>NC_134353.1:457782043-458099543 GCF_048569485.1 Anomaloglossus baeobatrachus | reverse complement strand
ACTAAGCAACTTACCAGCGATCCCAACAACGATAGGGATCGCTGGTAAGTTGCTAGGAGGTTGCTGGTGAGATGTCACACTGCGACGCTCCAGCGATCCCACCAGCAACCTGACCTGGCAGGGATCGCTGGGGCGTCGCTACACGAGTTGCTGGTGAGCTCACCAGCAACCAGTGACCAGCCCCCAGCGCCGCGTGGAAGATGCTGCGCTTGGTAACTAAGGTAAATATCGGGTAACCAACCCGATATTTACCTTGGTTACCAGCGCACGGAGCTACACGTGCAGAGAGCAGGGAGCAGCGCACACTGAGCGCTGGCTCCCTGCTCTCCTAGTTACAGCACACATCGGGTTAATTACCCGATGTGTGCTGCAGCTAAATGTGCACAGAGCAGGGAGCCGCGCACACCGCTTAGCGCTGGCTCCCTGCTCTCCTAGTTACAGCACACATCGGGTTAATTAACCCGATGTGTGCTGCAGCTAAATGTGCACAGAGCAGGAGCCGGCACTGACAGTGAGAGCGGCGGAGGCTGGTAACAAAGGTAAATATCGGGTAACCAAGGACAGGGCTTCTTGGTTACCCGATGTTTACTGTGGTTACCAGCCTCCGCAGAAGCCGGCTCCTGCTGCCTGCACATTTAGTTGTTGCTGTCTCGCTGTCACACACAGCGATGTGTGCTTCACAGCAGGACAGCAACAACTAAAAAATGGCTCAGGACATTCAGCAACAACCAACGACCTCACAGCAGGGGCCAGGTTGTTGCTGGATGTCACACACAGCAACATCACTAGCAACATCGCTGTTACGTCACAAAAGTTGTTCGTTAGCAGCGATGTTGCTAGCGATGTTGCTTAGTGTGACGGGGCCTTTATGCCAGACAGATTTCTTCCAATGACAGCAACAATGTTGGACAACCACAATGCCCAATGACAGAGCTGTAATATGCTCCATGCTGGGCACAATACCCATATGCAAGGCCCTGTCATTCTATTGCCAAGAATTACCATTCCAAATATACAGTAAATCAATTGTGATTGGAGATTCTACATGTGTCACACAACACATGCAGTGACTGGTTGCAAAATTGGTGTAATGATTTCCAATCTTGATTTTCTATGGTGGTGCACTGCGACCTGTGACATACTGTGATTGCGATATTGTATATCCACATATGTTGGATTTTCTTTCATTGGTTGCAAGTCGTATGCAACACAATTGTCATAGACTTCAATGCTAGTTTCACGCAACATGCACCTTGTGTATGACTTTTCTGCGACTTGACATATTTACAGCAAACCCAGAGATCTACAATAGACATGTGACAGTAAGTCGCAGGCAAGTTATTCAAATGTTTTTGTTGTGCAACTTTTCAGAGAATTGTTGCTGCATGACACATGTTGCCATATAGCCCCGACCTTAATTTAACACTGTATGTGTCATGATTGCAGACCAGAATCCTCTCTGACTATACTTAGTTACTATAACTGACTAATCCAGCAGTACTACCTTTAACTCTTTACTAGGAGCTTAAGTCCTTTATGTGGAAGTTTGCTGCACCGTTCTCTTACAATGTCCACTGAAAGGCAATGGCCCTGAGTCATCAAGACCAGCTATTTTCTTGCCAGTCTTGATAAGGGGGTATGATGGAGTCAGATGCTCCTGATTCATGAAGAGGTAGATGCATCTTTATAAATATGAACTGCCTGACAAGTATCATGCGCCTCCTTGCGCCACTCCAGAAATTTCACTACACTTAAGGCCGCTTTACATGCTGCGACATCGCTCAAACGATCTTTTTGGGGTCACGGAATTTGTGACTCACATCTGGTCGCTTTAGCGATGTCTTTGCATGTGACACCTATGCGCGATTTTGAATCGTCTCAAAAACGTTCAAAATCGCTCATCGGTGACATGCCCCCCTATTCTCGAATATCGCTGCTACTCGGTGTACGAAGTAGTTCGTCACCCCTGCGGTAGCACACATCGCTATGTGTGACACCGCAGCAATGTGGAACCACATCTTACCGGCGACCGCCCGCAATGAGGAAGGAAGAAGGTGGGCGGGATGTTACGTCCCGCTCATCTCCGCCCCTCCACTTCTATTGGGCGGCGGTTCGGTGACGCTGCTGTGACGTCGCTGTGACGCTGAACGAACCGCCCCTTTAGAAAGGAGGCGGTTCGCTGGTCACAGCGACGTCGCTAGGCAGGTAAGTAGTGTGACGGGTCAGCGCGATATTGTGTGCTACGGGCAGCGATTTGCCCGTGTCGCACAACCGATGGGGGTGGGTACGCATGCTAGCGATATCGGTCACGATATTGCAGCGTGTAAAGCGGCCTTTAGGAACGGAAGTGAGATTTCTGGTATAGGGAATGCCACAACTTGTCATAAGTTAGGTGGGATGTGGCATCACGCTCTGAGTACCCCCCTGTCTCCCTACAGCTCCAGTTAATTTGCTGGAGCTGGAAGAAACTGGAGTGAAATACATACAAACAGATCCATGCATTCCTTAACCAAGAATATGCAAAAACACTACTGCATGTCCTCATCATCTCCACTACTGCAACCTTCTGCTATGTGGCCTTCCTTCTAACACTCTTAGTCCCCTCCAATCTAACCTAAACTCTGCTGTCCAATTTAGCAATCTGTCCCCCCACTATTCCCTGGCCTCTCCTCTCTGCCAATGCCTCCATTGGCTTCCCATTGCCCAAAGACTCCAGTTCAAAACGCTAACCATGACCTACAAAGGCAGCCACAACCTGTCTCCTCTATATATCTGTGACTTAGTCTGCCACTACCTATCTGCACGCAACCTCCGATCCTCACAAGACATCTTTCTCTATCTTTCTCTGTATCTTCACCCATTCCCTGTAGACTGTGAGCCCTCACGGGTAGGGTCCTCTCTCCTCCCATGTCTGTCTGTGCCTTGTATTGTTCAATGCTTGTTATACTTGTTTTAATCATGTATACCCCTTCTCACATGTAATTATGAAATAAATGGAGGGATAATAAATAAACAAAAGGCCAAATATGACTAAATTTTTATGCAACTCTGATTTACACCAAAAGATTGCAGCTTTTATAAGTTTTAAGGCACTTGTTGTGCACAAAAGCTGTGATGAATTGGGGGCAACATGTACATATTGTAGACTGATCTATTCAAATGCCACAGTATGTGATAAATTCTTGTTATTATTAATGAAATAATACTTCTTGTAGGATATCTTTAGAAAATGCTTTAAGTGAAATATGGAACAAACAAGTATTGATAGATTAAACATAGTGACAACAGGAATACATCATTGAGCAGTATTGCCATACAGATGTATACATTCATAGACACCTGGACAGACGTAAATGATCATAAACACATCTCAGTGTACAGACGGGAAACTGCAAAGTACTGAAACGCAGAGCTTTATACGCTTGTAACAGAATATGCAGCAGACTCTTATGGGAGTAATTGGAGGAGTTTATCATACAGATCTTTACGTCAGAAGAAGAAAATAGATAATTTGACGGTAAAGAAGTATGGGGTGTTTGAGTAAAAAAAGTGACAAGTGGGGTTATGTAATACCGCAATGCAAAATTATACTGTGTCGGCATTGTGTTGGCAGGACCGCCATAAGAATTTGTCAGGTTTATAGAAGCTGATATTGTCCATGTGGATCAGTAAATCTTCTGAGTGACATTCCTGTTTATCTTCTCCTTCTCCGATCTTTTCGCAGCTCAGCTGCTGTAGAAGTTTAACGTTCTAACAATTGGATCCAGGTTCATTCACTTCCTACATTCATATGTTTAATTACCTCCTCAGTCCCTATGTAGCTTTCTACTCCATGTTTTTCAATACCCTGTATTATCTAAAGTGTATTCTATTGATTTTCCTCAGATGGACCATTATTTATGATGATAGAGTAGTAAAAAACGTAGTACCAGGAATAGAAGAGACAGACGCACATGTGGCATGGAGTTAGCAAAGATTCAAAGACAGTACGAATGGTCTGAATAGTGGGATGAATCTGCAGTGCCAAGGTATGTGTAGGGGTTATAGATTTTCTATATCTAATGGCTGTAAATCCTAAAATACAGGTTGCCACTAAGGTTACTGAATTGGAGCTCGTTTAAAGGAAAACTGTCACCAGATTTGGCAACTATAAGCTGCGGGCCCCACCAGTGGACTCTCATTTACAGCATTCTAACATGCTGTATATAAGCGCCCAGGCCGCTGTGTAAAACGTAAAAATCACTTTATAATACTCACCTAACGGGCGGGGCGGTGCAGACTGGTCAGTTGGGTGTCTCTATTCTTCGAGTCCGGTGCCTCCTCTTTCGGCCATATTTGTCCTCCTTCTTCTGAAGCTTGGGTGCATGACGCGTCCTACGTCATGCACACTAACTGGCATTGAGGTCCCGCATAGGCGAACTACAATACTTTGATCTACCCTACTCAGGACAGATCAAAGTGCACCTGCCCAGGATCTCAATGCCAGCTAGTGTGCATGACATAGGACGCATCATGCACCCAGGCTTGAGAAGAAGGGGAGAAAGAAGGCCAACAGAGGAGGCGCTAGACCCGGAGAATGGAGACACCCATCAGAGCAGTCTGCGCCGCACCGCCCGTTAGGTAAGTATTATAAAGTCATTTTTACATTCTACACAGCGGCCTGGGCTCTTATATACAGCATGTTCGAATGCTGCACATAAGAGCCCACTGGTGGTGGCTGCAGCTTATAACTTTAATACGCAGTTTAATATGTGTACATGTTACAGCTCGCTTGTAGGTTTCATACAATGATTGTGCGATCGTTTATATGAAATCCTTCACATTATTGTTAGCAGCACATTTCCTACTTATGACAGGACGCAGTGGCAGCATATAATAATTATTATTAGTGATGGGCGAATAGTATCTTTTCTGGTTTTAATTATTTGTAACGAATCCCAAAGTACTATTCTGTATTCATCACGAATAATGAACCTAATGCAAGCCAATGGGGAACCCGAGCATCTTTCTTGCCGTGACCAATACTGGAATAGTACTCATTATTCGGTAAGCATCATCCAAACATGAATAGTTACTATTTTCCCATCACTAATTATTATGTACAGTGCCTACAAGTAGTATTCAACCCCCTGCAGATTTAGCAGGTTTACACATTCGGAATTAACTTGCCATTGTGACATTTGGACTGTAGATCAGCCTGGAAGTGTGAAATGCACTGCAGCAAAAAAGAATGTTATTTCTTTTTTTATTTTTTTTGTAAATTGTGAAAAGTTTATTCAGAGGGTCATTTATTATTCAACCCCTCAAACCACAAGAATTCTGTTTGGTTCCCCTAAAGTATTAAGAAGTATTTCAGGCACAAAGAACAATGAGCTTCACATGTTTGGATTAATTATCTCTTTTTCCAGCCTTTTCTGACTAATTAAGACCCTCCCCAAACTTGTGAACAGCACTCATACTTGGTCAACATGGGAAAGACAAAGGAGCATTCCAAGGCTATCAGAGACAAGATCGTGGAGGGTCACAAGGCTGGCAAGGGGTACAAAACCCTTTCCAAGGAGTTGGGCCTACCTGTCTCCACTGTTGGGAGCATCATCCGGAAGTGGAAGGCTTATGGAACTACTGTTAGCCTTCCACGGCCTGGACAGCCTTTGAAAGTTTCCAACCGTGCCGAGGCCAGGCTTGTCCGAAGAGTCAAGGCTAACCCAAGGACAACAAGGAAGGAGCTCCGGGAAGATCTCATGGCAGTGGGGACATTGGTTTCAGTCAATACCATAAGTAACGTACTCCACTGCAATGGTCTCCGTTCCAGACGAGCCCGTAAGGTACCTTTACTTTCAAAGCGTCATGTCAAGGCTCGTCTACAGTTTGCTCATGATCACTTGGAGGACTCTGAGACAGACTGGTTCAAGGTTCTCTGGTCTGATGAGACCAAGATCGAGATCTTTCGTGCCAACCACACATGTGACGTTTGGAGACTGGATGGCACTGCATACGACCCCAAGAATACCATCCCTACAGTCAAGCATGGTGGTGGCAGCATCATGCTGTGGGGTTGTTTCTCAGCCAAGGGGCCTGGCAATCTGGTCCGCATCCATGGGAAGATGGATAGCACGGCCTACCTGGAGATTTTGGCCAAGAACCTGCGCTCCTCCATCAAGGATCTTAAGATAGGTCGTCATTTCATCTTCCAACAAGACAATGACCCAAAGCACACAGCCAAGAAAACCAAGGCCTGGTTCAAGAGGGAAAAAATCAAGGTGTTGCAGTGGCCTAGTTAGTCTCCGGACCTTAACCCAATTGAAAACTTGTGGAAGGAGCTCAAGATTAAAGTCCACATGAGACACCCAAAGAACCTAGATAACCTGGAGAAGATCTGCATGGAGGAGTGGACCAAGATAACTCCAGAGACCTGTGCCGGCCTGATCAGGTCTTATAAAAGACGATTATTAGCTGTAATTGCAAACAAGGGTTATTCCACAAAATATTAAACCTAGGGGTTGAATAATAATTGACCCACACTTTATGTTGAAAATTTATTAAAATTTAACTGAGCAACATAACTTGTTGGTTTGTAAGATTTATGCATCTGTTAATAAATCCTGCTCTTGTTTGAAGTTTGCAGGCTCTAACTTATTTGCATCTTATCAAACCTGCTAAATCTGCAGGGGGCTGAAGACTACTTGTAGGCACTGTATATGCAGAAAATTATAATTTTACTGTGCCTTGCTTAATCATTGGCCCTGTTTGCACTGGGCAGTCATAAAAAGATAAGATTTGAAAGAATGATCCTTGGACAATTATTGGCTTAATTTATCATTTTTACCCCCAAAATTTGCTACAGTTGATTAGGATTTCATTTCACATTTATTGTTTTTTATCATTTAAAAGATATCTCCAGATAGCGTTATTTGCATTTATATTTGGTGACAGACATCACTGCTTTTCTCAAGGCACTAACTCCAATCTACTGAAGTCAATTAGGCAGAGTTGTACTATCTGCATAATTTCAGCATGGGAGTCATGCTAGACAGCAAAACATGAAACAAGGTGCTTAAAGAGGAACTGTCATTTGCGATAAATATGTCATTTTTATAATTGGTGTAAATGTTGTTATTCTCCTGAATCTCAAGTTGTTTTTCATTTTATTCCGGCACCTTTCTATTCCTGAAATAAGGATTCCCTTTCCTTGTATGTAAATCTAATCTTTTTTAGCCAAGTGGGTGTAGTCCTGAACTCTTCTTTATAGGAGCTTTCTCTAGGGCTACAATCAGTTTGATAAGAATAGATTTATATGAAGAGAAGAGGGAGGCGCATATCTCAGGAATGAAGAGGTGCAGGAAAAATAATGTCAGACAAGGAGAATTGAGACATACTGTACAAGAGGTAAAAAATTACATGTTGTATCTCCTTCATTCTAGGTTCCATCTTTGCACCCCCACTAATCAGCAAATGATGTGTTATACTTAGGCTGGAATCACACTTGTGTGTGACTTGCACGAGGATCACAGCATCACATCTCCCGGACCAGCCGCCTTCTCTCCTGGCATGAGCGTGTCAGCTCCATGTATTTCTATGCCATTGACACTCAGGTCAGGAGGGCCGGTGACCGGTCTGGACAGTGCAATGCTATCGTCGCACGTGTCACACGCAAGTGTAAATCCAGCCTTAAGATCAGAAAACCCTTTTGTAACGCCTGCCTGGATCCACAGACTCAGACGGGCTGTAATGGACAAGCTAGAGGGAAGCCACTCACCAAGCAGGACCCCTAGAACCCTGAAACCCTTTAAACCCTATAGAGGGAATTGGAATTACACAGGGCCAAAGGTGATCAATACTTGTGGAAGGCTGCAGTCCGAGAGAGTAGTAGTCAGGCAGGGTCAAACCAGGAATAGCAGAACAGGGACAGAATCGGCAGGCAAGGATGTAAACAGTAAACAAAGCAGAGGTCAAATCCGGATCGGGCAGCGAGGTACATAAACAGCAGGCAAGAGAGGTAGTCAGGAAGCAAGCAGAAGTCAGAACACGAAAATCACAAAACAGAACAGGGCGGAACAGGAGCTAGAATATCAGAACTATGTCTGGCAGTGGTCAGCAAACAGGAGGGGAATTAAAAAGGGTGTGGTGTCTTCCCATTGGTTGTAGCTGAATGATGGTACCTCAGCTGTGAGAGACCCACCACCTACAGTCAGCCAGTGGTACTGCAGATCCCAAGGAAACCCAGCCCAGTGAATGAGTGGAGCCTGCACCCACCGGTGCCGCTGGCATTGCCTCCTCTCCCATCACCAGCACCATCCACGGCAGGAACACGGCGTCGCCTGGCAATCGGAGCAGACGTCGCTGGGGCAGACGCCGATGGTGACGTAACACCTTTGCTCTTTCCTAACAATAATTGTAAAAGTACAAGACTCTTCACGCTATTTATTTCATCTAAAAGATGGACCAGATGTGAGTAGGATTCTTTTTTGTTAATACGGAAATTTTGTAAATAATACAGAGCAAAGAAAAGTTGTATATAAGTATTTATATACAATTCAGATGTAAAGCGAGAGAAGGATCAGTTGAAATCACTGGACAGGCAACAGAAATGTTAAGCTTTTGTTTAAAAAGATATGTAATATTAAACTGGAAATAATATTCTTAAACATTGACAGCCTTATTCAGTGGGGAATTTGCTAAAAAGTATTATCGTCACTTCTAATAAAATATTTTTACTCTTCATATAGGACAGATATAGACCAAAGAATACATTGAGACAGATCTTATTTTGCTGTCAGTCCTATCTTAGAAATGTCACAGCAGCTGCCTATCTTTGACATGATGCAACAAAATATTGCCCCTCAAGACTCTGCTAGAAAACTGCTTAGCAAAGTCTCCATGTCCCTCTTCAGTGTTGATTGCATTATTATGGCGTCATGGTTCAGTTGGGAGGAAGAAGCCTTTGCTGAATGCTAAACACAAAAACTAACAAAGCAGCATTTTCTGGATTGCATGTCTGTGACAGTGCAGGAGTGTTTGTATCCAGGTACAAAACTCCAGAGATCTGTTCCTTGGCCTTATGGTTGGGATATATTTATGAATGTAGATGTCCTATCTGTATAAAGCTTTATTATAGTATAAGAATTGTACCTCTGCTGAAAGCCTACATCACTGTTACATGGCTCACACCTAATTTTCTACTATAAAGCAAAACAATTTGCTTTAATTATGTTATTAATGTTATATGAAATACTAGCTGTAGTACCCGGGCATTGCCCGGGATAGTAACTGTCTTTCTGTCTTTCTCCCAGTCTCTGTCTGTGTGTCGCTGTCTGTCTCTTTCCTTGTCTGTCTGTTTCTATCTCTCTGTATTTGCATCACTCTATCTGTCTCAATCTCTGTATCTGTCTGTCTCTCTCTATCTCTTTGCCCATCTGTCTCTTTGCCCATCTGTCTCTTTGTCCGTCTGTCTCTTTGCCGGGCTGTTTTTTTGCCCGGCTGTCTCTTTGCCCAGCTGTCTCTTTGCCCGGCTGTCTATTTCTAAGTCTGTCTCTTTCCCGGTCTGTCTCTTTCCCAGTCTGTCTCTTTTCAGGTCTGTCTCTTTCCAGGTCTGTCTCTTTCTAGGTCTGTTTCTTTTTAGGTCTGTCTCTTTGCCCGTCTGTCTCTTTGCCGGTCTGTCTCTTTGCCGGTCTGTCTCTTTCCCAGTCTGTCTCTTTCCAGGTCTGTCTCTTTCTAGGTCTGTCTCTTTGCCCATCAGTCTCTTTCCCCATCTGTCTCTTTCTCCGTCTGTCTCTTTCCCCGTCTGTCTCTTTGCCCGGCTGTCTCTTTGCCCGGCTGTCTCTTTGCTGGGCTGTCTCTTTGTCGGGCTGTATCTTTCCAGGGCTGTCTCTTTCCAGGGCTGTCTCTTTCCAGGTCTGTCTCTTTCCCGCTCTCTTTCCCGCTCTGTCTCTTTCCATGTCTGTCTCTTTCCAGGTCTGTCTCTTTCCAGGTCTGTCTCTTTGGGCGTCTGTCTCTGCCTGGCTGTCTCTTTCCAGGGCTGTCTCTTTCCCCGGCTGACTCTTTCCCAGTCTGTCTCTCTATGTCTGTCTTTTTCTGTCTCTCTCTATCCGTCTCACCACCGACATCTTTTTACCTCACACATAAGCTTCTTATACAAACAGTTTGTTTTGTTCCTATAGCAACCACTGACAGTTGCTATTTATAGTCTATAGCTCCAAGCTCCAGTCAGTTTAATGGCTGCAGGATTTTTGTAGAGTAACTGGAAAGCACAGGGTTAAATTTTCCCGCCGAAACATAGTCTATGACGTTCCCTGAGTCACATGAGGCGTCTGTGCAAAATTTCTTGATTGTAAATTCGACGGTGCGGATTCCTTTAGCGGACATACACACACACACACACACACACACACATACACTGAGCTTTATAATTTAGACTACATGCAGAGATGGCAGATTTAGTGGGGCTTGTATTATTTGCATATCTGATGCATATTCAAAGTCATTATATTTAGTAATGGAATTCACGTTAGGTCATGGCACCATAACTGTAGTCTCTGGACTGATAGTAAGATGCACCTTACTTCATACACAGGATAATGTGTATGGCATTTGCTACGACTTTAAAGAAGCCATCAGCAGGTCAAAAGTGGCCAGATTCTGCACTTATGTCATTCCCTCTGCTCTATTGAGTATTATGTTTTTTGTTCCTTCAATTCTGTCATACTGTTCCAGAGATTTCGGCATTTTTACTTAGTGGCATTTTTTATGATCTTCACCAAGGGGGCATTGTTCACAGGAGTCTCTGGGGGCATGTCTTTATGCTGCTCTGCATAATTAAAGGGAACCTGTCACCAGATTTGGTGACTATAAGCTGCGGCAACCACCACTGGGCTCTTATATACTGCTGTATATAAGAGCCCAGGCCGCTGTGTAGAACGTAAAAATGACTTTATAATACTTACCTAAATGATGGGTGGTTCCTTTCTCTGGATGCGGCACCTCCTATTTCGGCCATCTTCATCCTCCTTCTTCTGAAGCCGGGGTGCGTGATGCGTCCTACGTCATGCACACAGGCCGGCATCGAGGTCCTGCGCATGCGAACTACAATACTTTGATTTGCAATGTTCAGGGCAGATCAAAGTGCACGCGTTATGCACCCTGGCTTCAGAAGAAGGAGGACAAAGATGGCAGAAAGAGGAGGCGCCACACCTGGAGAACGGAGACACCCATCTGACCCATCTGCTCCGCACCGCCCTTTAGGTGAGTATTATATAGTGGGTTTTTTTCTGTGCTACACAGCGGTCTGGGCTGTTATATACAGCATGTTAGAATGCTGTATATAAGAGCCCACTGGTGGTGGCCGCAGCTTATAGTCACCAAATCTGGAGACAGGTTCCCTTTAAGCAATGGTCAAGACCAGAAAAATGAACTTTATAGTCAATAATCTAAATCACGATAAATCAGAGCAGTTGTTAGTGCCTTCACCAAAGCCGTTCGAGTTTCACTGGCCGGAACTTGGACTTAAGGGGATTGTCCACTGCTCCACTATTCGGACTTCTTCTCAATCTGTATGCTTCACCCATTTATCACATACATCTGGAGGAAGAGAGAGCAGCAGCGCCGTCTTCCTCTGGATGTATGTGATCACTGATATGTCTGAAGGCAAGGAGAGTGGGGCGCTAATTGGCTGACATTATCACATGACATCACACAGATAAGCGATCTAGGGAGAGACACTGCTGGCATCGCTGGAACGGTGTCGGCACCAGATGTGAGTATAACTTTTATTACTTAAAATGGGTGAAGCATACAGATTGAGAAGGGGCTGTCTGAGAAGTGAACAACTCCTTTATCCTTTAATACAGAAGCAAAACAAGAATGTGAAGAACAGATAACATATAGGGTTCACAAACACAAAATAATGATTTACTGAGTGAAGCATCGTTAATGGTATGTTACTAAAGGCCGTTAATTCTAGTCAATATGTCTGCCGTGGTAAACAATGTCTTCTGCTATGAATCCCAACCTAACTATCAAGCCGGATCAATTTACAATGAAATCTGCTACTTCATCATAGAGAAGTTAATATCATAAAAAGTCAACCATGCTTCAGTTTTTCCACAACATCCATAATTGACTCGTGTGAATGATCTGCGATTTTACCCTAGAAATAATACTACTCTTCAATTGTCTGCTTTTGGTATTTCAGCTCAGCCTCATTCACTAAAATACAGATAATCTGCAACACCAGACTTTGTCTATGGACAATGGCCGTGTTTCCAGAAGAAAAGCGGACCCTTTTTTCTAGTCCTGAACACTTGGTGATTGATGGACATTTATAAGAGGGACTAATAATAATAATCTCTGTGGGTAGGAAGGATATAAGCTGCTTAAAAGAATGAAAGGTATAAAGCCACACCTGTTCAGAGAAGCTATATGGTATCATTAAGATCCTCATGTCACTCCAGACGTTTGGTGGCTTTTGCATTGTTTTGCCTTTTGAGACCTAATATATAAAGCAGAGTGTATGCATGTGTGTGTTGTATGTGTGTATGCGTGTATGTATGTGTGTATTTGTGTGTGTGTATGTGTGTATGTATGTCCGCTAAAGGAATCCACACCATCACATTTGCAATCATGAAATTTTACACAGACACCCCATGTGACTCAGGGAACGTCATAGACTAGGGGAAAAAACTTAACCCCACACTTTACAGTTATTCGCCAAAGAACCTACTTACATTAACGTCAGTGGAGCTGTTAGCTACAAGTCATTAATAGGAGCTCTGATTGGTTGCTATAGGCAACGAAGGACATTCTTAGTATAAGACAGCTTATGTGTGAGATAATATGATATCAATAGAGACAGACAGTGAGACACACAAAGACAGACATACAAAGGCAGACACACAGAGATAGACACACAAAGACTCACACACAGAGACACAGATACACAGACAGACACAGAGACGCACAGAGGCAGACACATACAGAGACACATAGAGACAGACACACACATGCACACAAAGACACGCACAGAGAGATACAGACACACAGAGACAGAGACGCACAGAGAAAGACACACAGAGACAGACACACAGAGACAGACACACAGAGACATACAGACAGACACACAGACACAGAGACAGACACAAAGACACACAGAGATACAAATAGAGACTGAGACATTCAGATACAGAAACACTCAGAGACAGACAGAGACACACACAGACACACAGAGACACACAGAGAAAGAGATAAAGACATACAGAGACAAACACACACATAGACATAGACACACAAAGACACACACAGACAGACACACAGACAGACACACAGAGACAGAGGCACACAGACAGACACACAGAGACAGACAAAAAGACACACAGAGACATACAGAGACAGACATACAAAGACAGACAGAGGCAGATACACACACAGAGAAACACAAAAAAACACAGAGACACACACACACATACACACACACAAAGACACACACAGAGACACACACAGATGTAGACACACAGAGACAGACACACACATACAGAGACAGACACACACAGAGACACACAGGCAGACACACACAGAGACAGACACACATAGACACAGAAACATACACACACACAGAGACACACATAGACACACAGAGACAGAGAGACACACAGAAACAGACACACAGAGACAGACACACATACAGACAGAGACACACAGAGACAAAAATATAGAGAGAGGCAGACACAAAGACATACAGAGCCATACAGAGCCAGATACACAGAGACAGACACACACACACACACACACACTCACACACACACACACACACACAGAGACAGAGACACAGAAACAGAGATACACACAGACATAGACTGACAGACACACAGAGGCAGATACACACACACAGACAGACACACAGACACATTGAGACAGTAACACACACAGACATACAGAGACACAAAGAGACAGACACACAGAGACATACACAGAAACAGAGACACACAGTGACAGACACACAAACACAGAAAAACACAGAGCCACACATACAGAGACAGACACACAGAGACACACATTGACACAGCAACAAACAGAGAGTCAGAGCCACACATACAGAGAAAGAGACACACAGAGAGAGACACACACACAGGGACACACAAAGACAGAGATACACAGAGACTCTAATACAGACAGAGACACACACACACACACACACACACACACACACAGAAACCCAGAGACTGATACAGAAATAGAGACACACAAAGACACACACAGAGACAAAGAGACACACAGAGACTGATACAGAGACAGAAACCCAGATACACACACAGAGAGAAATACACACACACACACACACACACACACACACACACACACACACACACACACAGACACCCAGAGACAGAGACACACACAGATACACAAGTACATATACACACAGAGACAGGAAAACACATAGAGACAGAAACACAGAGATAGACACAGACACACAGAGATAGAGACAGACAGAAACAGCGACACACAGAGACAGACACAAAGAGATGGAGACACACAGAAAGAGAGATACAGAGAGGAACACAGAGACAGGGACAGACACAGACAGAGACACAAAGAGACAGAGACACAGAGAGACAGAGACAGAGATGCACAGAGACAGACAGAGACACACATAGAGACAGAGACACAAATACACAGAGACAGAGACACACAGAGAGACACAGAGACACACAAAGACAGACACAGAGACAAAGACACACAGAGACAAACACAGACAGAACCACACACAGACACACAGAGAAAGAGGCACACAGAGACAGAGACAAACAGAGACAGACACACAGAGAGAGAGGCAGACAGAGACAGAAAGAGAGACAGAGAGGGAGACAGACAGAGAGGGAGAGAGAGACAGAGAGACACTTAGGTACTATCCCAGGCAATGCCAGGTACTACAGCTAGTATTAAAAAAAAGTAGGTCCCATTCAGAAGAGGTTATAAGGTTGTGTAATTAGGTCCCTGAGAGATAATGCATTTAGAGGATACCAGTAAGAGATGTGAGAAGAGAAGCCAAATGTTTGCCATGAAGAAGAGATGACGACTAACTACTTGCAGTACTCTATCATACTTCATTCCTTATACATCACATTCCCCCTTCTATTCATAAAAATATATGCCAATATAATGTACATGTATGTATATACATGTATAATCTCCCATTTATTTTCTTCACAGTATAATTCTGAAAGACAGGAGCTTCTGAATTATTCATTACCCCCTCACTGCTTTTGCATACAATCCTGGTTTATAGTGAGGGCCGTGTCTAATGCATTTGTGAGTAGATCTCGACCCAATTGAATTTCAATCATTTTTTAAGTTAGGTTTAAGAAGGGGCTGGGTTTGGGAGTGGGGAGGGAGGGCTGGTGTGTGTTGAGGGTGAAAGGGCTGATTATGCAGCAGATTTCCCTTTACTGGCTTTGTAAATATAGTTTTTATTTGCCTTCTTCTATCAAGAGGCCAGAATGGACATTATTATGATGCAGTGACACCATTCCGCACTGCTTTCGGAAAGACATAATTCTCGGGTAGCGTCCTGCGGATCAGCACATAGTTCACGCATTAAGCAGGTAGACAAGATATTTTAAAAGGTCAGTATTTGTAGTCTGGCAGCTTACTGATACTTAGGTACTTTAACACGGAATTATTTATTGGCCTGAACAAGTAAGATGCAAAACATACATCATACAAACATACATAAATACATCTCAACATGGAGATGGCAATAAATTAAAACTTGCCGGACCACCTTTCGGTTCATTGATGCTGTGACCCAGGTCAGTAGAAAACAGGTGGGTATTTCCATAGTCTGTCATGTGAATGGACTGCTGCCATAATTAATGCCCCTCAGCTCGTGGGAGAAGTATGTTGTCTTCTACTGGTGGTACCTAAAGAAGAGCAAGGACTTCCATTTAAGAACATGACTTTGGAATATTATCAGCATTGGTCCTGGAAGACAGGGCGTCTGTTCAATGGTCATCAATAAGAATATAGCTAGTTATTAAGTTTTTTAATGGAATAACTAAAGTAACTCCAAATTGAAACTTTAAATCGGGTAATGGACTCAAGTAGCTCAGCCGAAAGGTGTCTTCTAGTACTTACCATGCGTACTTCTTGCCGTGCAAAAGATTTACTGGTGGCATTAGAGCCTGGACTCAGGTGATGTCTCGCATGGAAGTGGGAAAGTTCAGTGCAGGAGAGGGCATATGGCTAGCTACAATGGCTATGAGGAGGAGAATAACAACAGGCAGGATGAGGTAATAGGACTCACAGACATAAAACAGTCTAACGATCTGGCTGCCAAAATCAGTTTTCTTGAGATGGCAATAGAGGAGGGGGCAGAGGAAGAGCAGGATGAGGCTCAGTGAGAGAGAGACAGAGAGCACCTTTTGGAAAAAGATTTAATCTGATTAGTGTCTAAGTGAATGGAGAAAGCGAAAGGAATTAAATAGCAATGAAAGGGCCCGGAGGGGGAGCCCAGGCTGCTATTGTGCCCTGTGAAGTGGAGACCCTGATATCTCACGCCAAATTAGGTCACATTAATCTGCACAACATTAAAACTCATCTAAGGAAATCAGTGTGTGTTTGTTGGCCATACTGACCTACTACTCTCAGCAGGCTTCTACAAGACAGTGTAAACACAAGCCAGGGTATTGACCACCACGGAGAAGGTTCATGTATCTTGGTGCAGATCAGTGGTCAGCGTTAAAGTGTCCAAAAATCTTATATAAACAAGCAACATGAATCAGTCCATTTGATCATGTGACTTGACGATTCTTGACAATGTATATAGGTTTCCCAGTAAATTAGACTGCATTAGATTTTAATGTGACAGTATGTGGGAAGCAGCTGAGTCATTTTCAGCTCTTGATTAGAGCAATAAATAGCCTAGAACGGTACATCTTAGAAAGGTCTTGAAAAGATTCAAGTATCAATCTTGGTATAGACAAGAGGACCTTTACATTAATTAACTTGCCCAACAACAGCGTCAGAGTATAGGATTGGCATCATGCATGGCTATGAAGACATTCAACAGGTGGGTGTATTCATGAGCAAATCGCAGATCTGCCGTTAGAAATTTGCTAGATCAGCACACAACTAGTGACTCACTGTGCTTTATGGAAAAGAGATAGATCTCAAGTGCTCATATGAATACGCCTAAGGATAAGTGCAAGGAAGTATTTCATGTCCTGTACTGTAACTCAAAATTGTCTGACTTGCTTGCATAAATAGAAGAAAAATTGAGATTTGCTGCAGATTTTTAGACATGAATACACTCTTATATTTTAGAAGTTTATAGCCAAATAGACTCAGTGCCTACACACAGCCCCCTGCATGTGGCTCTGCTGTGTGCATGGTATGGCCTTGGTGAACCTCAATTCAGAAATTACATAGACATCAACTAATTTATAGCACATAACATTATTCCCTCTCAATAGTGAACATATTGCGTGGTGCAGCTATGGTGAACCTTAATTCAGAAATTACATAGACATCAACTAATATATAGAACATAACATTATTCCTGTTACGGTTGCTGTGGCACTGGAGACTATGTTCGGATTTCTTGCTACTGCACATGTGCGAGCACTGGAGACTATGTTCGGATTTCTTGCTACTGCACATGTGTGAGCGCTGGAGACTATGTTCGGATTTCTTGCTACTGCACATGTGCGAGCACTGGAGACTATGTTCGGATTTCTTGCTACTGCACATGTGCAAGCGCTGGAGACTAAGTCCTATCTTGGAGCCATTGCACATGTGCGGGTGACATCATCGCTGACACGAGGTCACATGTCTCTGACACCTTCTAAGCTGATTGGCCACTGGTCATGTGCTTGTGACACGTGGTCACATGTCTCTGACACCTTCTATGCCGATTGGCCGCTGGTCATGTGCTTGTGACGCTTTGCTCGGTGATAGGCCAGCGTGACGTCATTGCTGTCGTTCTGGCAGCGGATTGGCTCTGGTGTCCTCCATCTTGGATGAGGCACAGAGTCTATATAAGACCCTGACGCACGCCACCCGGCGCTCAGTCCTCTTGGTTCATGCATGAGAGTAGACGCTCTGTGCACGTCCCTCTAGGCATCTCTCTGTCTATGCTAGGTGAGCGCTACCGGCAGGGTAGCGTTCTTGTACCTTACAGCTTCGGCTGCGGTCCGTAACTGTCAGGGCCAGGTGGACGGGCAGACCCAGGAGGTGGATCCACTGGGCCGAACTCCTAGATGGTGGTAAGGGGTCCGGTAGCTGGAGCACTATAGGCAGCAGAACAGTCCGTGCACAGGAGTATAACGGAGAAGTCCCTGGGACTACGGAGTCACTGGTGGTAGTCCGGGTGACGCAGCTCAGGTTCGGAAGCCGAGAAGATGTCAGGCGGGGTCCGGAACCTTTGGAGCGAGATGACAGGTCACCGCAGGGATCCGAGATGGTACGGACTGTCAGGATGGCAGATGGACTGCGTTCGGGGTTCGGAATTCGGTCTGGACCGGATGGCGAGGCAGGCACGGCTCTACAAGAGAGATAGGTGAGTATATACACATATACACCAGGAGACCTGACTCCTAGCTTAAGAAACACGAAGATCAGGCCCCGCCCCCTTGGACATAAACCCCCTTTATACCCTGTACCTGTTTTGCATCATTTCCTGTTAATGGACGCTGGCCCTTTAAGAAAGGGTCAATGACCGCGCGCGCGCCCTAATGCGCAGGCGCGCTGCCCGAGTGCCAGAAGCCAGAGCAGGAAGCTGTGAGGAGGAAGCAGCAGGGCCAGGATGGGGCTGTGAAGCCGACGGACGCCGGGTGCGGGGACCAGGACGCTGGGGACGCGCTGGCAAGGGGTGCTGGAGAGCGGGGAGCGGCGGTGACCGGACCAAGGAACCGGGAAGCGAGACGGGGGGACCCGGGGAGCGTGACAGGTGAGCCGGAGGGCAGCACAGGGGACCCGGGGAGCGTGACAGTACCCCCCCCCCACGCCCCCCTCCCCGCAACCGGGACAGGAAGGCACGGATCAGCGGAGTACCCACATTCTCCCGGGGCTCCCAGGACCTATCCTCAGCACCATACCCTGCCCAGTCCACCAGGAAGAACTGTCGACCCCGTACGGTCTTCATGGCCACGATATCCCTTACCGCATAGATGTCGTCATCGGCAATAGGTGGAGGAGCCGAACTGGCAGCAGCGGAGAAGGGACCCAGGACAACCGGCTTGAGCAGGGAGACGTGGAATGAGTTGGGAATCCTCATCGTGGCCGGGAGCTGTAGCTTGTAGGAGACCTCATTGATCTTGTTGAGGACTTTAAACGGCCCGATGTAGCGAGGACCCAGCTTGTAGGATGGTATCTTCAATCGGACGTACTTAGATGCAAGCCAGACTAGATCTCCAGGAGAGAAACACGGAGGATCCAGACGTCTCTTGTCTGCATGTCTTTTCATCCGCAGGGAAGCACGCCCAAGGGACGCCTTGACAGAGTCCCAAATGGCTGTAAAGTCACGGGCTACAGTATCAGCAGCAGGGACATCCGAAGAAGGGGATACAGGCAATGGGACGGAGGGCTGAAGTCCGTAAACGACATGGAAGGGAGAGCTGGAGGACGACTCACTGATGTGGTGGTTATGGGAGAATTCAGCCCAAGGAAGAAGCGTGGACCAGTCGTCGTGATGGGCGTTGACATAGTGACGTAAGAAAGAGGTCAATATTTGATTGACCCTCTCCACTTGGCCATTAGACTGAGGATGGTATGCAGATGAAAAGTCCAGAGTTACTCCCAGATGGTTGCAGAGAGCCCTCCAGAAGCGGGAGGTGAACTGAGTTCCTCTATCGGATACGATGTGAGATGGTAAGCCATGCAAGCGGAAGATGTGATGTATGTAGGCGTCCGCGAGTTCCTGAGCAGAGGGCAATCCAGCCATAGGGACGAAATGAGCCATTTTAGAGAATCGATCCACCACGACCCATATGACTGTGTGTCCGGAGGACAATGGCAAGTCTGTAATAAAGTCCATCGCTATGTGTTGCCACGGAACTGAAGGTATCGGCAGAGGCAGAAGACGGCCATATGGCAGGTGTTTGGGCGTCTTGTTCCTGGCACAAGAGGAGCAGGCAGAGACAAAAGCAGCGACGTCCGTGCGAAGGGATGGCCACCAGTAATGGCGTACAATCGCACCCCATGTTCTCTTCTGACCAGCATGACCGGCTGTTTTCGAGGCATGACCCCAGTGTAACACTTTTTGCCTGTCTGTCTCAGAGACATAGGTCTTCCCGGGCGGTATCTGGGCCAGGGTGACAGGGGCCACCGGAATGATTTTGCTAGGACAGATGATGGGTTGGGTAGTCTCCTCCTCCTGCTCCATGGGCATGAAAGATCTGGACAAGGCATCAGCGCGTACATTCTTGTCCGCGGGTCGGAAATAGAGCTGGAAATCAAACCTGGCAAAGAATAAGGACCACCTGGCTTGCCGTGGGTTCAGTCGCTGAGCAGACCGCAGGTATTCCAGGTTCTTGTGGTCCGTGTAAATGATAACTGGGTACACTGCTCCTTCCAGAAGGTAGCGCCATTCCTCCAGAGCCAGTTTGACTGCCAAGAGCTCTCGGTCACCGATGGTGTAG
The DNA here is from genome assembly GCF_048569485.1 of Anomaloglossus baeobatrachus. Classification (NCBI taxonomy): domain Eukaryota; kingdom Metazoa; phylum Chordata; class Amphibia; order Anura; family Aromobatidae; genus Anomaloglossus; species Anomaloglossus baeobatrachus. The sequence continues at coordinate 458,078,916 of NC_134353.1, read as the reverse complement.
TTGCGTTCAGGCGCTGAGAAGCTCTTGGAGAAGAATCCGCAAGTCACCATCTTCCCGGAGGAGGATTTCTGCATGAGCACTGCTCCGGCTCCCGAGGAGGAGGCATCCACCTCCAAGGTGAACTGGCGGTTTAACTCCGGACGGTGAAGTACAGGAGAGGAGGCAAATGCCCGCTTCAGCGAGCCAAACGCGGCGTCGGCCGCAGGTGACCAGTCCTTTGGATTAGCCTCCTTCTTGGTCAAGGCGGAGAGAGGGGCAGTCAGAGCCGAGAAGTGAGGGATGAACTGGCGGTAGTAGTTGGCGAATCCCAGGAAGCGTTGGATTGCCTTCAGTCCAGAAGGAGGAGGCCAGTTGAGAATGGAGGAGACCTTCTTTGGATCCATCTGCAGTCCGGTATCAGAGATGATGTACCCCAGGAAGGGAAGAGAAGACTGCTCAAAGACACACTTCTCATACTTCGCGTACAGACGATTCTCTCTCAGTCTTTGTAGAACCAGCTGCACGTTCTCTCTGTGGGTCTGGAGGTCCGGAGAGAAGACAAGGATGTCATCCAGATATACTACCACACAGAGGTAAAGAAGGTCCCGGAAGACGTCGTTCACCAGTTCTTGAAAGACGGCTGGGGCGTTACACAGGCCGAAGGGCATCACGCAGTATTCATAGTGCCCATCGCGAGTGTTGAACGCGGTCTTCCATTCGTCCCCAGAGCGGATGCGGACCAGATTGTAAGCACCCCGAAGATCCAGCTTGGTGAACACACGAGCTCCTCTAAGCCGGTCAAACAATTCAGGGATGAGCGGCAGAGGGTACTTGTTTTTTACGGTGATTTGATTCAAACCCCGGTAGTCTATGCATGGGCGTAAGTCGCCCTCTTTCTTCTTGACAAAGAAGAAACCTGCTCCAGCAGGAGAGGAGGATCTCCGGATGAATCCCCTTGCCAGGCTCTCTGTAATGTAAGTAGACATGGCCCTTGTTTCGGCTGGAGACAATGGATATATCCGTCCTCGAGGTGGTGTAGTTCCAGGGAGCAGGTCGATGGCACAATCGTAGGGACGATGTGGCGGAAGTACCTCGGATTCCTTTTTATCAAAGACGTCTGCAAAGGACCAATAGGCCGAGGGCAGCCCTGGTAGGTTCTCTGGAACCGGAGGTCGTCGGATGGGTTGTATGGTCTTCAGGCACTTCTCATGGCACGAAGAGCCCCATCGGGTGATTTCGCCAGTGCCCCAGCTGACTGATGGTTCGTGTGTCCGCAACCAGGGAAGTCCCAGCAGGATTTGATGGGACATGTGTGGGAGGACGTAGAGAGCGATGTTCTCGGTGTGCAGGGCACCGATACGCAGTTCCACCGGCTTGGTGATCCAGGAGATGGTGTCAGAGAGGGGTCTCCCATCCACAGAGGCAATCACGAGGGGCTTGTCAAGTGGAGTAACAGGCACCTGGTACTTGTCCACCGTGGCCTGCTGGATGAAATTGCCTGCTGCCCCGGAATCGAGGTATGCCTCAGCCGTGAACCGCGTCTCTCCCGTTGTCACTTGCACAGTCCATGTAACCGGGTCTGAGAGAGTCCCAGCACCTAGGGTGGCCTCTCCTACCAACCCTAGGCTTTGGAGTTTCCCGGCCTCTCAGGACAGGAGCGTAGCAGGTGTGTGTCCTCTCCGCAGTAAAAGCAGAGGCCCTTGGCGAGCCGCTCAGCTCTACGTTGTTCAGACTGCCGCACTCTGTCGATCTGCATGGGCTCGTGGACGGGGGCCCCAGCTGTTGATGACTGAAGTACGGAGGGCTTCTGCGGAGGAGAGGAATGCCGTACCGGACGTCTCTCACGGGACACTTCCTTGGATCGCTCCTGAAAGCGGATGTCCACTCGAGTCGCTAGGGTAATCAGGGCATCCAGGGTGGTCGGTACGTCACGACCCGCCAGCTCATCTTTAATTCGCCCCGAGAGTCCTTCCCAGAAGGCGGCGGTTAGGGCCTCGTTATTCCACCCGAGTTCCGAAGCCAAGGTGCGAAACCGGATTGCGTATTGGCCCACCGTCAGAGTCCCCTGACGCAGCCGGAGAAGAGACGAAGCAGACGCGGAGGCGCGTCCGGGCTCATCAAAGGTGCCACGGAATGCCTGCAGGAAGTCCTGGATGTTCGTGGTCACAGGATCCCCCTTCTCCCACAAGGGGTTCATCCACGCCAGTGCCTCACCCTCTAGATGGGACATGATGAAGGCGACCTTGGCTTGATCAGAGGCAAACAAATGCGGCAGCTGCGTGAAATGGAGGGAGCATTGGTTTAAGAATCCCCTGCAGGTCTTGGGGTCTCCGGCGTACCGGGGTGGTGAGGCCAAACGAAGTCTGGAAGTATCTGAAGAAGTCGCCACGGGAGCTGGAGCCGTGGCTTGACTAGTGGAGGCCCGGGATGCTGAAGACGTGACTGCCGCTTGTAGCGTGTTCAGGCGGGCGTCCACAGAAGACATAAATTGCAGCATGCGGGTCTGAGTCTCACGCTGGCGTTGGAGTTCCTCCTGTACGGCTGCTAGTGCTGCAGCGGGATCCATGGCCTGATCTTACTGTCAGGGCCAGGTGGACGGGCAGACCCAGGAGGTGGATCCACTGGGCCGAACTCCTAGATGGTGGTAAGGGGTCCGGTAGCTGGAGCACTATAGGCAGCAGAACAGTCCGTGCACAGGAGTATAACGGAGAAGTCCCTGGGACTACGGAGTCACTGGTGGTAGTCCGGGTGACGCAGCTCAGGTTCGGAAGCCGAGAAGATGTCAGGCGGGGTCCGGAACCTTTGGAGCGAGATGACAGGTCACCGCAGGGATCCGAGATGGTACGGACTGTCAGGATGGCAGATGGACTGCGTTCGGGGTTCGGAATTCGGTCTGGACCGGATGGCGAGGCAGGCACGGCTCTACAAGAGAGATAGGTGAGTATATACACATATACACCAGGAGACCTGACTCCTAGCTTAAGAAACACGAAGATCAGGCCCCGCCCCCTTGGACATAAACCCCCTTTATACCCTGTACCTGTTTTGCATCATTTCCTGTTAATGGACGCTGGCCCTTTAAGAAAGGGTCAATGACCGCGCGCGCGCCCTAATGCGCATGCGCGCTGCCCGAGTGCCAGAAGCCAGAGCAGGAAGCTGCGAGGAGGAAGCAGCAGGGCCAGGATGGGGCTGTGAAGCCGACGGACGCCGGGTGCGGGGACCAGGACGCTGGGGACGCGCTGGCAAGGGGTGCTGGAGAGCGGGGAGCGGCGGTGACCGGACCAAGGAACCGGGAAGCGAGACGGGGGACCCGGGGAGCGTGACAGGTGAGCCGGAGGGCAGCACAGGGGACCCGGGGAGCGTGACAGTATCCTTACATCTTAGTGGAGCGGACATAGGCAGGTGCCTGAGGCACATGGTCCGGCTGGGCCTTGTGATTCTACTCGTAGGTGGACGTTGCCGCTAGGGTAACGTTCCTTATACTGCGTCTGGCAGTTGTTCGTGTCCTCGCACACTAGGGGAGCGAACATAGGTAGGAGCTTTGTGCGGCTTATGCTGCTGTCCGTCTCTTTTGCACCACTAGTAGAGCGGACCTAGGCAGGTGCCATATCTAGTGGTTCGTATCCTCGCACACTAGTGGAGCGAACGCAGGTAGGAGCTTTGTGCGGCTTACACTGCTGTCCGTCTCCTGGCACCACTAGAGGAACGGACCTAGGTAGGTGCCATTTCACACTCACTGCTTTTGTCTCTGTGATCATTAACAGAGACCATACCACACACCCTCCGAGTAACGGAGGAATTGCTTTATTTTCTAACTATATGCCTCTGTGAGTTTAACAGAGGTATTGCACTCTGCACTTGTGCTACTACTATTTACAGCGGCACACTTATATACTCTTCCTCACTCATTAACCTATCCCTTTTACGTTAATGCTAAGTACGGTAGTCGCTGTGACTTTAACAGTACACGCCGTGATTGGCTCTAGTGTCACTGAGACGTATCAGTGTCAGTACTGCTTCCGTAGTACAAGATACCAAAATTCACTAGTAATAGGGTATATAACACTTTAACATAAAACCCTCTTAAAACTTAACATTTAATATTGATATTAAAAAGTACAATACCACACTATGTGATCAAAGTGATATAGTGCACAGAAGAGAGAGGGAAATATATCCCTACAATGTCCGCTCCCTCCTGAGCACTACCTAACCGTGGAGGTTGGCACCCTAAAGATACGTAGTGGCGCCCCCACTCCTCGATGGCTGTCCCTGCTAATGACCCTATGAGCCCCTAGCCAAAAGATAAAGTGCAGTGCAAGTAAAAAAGTGCAGTGCGATCATATATATATATAAAGTGATATTGTGCCAAAATAGAGCTCATAAAAAGCCTCAAATGATAAGAGGCCACGATCCTATCTCAAATGAGACACTCAATAATAGCAGGGACATATAGACTTAGCTTAAACTGCCTCAACGCGTTTCCCCATCTCATGGTTCATCAGGAGGCCGATGTCCATATGCTGTGGTATGATAAGCCTGTGGCAGTAACCGTGCTGAGCATCATGTGAATCTGGCAGCACGGTTACTGCCACAGGCTTATCATACCACAGCATATGGACATCGGCCTCCTCATGAACCATGAGATGGGGAAACGCGTTGAGGCAGTTTAAGCTAAGTCTATATGTCCCTGCTATTATTGAGTGTCTCATTTGAGATAGGATCGTGGCCTCTTATCATTTGAGGCTTTTTATGAGCTCTATTTTGGCACAATATCACTTTATATATATATATGATCGCACTGCACTTTTTTACTTGCACTGCACTTTATCTTTTGGCTAGGGGCTCATAGGGTCATTAGCAGGGACAGCCATCGTGGAGTGGGGGCGCCACTACGTATCTTTAGGGTGCCAACCTCCACGGTTAGGTAGTGCTCAGGAGGGAGCGGACATTGTAGGGATATATTTCCCTCTCTCTTCTGTGCACTATATCACTTTGATCACATAGTGTGGTATTGTACTTTTTAATATCAATATTAAATGTTAAGTTTTAAGAGGGTTTTATGTTAAAGCATAGTACAAGATACCCCTTATCCTCTGCCATAGTCTGCAGCAGAGACTTTGCATGGTGGACCCTGACTGTCTGATATTCCTTTGGTTTTTATAATCAGACAGCCCCCCGTAACAATTCCCTCTCAACAGTGAAAATAATGCGTGGTGCAGCTATGGTGAACCTCAATTCAGAAATTACATAGACATTAACTAAAATATAAAACATAACATTATTCCCTCTCAACAGTGAACATATTGCGTGGTACAGCTATGGTGAACCTCAATTCACAAATTACATAGACATCAACTAATATATAGAACATAACATTATTCCCTCTCAACAGTGAACATATTGCATGGTATAGCTATGGTGAATTTTTAAGAAAAAAAACCCCAATATTCAAATTAAAAGGATAAACTTTATTACATTAAGCTAAAAAAACACCCACAGACACATATATTTGGTATCTCCGCTGGGTTCAAACATATATCATGGCAATAGATAAGTATCTACATATATATAACATCTCCTTCCACCAAGAACCCGATTCCCCCAAGATGGTGACTCCTCCCCCAATAACCATACACTCAGTATTTCGGATAGACAGGGGAACTGGAGAAAAGGGCTCATATATGATAGAAGATATATTTGAGAATTATAGTTAAATAATGCTGATAATCACAATATTTCTCTTATTCAACCGTATACATATATATGTACCCAATTGCCAATCCCATTAAGGAGCTGACCATAGAGACAAAAACGTTGTTGTCGTCTCAATGCCCAGCTCCAACAGATTACCCAGTTTCCAACACCTGAACCAATAAATCCACCTGATAACCCAGGTTACCTCTGGAAACCCCTATTGATTTTCCTCAATGCTCGCTAATCGAACACCATTATCGCCAACGGGAACTGATCAATGCCAGGAGAAAACACAAAGGTACCTAACTATGTACACAATGGAATGCCTAATAGGTCACTCCCAAAAAGACAGGGACGTCTCATTAAACACAGCCCGTCACCTGAATTATTGATTTAGATATAATGCACATAATTGGAATGCTAAGGAAGTCATTCCCCACAGAACAGAGACTTCACGTCGATGTATAACCATCATCTGAACTGTTAATCTAAAGATTTTCCTTTTCAGCAATCAAATGAAATTTGCGCCCCCTAGGGTTGTTATATCGCCAGCTATATGGGGATGCCTGCGTTTAGTAGCCTAGGTATGCGCAGTGCGTTTTAGTGCTGCACTATACAAACTCACATTTGGCCGCCTGGGGAATACCGCTGGCCACTTTGGAGCTGTGGCAAAGCGCATGCGCTAGAACATTTAGGTTTATTCATGTCCTAAGTGACGTGGATCCCAGGCAGCGCTCATCCACCTGTGTGTGTGGATGACGCGATGGAGCGCATGCGCAGCTGCAATGGACGGTGGGTGGTCGGAGGCCGGATGGCTCCCGCTCGCATTTAAAAGCTGATCTGAGGTCGGCAGCTGATGTGCCGCTAATTCGGAAACGCCACATCAGGGGATTTGATGGCAGGCTGCCGACCCTCATGTGTGAAGGATTTTTGAGTCTGGAGACTATTGCCGTATCGCTCTTGCTCAGCCCTATATTTTCTATCTGGGGTGCTTAGGGTAAGTAATACTTATGGTGTCTTTATAGGTCTTGAACCGGCTGCTTTTCCCTGCTTAGTTTTGGGGTGGAGGTGATTTTTGCAAAGACTGTTTGCTGCGTATATTTAGGTCAATTTATCTCAATGGAGTGTGCACCATTGGTTTTGACTATGCGTGGAGTGGGGCTCTTTTATATATATATATGTATACATTGCATGATGGTGTGGGGATATATTTTTAATCATCTATCTCTATAGTAGGGGAGGTTTTTTCCAGTGTATCATTGGTTTGGGATTGTTATGTGTTGTACAGCTGGGATCCCTAATGAATGATCTGTCTCCTCTATATTTTGGGAAGGGGGATTACTTTATATTGAGAGATTGTATTTTCATCTCTCCCCCTCCCTCCTTCTTTCAGATCCACTTTGAATGTCGGCATAAACTCATGGATCCTAATGTTTAAAACCTCCTGATGAACCCCTTGGCACTACCGTACAAGGGGGGAAACGCGTCGAGGTATAGGAGATGTTAGCTGTATCGTGATGACTTGGGCTATCAATCAAGCACAGTGTGTATAATGGACTAATGCTAATGGAAATATGGATATATCACATCCTTGAATTCGACTGAAGAATGACGAAATATTTTTCTCTGATGTTGGATTTTCAGTAAAGATGCAATAATCAATTCATCTATCAAGAATTTGCACCAAGGATTATCTTCCAGCTGTCGGACTTTCTTCTTATTTGAATCTCTGGCATTGTTGTCTGTGCTTCCTTGATTGCTGAAAAGGAAAATCTTTAGATTAACAGTTCAGATGATGGTTATACATCGACGTGAAGTCTCTGTTCTGTGGGGAATGACTTCCTTAGCATTCCAATTATGTGCATTATATCTAAATCAATAATTCAGGTGACGGGCTGTGTTTAATGAGACGTCCCTGTCTTTTTGGGAGTGACCTATTAGGCATTCCATTGTGTACATAGATAGGTACCTTTGTGTTTTCTCCTGGCATTGATCAGTTCCCGTTGGCGATAATGGTGTTCGATTAGCGAGCATTGAGGAAAATCAATAGGGGTTTCCAGAGGTAACCTGGGTTATCAGGTGGATTTATTGGTTCAGGTGTTGGAAACTGGGTAATCTGTTGGAGCTGGGCATTGAGACGACAACAACGTTTTTGTCTCTATGGTCAGCTCCTTAATGGGATTGGCAATTGGGTACATATATATGTATACGGTTGAATAAGAGAAATATTGTGATTATCAGCATTATTTAACTATAATTCTCAAATATATCTTCTATCATATGTGAGCCCTTTTCTCCAGTTCCCCTGTCTATCCGAAATACTGAGTGTATGGTTATTGGGGGAGGAGTCACCATCTTGGGGGAATCGGGTTCTTGGTGGAAGGAGATGTTATATATATGTAGATACTTATCTATTGCCATGATATATGTTTGAACCCAGCGGAGATACCAAATATATGTGTCTGTGGGTGTTTTTTTAGCTTAATGTAATAAAGTTTATCCTTTTGATTTGAATATTGGGGTTTTTTCTTCTTAAAAATTACTCTTGACCCCATTCATATATCTATATATTTAGAAAATATAGCTATGGTGAACCTCAATTCAGAAATTACATAGACATCAACTAATATATAGCACATAACATTATTCCCTCTCAACAGTGAAAATAATGCGTGGTGCAGCTATGTTGAACCTCAATTTACTAATTATATAGACATCAACTAATATATAGCACAAAACATTATTCCCTCTCAACAGTGAAAATAATGCGTGGTGCAGCCATGGTGAACCTCAATGTACTAATTACATAGATATCAACTAATATATACCACATAACATTATTCCTTCTCAACCGTGAAAATAATGCGTGGTGCAGCCATGGTGAACCTCAATGTACTAATTACATAGATATCAACTAATATATACCACATAACATTATTCCTTCTCAACCGTGAAAATAATGCGTGGTGCAGCTATGGTGAACCTCAATTTACTAATTACATAGACATCAACTAATATATGGAACATAACATTATTCCCTCTCAGAGAAAATAATGCAACTGCATGGAAATAAAATTCCTTGTATTTACTCCCTAAAATGGTTGTCTAGCTTTGTGGATATTTTTTTTTTACTTAAATGTATGTAACAAGTTGACTGAGAATTTAACAATTAGCTTCTACTAAAAATTTGATAGGAGTGCTTATAAAACCTTCTATCTGTCTATTTTGAGCTCTTCTCAGCTACAAATTGCATGAAAGTTGAGTGCACAGGGGAAGAAAGAGCCTGTTAAAGCCAAACATTCCAACATTTTCAATGAAACTCAACTGTTAAAATGATTTTTAAGCCCAAATGAATGCTCTTTATAGGATTGTCCACTACTTGTACAACCCCTACTCATTCCCCATGTTTATTCGCATTAATATAAAAAAGCTTATACTCACCTCCTGTGCCTGCACGGTTCCAGCGGTGTCAGTGCTGGAGTTTTTGGGGCTCACAAGAGCTGCAGCTGACCGCCCACTTCCTATTGATCAATCATTTTTCCAAAGGCGTGGAGAAAGGAGGGGTGATTGGACGCTGAGCTCACGTGATGGCACAACACCATGTGAGCCCCAGAAACTCTGCCCTCATAAAAATAAAGAAGCCTATAGCCACCTCCGGTATTGGCACATCTCCAGCCATGTTGGAATTTGCATTCTTGGGGCCCACGTGAAATTGTTATGACAAGAGAGCTCCATGACAAATTAGCGCTGGCTTCCTTCTCTTCATCTTAAGATGTTTAAGTAATTAACAGGAAGTGAGTAGCAGCCACAGCGCTAACTTCCTGTTAATTACCTAAATGTCCAAATGCGGGGAGAAGGAAGCCGAAGCCGAATGGTTGTGAGACTCGTGTATCATAACAATGTCACGAGGGCCCTGGGAATGTGAGTGCCTACATTGCTGGAACCGCACCGGCACCGGAGATGACCATGAGTTTTTTTAATTTAATGGAGCCAAACAGGTGGAATGAGAAGGGATTGTCAAAATAGTGGACAACCCCTTTAAATAAAATAAAAATTGTCCCCACAGATAATCAGCTCATTCACAGCAGCCTGTATTTTATCTATGAAAATGTTAAACACGCTGCTGTAAAATATCTGGGATTTGGAGTTGGCTGATGCTCAGGGCAACCTACTCATTTACTTCATTTTTCTGAGCCGCGTCTTACAGAATAGTCCCACCGACTACATAGATTACACCGTAAAGAAACAACAAAGAGCCAGCACCAATGTGCACTAAGGCATCAAATATTCCAAACTGCATTATAAAAATTTTTTTTGAGATTTTTGGCAAAAAATTGCAATTTCTTGAGCTGCTTCGCCACGTCACGGCAAATCTCATTTGAAGCAGTCCTACACTAAAATATTTTTATAAAATGTGCCATGCGGCCTCACATATAAATAGCAGAACTGCTCTCAGCAGCACTCACCTGGTCTATTGCAGTCCCGTACCCATGACTGAGTCATGGCTGTGGGCGGGACAGGTCCAAGCAAATGCTGCATGAAGTATATATATATAGCCTGTGGACAAAGCCTGATGACCCAATGTGAACAGTCACCAAACGCCAAAATCTATACAGATGGAATACATCCCAAATTGGGGTGCATAGCAAGGTGGAGGTCAACCACCGACCAATTCAACAAAGAAACAACAAAGAGCCAGCACCAATGTGCACTAAGGCATCAAATATTCCAAACTGCATTATAAAAATTTTTTTTGAGATTTTTGGCAAAAAATTGCAATTTCTTGAGCTGCTTCGCCACGTCACGGCAAATCTCATTTGAAGCAGTCCTACACTAAAATATTTTTATAAAATGTGCCATGCGGCCTCACATATAAATAGCAGAACTGCTCTCAGCAGCACTCACCTGGTCTATTGCAGTCCCGTACCCATGACTGAGTCATGGCTGTGGGCGGGACAGGTCCAAGCAAATGCTGCATGAAGTATATATATAGCCTGTGGACAAAGCCTGATGACCCAATGTGAACAGTCACCAAACGCCAAAATCTATACAGATGGAATACATCCCAAATTGGGGTGCATAGCAAGGTGGAGGTCAACCACCGACCAATTCAACAAAGAAACAACAAAGAGCCAGCACCAATGTGCACTAAGGCATCAAATATTCCAAACTGCATTATAAAAATTTTTTTTGAGATTTTTGGCAAAAAATTGCAATTTCTTGAGCTGCTTCGCCACGTCACGGCAAATCTCATTTGAAGCAGTCCTACACTAAAATATTTTTATAAAATGTGCCATGCGGCCTCACATATAAATAGCAGAACTGCTCTCAGCAGCACTCACCTGGTCTATTGCAGTCCCGTACCCATGACTGAGTCATGGCTGTGGGCGGGACAGGTCCAAGCAAATGCTGCATGAAGTATATATATAGCCTGTGGACAAAGCCTGATGACCCAATGTGAACAGTCACCAAACGCCAAAATCTATACAGATGGAATACATCCCAAATTGGGGTGCATAGCAAGGTGGAGGTCAACCACCGACCAATTCAACAAAGAAACAACAAAGAGCCAGCACCAATGTGCACTAAGGCATCAAATATTCCAAACTGCATTATAAAAATTTTTTTTGAGATTTTTGGCAAAAAATTGCAATTTCTTGAGCTGCTTCGCCACGTCACGGCAAATCTCATTTGAAGCAGTCCTACACTAAAATATTTTTATAAAATGTGCCATGCGGCCTCACATATAAATAGCAGAACTGCTCTCAGCAGCACTCACCTGGTCTATTGCAGTCCCGTACCCATGACTGAGTCATGGCTGTGGGCGGGACAGGTCCAAGCAAATGCTGCATGAAGTATATATATAGCCTGTGGACAAAGCCTGATGACCCAATGTGAACAGTCACCAAACGCCAAAATCTATACAGATGGAATACATCCCAAATTGGGGTGCATAGCAAGGTGGAGGTCAACCACCGACCAATTCAACAAAGAAACAACAAAGAGCCAGCACCAATGTGCACTAAGGCATCAAATATTCCAAACTGCATTATAAAAATTTTTTTTGAGATTTTTGGCAAAAAATTGCAATTTCTTGAGCTGCTTCGCCACGTCACGGCAAATCTCATTTGAAGCAGTCCTACACTAAAATATTTTTATAAAATGTGCCATGCGGCCTCACATATAAATAGCAGAACTGCTCTCAGCAGCACTCACCTGGTCTATTGCAGTCCCGTACCCATGACTGAGTCATGGCTGTGGGCGGGACAGGTCCAAGCAAATGCTGCATGAAGTATATATATAGCCTGTGGACAAAGCCTGATGACCCAATGTGAACAGTCACCAAACGCCAAAATCTATACAGATGGAATACATCCCAAATTGGGGTGCATAGCAAGGTGGAGGTCAACCACCGACCAATTCAACAAAGAAACAACAAAGAGCCAGCACCAATGTGCACTAAGGCATCAAATATTCCAAACTGCATTATAAAAATTTTTTTTGAGATTTTTGGCAAAAAATTGCAATTTCTTGAGCTGCTTCGCCACGTCACGGCAAATCTCATTTGAAGCAGTCCTACACTAAAATATTTTTATAAAATGTGCCATGCGGCCTCACATATAAATAGCAGAACTGCTCTCAGCAGCACTCACCTGGTCTATTGCAGTCCCGTACCCATGACTGAGTCATGGCTGTGGGCGGGACAGGTCCAAGCAAATGCTGCATGAAGTATATATATAGCCTGTGGACAAAGCCTGATGACCCAATGTGAACAGTCACCAAACGCCAAAATCTATACAGATGGAATACATCCCAAATTGGGGTGCATAGCAAGGTGGAGGTCAACCACCGACCAATTCAACAAAGAAACAACAAAGAGCCAGCACCAATGTGCACTAAGGCATCAAATATTCCAAACTGCATTATAAAAATTTTTTTTGAGATTTTTGGCAAAAAATTGCAATTTCTTGAGCTGCTTCGCCACGTCACGGCAAATCTCATTTGAAGCAGTCCTACACTAAAATATTTTTATAAAATGTGCCATGCGGCCTCACATATAAATAGCAGAACTGCTCTCAGCAGCACTCACCTGGTCTATTGCAGTCCCGTACCCATGACTGAGTCATGGCTGTGGGCGGGACAGGTCCAAGCAAATGCTGCATGAAGTATATATATAGCCTGTGGACAAAGCCTGATGACCCAATGTGAACAGTCACCAAACGCCAAAATCTATACAGATGGAATACATCCCAAATTGGGGTGCATAGCAAGGTGGAGGTCAACCACCGACCAATTCAACAAAGAAACAACAAAGAGCCAGCACCAATGTGCACTAAGGCATCAAATATTCCAAACTGCATTATAAAAATTTTTTTTTGAGATTTTTGGCAAAAAATTGCAATTTCTTGAGCTGCTTCGCCACGTCACGGCAAATCTCATTTGAAGCAGTCCTACACTAAAATATTTTTATAAAATGTGCCATGCGGCCTCACATATAAATAGCAGAACTGCTCTCAGCAGCACTCACCTGGTCTATTGCAGTCCCGTACCCATGACTGAGTCATGGCTGTGGGCGGGACAGGTCCAAGCAAATGCTGCATGAAGTATATATATAGCCTGTGGACAAAGCCTGATGACCCAATGTGAACAGTCACCAAACGCCAAAATCTATACAGATGGAATACATCCCAAATTGGGGTGCATAGCAAGGTGGAGGTCAACCACCGACCAATTCAACAAAGAAACAACAAAGAGCCAGCACCAATGTGCACTAAGGCATCAAATATTCCAAACTGCATTATAAAAATTTTTTTTGAGATTTTTGGCAAAAAATTGCAATTTCTTGAGCTGCTTCGCCACGTCACGGCAAATCTCATTTGAAGCAGTCCTACACTAAAATATTTTTATAAAATGTGCCATGCGGCCTCACATATAAATAGCAGAACTGCTCTCAGCAGCACTCACCTGGTCTATTGCAGTCCCGTACCCATGACTGAGTCATGGCTGTGGGCGGGACAGGTCCAAGCAAATGCTGCATGAAGTATATATATAGCCTGTGGACAAAGCCTGATGTTAAATAATATTCAGTTTATTTGTCAGTTGAATTTCCCCTGTAATATACAGTACCTCCCGATATCTGGTAGGATATTCGGTGCTATAACCTGCCCAAGACCTACTCAACTCTCATTTGGCTTTTAAAAATGATCAATCTTCGGACTATTTGGCACAAATTATAGAACCCTGTTCTTCCAGTAGAGAAAAAAATTGCCTGTGGCCTACTGCCTCCTGGGCAGACACTGCTTTAAGAAAAGAAGTGACCGACTGGGATCGAGCATAACGATAATATCCACTTAGCAAAGTCTTGTCTGATCTTGGTTTGAAAACGTGTGGAAAAGAAAACTAAAAGTAGAAAATACTATTAAGCTATGTGCCCACCGTGCTTTTTTTCCAGCACAAAAAAACATGTCTTGGCAGGAAAAAAGTTGCTGAAAAAATGTGCTTTTTTCATGCATTTGTGCTTTTTTCATACTTTTTCACATGCTTTATTTCATGCTTTTTTCATCATGGTGACCGCGGGGGTTCAGGTGCTGATGTTAGAGCCAGGACCTAGCTCTCTCATCAGCTTTGTTCATGCTTTTTTCAAGCTTCTTTTTCATGCTTCTGATTTATTGAGATAGGGAAAAAGCAGGAAAAAAAAGCAGAAACAATTGACACGATGCTTCTTTTTTCAGCAACAAAAAAAGCAACCGAAAAAGAAGCAACGTGGGAACAGCAAGTCACGATACTCATAGACTTTTCTGGGATGATTTTTCCTGGCTTTTTATTGATTTAAAAAAAAAGCAAGAAAAAAAGCATAAAAAAGCCCTGTGGGCACAAGGCCTTTGCATTTTTTTTCTTCATGTATACAACAAATTACAACCTATTCTGACATTCGCTAATAACTCAGTGTGTTATTAGGTTGATTCACAAGCAAAATGTTGTATGTTTGAATCGAGCAGCAGCCATGAAGAAGATATCACAACAAAAGAGAAACAGCATCATCCAGCTCATTGATAGCAGTCTCTTGGCCAAGAAAATTGCCAAACTCCATCTTGTGAGTATCATCACTGTTGGAATAATATGAAATGAAGTCTGTCCATCCATTCAAAAGCCAAGAAGTGAATGTCCAGGCAAAATACCTGAGTCAAGAAGTCGGCTCATCACAAGGTCTATCACAAGGTTCTGACGTGACAAACACTTCAGTGTAGGTGTCTCATATGCTTCGTAAAAGGGAAATCACAGATGTCTATGCAAGCAACATGCGACACACGTTACACTAATCTGTAATGGTGGCCCAAAACAAGTAAAGAAGCCTTAACTTCAATACCATCATGAGAAGCGTTGGCTCGAGATTGCAAATAAGTACTGTGGAGACACGGGGCTCAGTGGGTGCTCTCGTCCACTAAAACCCGCCGCCTTTAGAAAGACAGCGTGGCTCAGGGCTCATCCCAACTGAACGCCGGCCTCCTTAACCGTGGGCGTAACACTACTCAGACAACACAGGGTGAGGTGAGGGAACCACAATAATTAGACTTTATTGAATCCCGAAACAATTTAACGGCACATAACCAGCAAAACACAAATGTAACAGGCAACAGAGTCTCACCCTTCCGCTGGCTCACCAGGGATTTAGAATGTCCATGCCTCAGAGGATCCAGGGCTATTTACTCCAATCCAGCAGCACCCCGCTTTTGGCGGGCACCCACCGAGAAAGGAATAATGCCAGATTTAGGAAGCTGTCTGAGGTCTGCAAAGTCTGTAACAGGTGACTGAACTGTCCAAACCTGAGTGTCCTCTTTAGGTAGTCCTGGTATGATGTTACAATCCTTTCAGCCAGAGTCGAAATCCCTAGGCTGTGGATATGGTCTCCAACCAGAACCGGAGTCCCTAGATTGAAGCCATAAGATATCCTGATCCTCTAGTCAGCTCCCAACAGCTTAGACTGGATCCATCAGCATCCATCAACCTTCATCAACCTGGTGGCTTAAAGAAATCCCTTTTATAGCCACAGCCTTCCACTTGGATACACTGCGTCCTCATCGATTGGTTGGACAAGATCGCCTCTCCCATTGGATGAATCTCAAGCTGCATGGACAATGTTCATCCAAATGATGTCTACAGAAAGACTGAGGGTATACATGTAGTCTGGAATGCATAGACTAGATAATGGCTACTAAGGTAATCACATTAGCAATACACAACTACAATACAATGATTACTGGAAGAGTCTGGAGAAACAATACGTCTGGCTTTCAGTGGCCAACACAATTACATGAGTCAACAAGAGTCTTGTAAAAACAATGAGGGACTTATCCCCCGTCTATAAACAATCTATCATCCTGTCTGGCTGAATTTTAAGAAACTTTAACCCATGAGAGTCCATGTCGTCACAAGTACTATAAGTGGACAGTATATGATTGGAAACGCATAATTTGAAGCAATGAGATGAAGGTTCTGATGGGGGCAAATTGGTCTGGAAGAAACAAGGGGAAAAAGGCTAACGGATCAAGAAATCAAAGGAACTGTCAAGTTCAGTGGAGGAAGCCTGATGATATGAGATTGTTTCACAACCAAAGATATTGGATACTTGACCAGGATGGATGGTGGTTGCAGCGCTGAACTATATGTGAGTATTCTACAAGATGAGTTACTTTGTACATTTGAGTACTATGGGTATTTAAAGGAAGACAATGTCCCTGGACAACGACCAGAAGCATACATTGAGATTGGCAAAGAAATGGTTAAATGACAAGGAAGTAGATTTGCTGGATTGGCCCCCATAGTCCCTGGACCTCAACCCAATTGAACACTTGTGGGTAGAGTTGAAGAAAAAGCTGTATACATACACAAGTGAGTCAACCAGTATGCACCAACATTGGGAATATGTAGAAGAGACCTGGGATCAGATTTTGGTCCAGACATGCTTGAATCTGATCGAGAGGATGACCAGGAGGATTCAGGCTATATTCATAACAAATACTGTCTAATACTCGCATATTCATTTTGAATAGCATGTGCAATGCCAGTAAATGTGGAAAAACTGTCAAAGTAACGAGTAATCCAAATGCCGTACTATTCGTGCGAGTAGCAAATAGCGCGGCATTCGAGTTACTTGTTACATTGTGCGTTTTTCCCCATTGACTTGCATTGCACATTCTATTCGGAATGAATACGTGAGTATTAGACAGTACTTGTAATGAGTATAGCGAGTACGAATAGTTAAATACTTGCTCAACTCTAATCCTATGCTAAATACTTGCAAGTCAGATTTATGTATAAGATAGCCAAGATGATTGTCTATAAAATAAAATGTAGTCTGATGTTCAACCCTGTAGTGGATGGTGAGATATGGAGCCTGAAAGTCAAAAGTTCAAAACATTGTTATCCTTTTGCTTGTCAGTATATATCTAATATACTGTATATCTGTAGCGTGGGAATACTGGGAGTAATTGCTGGAATGTTTTGGTATTTTTTTTTAATTTTCTATGTTGAGTGCTTCATCAAGTACCTATAAACATATATCTGCTGCAGGGTCTTTGGACAAAAAATACTAGCCCTTGTTTGTAACATCCCTTTTACTACTAGGTGGTAAGAATTTTTGCAAGTCTCTTCAGGGAAACTGCATTATTAGTTAAAGGGACATGGTATAATTGATCCAATTGCTATGGAAAAGGTATGAAAGGTAAGCAATCATCTTGCCCTTCTGACCTAGGGGGGCAAAATCCAACACTGTAATAGGGGACCTACTTTTATCTTAGTAAACATACGTATATATACACTGCTAGCCAACTTGCATGTGTCAAAGGTGACTGTAAGCTGATTAGTGAGCAATATGGTCCAGACCAATTACCTAATTTCAGGAGCTTGAGACTGTGGAAACCCTGATTTGTTTGCATTGCATAGAGGATATAATGTATATCCTGGCTTGGCTATAATTAGTGATGGGAGAATAGTAACTATTTGTGTTTGGATTATTTGTAATGAATGCCAAAGTACTAGTCCGGTATTTCTCACAAATAACCAACCTAAAGTCAATGGGGAACTGAGCATCTTACTTGTGACAAATACTGGAATAGTACTCATTGAAGAAAAAGAAAAAAAGTTATCCAGCTCACCTGTTCTTAGGAGAGCACGGACTGTGCACGGACACGGGTAAGTCGGCCAGGCTTCTTGTCAAACAATATCTTTGAAGGAGGAATCCAGCAAACAAGTCCAAAAGGTTTATATTTAAAAATTTAAAAACATTTTATTTAGTATATTAAAATGTCCATCATGTAGGAAACATGGCAAAATCTTGAAAGAGGACGCGTTTCGGACGGATTGTCCTTAATCTGTCTCTATCCCACACATTCCTCCTTCAAAGATATGGAATAGTACTACTCAGTGCATATAAGGTCCAGACAGATACTAAAGTGGCATCAGAGATAAAAAAGTGTATCTTGAACTGGCCAGGGTTGGAGAGTTGGATACTGAAAACCATGGGCAATACAAATGATCCAGGGGGAAAGGTTTATCACTGGTATTGTAGGAGTAAATCATGTTATCAGTGGTAGTGCAAATTGCACCACATTTGGCACAGCTTGGTAAGCATGCTCCAAAATGGCATACAATTTCAATAATTCTCTATGTCTAGGCAGAATTTTGCGCTCATCATATACTTCATCTTTTACAGTTCCAGCTCTACTGTAGCTTCCCTATCATGTATTTATATGGCTTATTCTTGGCATTCAGCACTAAATTTGCATTGACTTATAGAAAGTGTAACTGATTTTAAAATACAGGCCCTTTTTCTATATTCTTACCATATCAGTTTGGTTTATAGGTGGATAATTTATATTCATTAATGAACATTATTAATGGTTTAAACCTTACACCTAGAACAAACTTCTTAGAAAGTAACCTTCTTAACATAGTATGACACAAGGTGAAAACACACCTCAAATTTTTGTAAATATTTTATTCTATGTTTTTATGGGACAACACTGAATATGGGCAGCACAAATACATCTATTTTGAAAAGACAATATCAACAATATAAAACTTCAGTACACTATGGAGGAGGAGACAAACAATTGTATTTTAGAATGATTGTTTCTTTATTGAAAATGTGGAAAAAGAATCCAAATAAAAAAGAATCCAAAAACATTCATAAAGAAAAATAGTCCGACGTTTCGGCTCAAGTTGGAGCCTTCCTCAGGGACATAAATACTGTATATAACAAAGATGAGAAGTGTGTTTACAACATAATCTCAGAAATAGAATACATATTAACATAGACAAAGGCTGATACAATAGCATAACATGTTATATAAATAACAGGAATGGCAGATACATATGTAGTGAAGATAACACGACTAAACAACTGCTATTATCAATAGTGGTGAATTTTGGCATACAAACCGCATAAATGCATGTCACAATCAATTATTTGGTAAGGCAAAAAAGGGGAACATACCGGGAAAATGGAATGTTCAATATAGGTGGATACACAAACAAACTTGATAATAATCACCTGAGCCTGTAAATTGAATAAATGGGTCGTATTAGATACAATATTGAATTATGGCAAGGATATTCTCCATAATGATATAAAAAATATTTTTTTATATACCACTGTACCTTATATACCACTGTATTGGCCTCTCAGGCCAAATGTATGTTGGTGTGTCTCATCAATATTAGAGACAGATGGACACTTTGTCTGTAAGCAGGAGGTGAAATAAGTTTATTATGTATGCAATAGTAACTGACAATACATGGAGCATATACATATATACATTATATAGATGTATGCATACACTGATGTGGATTATTGTTATAATAAAGAAGATCTGGTGTTGCCTGGACTGTATATAGTATACACTGGAACTGCTTGGAGGCAAGATTTCTATAAAAAAGGGGGTATTTTTTATGTAAAATAATTTATTTGATAAATGGTCTGAGCCATGGATAAATAGATACCTCTCTGTGTCTATCAAGTCCTCTATCACATAACTTTTATTACGTGGGAGCCAGTGTTTGGAAAATATTAATGGCTTACTGCTCAGGATTAATGGTAGATCACCAGTCAGCACAGGACTGTAGTTGATAACCATCAAGCCTTTATGTGGATGATAGGGGGTGGAGGACTAATGTATTACCTGTATCTTGGAGATCCCAGAGGAGAGGTCAGAGATACGTGGAATGGGAGCTGTGCTATTTATATGTAGCGTCGGTGTGTACAGCACTGGCGGTGCTTCCTGCTTCCAGCTGTTGGGACTCAGGAAGAGGGGGACCATGAGATGCAAGTCTGCACATGTGCACTAATAGATGGAAGGAGTGTGGTTGCGTGTGGTCTGTGGAACACAGGAGAGCAGATGGTGAACCACAAGTGGTGCGTGCACGCTATAGGAAGCCAAGATATTGTGTGTCTCCATCTATAGTGTGCCGAAGTTTTATATTTTTGATATTGACACTTTTTAACTTCTGAGCACCTACTTTACTTAGTAGTTGAGCTGAGCCTAACCTCTTTTTCCTATTTTGAAAAGACAACCTCTGGACATGACGCTGAGCCCCTGCACTCAACGTCTTTGGTCGACCATGGTGAGGCCTGTTCTGAGTAGAACCGGTCTTGTTAAACTACTGTATGGTCTTTGCCACCATGCTGAAGCTCAGTTTCAGGGTGTTGGCCATCTTCTTATAGCCTCGGCCATCTTTATGTAGAACAACAATTCTTTTATTCAGATCCTCAGAGAATTCTTAGCCATGAGGAGCCATGTTGAATTTCCAGTGACCAGTATGAGAGAGTGTGTGAGTGATAACACCAATGTAACACGCCTGCTCCCCATTCACACCAGAGACCTTGTAACACTAATGAGTCACATGAAACCGGGGAGGGGAAATGGCTAATTGTGCACAACGTGACCATTTTCACTAAGGGGTGTACTTACTTTTGTTGTCAGCAGTTTTGACATTAATGGCTGTGATATTTAGAAGACACCAAATTTACACTGTTGTACAAGCCGTACACTGACTACTTTATATTGTATCACAGTGTCATATCTTCATTATTGTCCCATAAAAAGATATAATAAAATATTTACAAAAATGTGAAGGGCGTACTCACTTTTGTCATTGTTGCATTTGGTATCTGGTGTTAGCTACAGCATTTGTTATAGCTCTGAACAACATTCATTACTCTGCAGGTTTGCAGTGGATTGTCTAGCACAGGGAACACACAGACACATTCCTAACAGTCGAACTGAGCTCCGGTAACACAATGCCCGCTGCTGCATTGCATCTTGGGAGGTTTAATGACTGGGGCATTTATACATCAGATTACAGTATAGTGCCTCCCAGAATTTACATACGCAGCACATATTAGATTTGCTGGCAGATGTGAGCCCAGAGAAAAGCCAAGCAGAATTCTGAAAACAGCTCTTGAGGATTCCGCTGCCACAAGGGCAGCAATGAGCCAATATTAGGCTATAAGTGATCATACCTGTTGATCTTTTTATATACATTCGTTTTCTCCTGCGGATACTGACTTCTATGTTTAGCGGTGTAAGAAGACAAGATTCTGAACTGCAGCACAGCGTCACGCAGGGATGGCGGTACTGTTTAGGACACGTACGTGGGCTCCTGGGAGGCACATAGAATTAACAGAAGTTTTGATCTAAGCAAGTTTATGACACGTGTATGATAGAACTGAAATGGGATGTAATTGAATGACGGATGAGCTTGCAGCAGCCACATTTCCAGGGAGTAATGAAAACTAGAACAGCTATTGACTAAAGGAGCTTAACAGGCTGCTTGGAACAGGGAGAGGATGAGCCAGCAATCAGCTGGGGAATATATCAATACGCAAAGTAATAGCTCAGTTATTATTATAACTCCTCACTGTGCACAGCGAATACAGGGTATGGACACAAAGGAAACATCCTGAGCAGGGGAATCTGTGGTCACAAATACAAATTATAGTGGAAAATGCAAAGTGATGCAGATCTGCAAATGTAAATATCTTGCTTTAAATTACATAATGGATGAAATAAGAGCATTTGTGAGCAGCTGACTTTATATTACAATACAAGATACAATTTACAAAGCTCAACCCCTCAAATGGATAACAAAAGGAGAAATGTTACTCTCATTACATAAAGGGGCTCTTCTACCAAATGATAATACTTTTCTAAATTGGGGTACATATTAATTAATAGTATTAATGCTTCCATGTGTCTTTTTTATGTACTAGGTAAGTAGAGCAGCTGTAGTCTCCAATATCGCAGTTGATGTTGGAAAGTTGTCTGGAACTCACAGGGTTCATATTCCTGAGTCAGGATAGTCAGTGTGGTGCCATAAGCAGATCACAATAAATCCTTTAAGAATCGGAATGATTAGCCCAAAATATCTAACATTGGAATTTGTCCAATAGTTCAGTCAGATGTTGTTTGACCATTGACTGTCTTGGTGTATGCGCAGCTGGACAGACTGAAGCTTCTTAGTGCATTCAAGATTTATTTTACATAAGCCAATACTCTAAACCTTAATGAATTTTATCGGGTTTTATCGGCATTATGTTTGCTAAAATGTAAAGCTGTGTATCAGTTATATTCATTCGGAAAACCAATATCTCTGATAATATATGTATGACCAAGATGTATAGTATATAAGTCTGCATTTCATATTGATTTATATTATGTTTTATATTTTTTATATTTTATTTTAGCTCCACAAACAACAAATATAAAGCAACTTTTAGATTCATATCGTGTTCTTGTTATATTTTCAGCCATATTACTTTGGTGTCTGGTGATCCATGCACTGATGTTTAAAATTATTCCAATGGCAACAAACTAGTTTTCCATGGTAAGTGTTGTTTTGAGACCTTTAGGGGAGCAAATCGCTAAGCAGGAATTTGACACTAGAGAGCTCAAAGCCTCCAACTAGTGTCATCAGTTGGCAAAATATTGATAGTTAAAATTTCCCTTAAAAGGGTTGTCCGATATGAACTCCAACATTTTTTAAGCTAATCTGTGCTGTATATACATCACCCCTACATTTTATTTTTTGTTTCTTAGTTTTGTTCCTCTTGAATTATCACTTTATTCTCCGCTATCACTTTATTTACCTGCAGCTCAACCAAACATGACATTTGCCTGTGCTTGTTTGCGAAACCTCACAGTCAGAGCTGGCACCGCCCAGCCTCAGTGTCAAGCCCCGCCCAGCCTCAGTATCAAGCCCCGCCCTCTGCCTGCTCTCTGCACACTCATTGGCTCTCAATATTCCACCCCAGCACTGACCTCTCATCACTCCAGCATGGAAATAAAATGAGAGATCCTGCTTCTCTCATCTGTGACAGCAATCACCTCACATCATATCCACAATGGTGACACATAGAGATGGTACATGTTCCTCACCCCTTATAGATAAATGAATACTGTATAATGAAGACTACATACAGGACCTAATGTGAGTCTATAGTAGATATATGTGTGTGTATGGTGTGTGTATATATATATATCTAATATATCTAACTAATATATAAAGCTGAGTGTATGTATGTCTGTCTGTGTCTGTATGTGTGTGTGTGTGTGTATGTCTGTGTGTCTATATATGTGTGTGTGTGTGCCTGTGTGTGTATGTATGTTATGCATGTATGTGTGTATGTATGTGTGTGTGTGTGAATATATGTGTGTGTGTGTGTCCCCGCTAAATGAATCAACACTGTAACATTTACAATCACAAAATTTTACACAGCCACCTTATGTGACCCAGGGAACCTCATAGACTATGTTTTGAGGGGAAAATTTAACCCAGTTATTCACCAAAAACACTGCTTACATTAAAGTCAATGGAACTGGGTGCTCAAAGTCATTAATAGGATTGGTTGCTATTGGCAATGAAGGACATTCTTAGTATAAGACAGCTTATGTGTGAGGTACTATGATTTCAGTGGAGAGACAGATAAAGTGAGACAGAAAGAGACAGCGAGACAGACATAAAGAGACAGACAGATGGATAGACAGACAGAGAGAGACAGAGAGGTGGAGACAGACAGAGAGATGGAGATAGAGACAGAGACAGACAGAGAAACAGAGAAAGACAGAGACAGAGAAAATGGGAGAGTGTGAGAGAGTGTGAGAGTAACACTTAGTTACTATCTCGAGCAACACCGGGTACTACATATATATATATATATATATATATATATATATATATATATAGCAATGTGGGCACATTACTACAGGGGACAATATGGGCACGTTACTACATGGGACAATATGGGCACATTACTACATGGGACAATATGGGCAAATTACTACAGAGGACAATATGGGCACATTACTACAGAGGACAATATGGGCACATTACTACAGAGAACAATGTGGGCACATTACTACAGGGGACAATATGGGCACATTACTACAGGGCACAATATGGGCACAATACTACAGGGCACAATATGGGCACATAACTACAGATGACAATATGGGCACATATAATGTAGTAATTTGCCAATCCTATAGTAATGTGCCCATCCTGTAATAATGTGCCTCATCCTTGTCCCATCCTGTAATAATGTGCCCATCCTGTAATAATGTGCCAATCCTGTAGTATTGTGCCATTCTTCTGTTCATCCTGTAGTAATGTCCTCTTTCCTGGTCCTCTTCTTGTAGCAATGCCCCATCCTGTTGAATGGTCCCCTGTTGTGCCATTCTTCACACACGCAGAAAAAAAAGACAAATCCTTCTCACCTGTCCTCCGTTCTCTCGGTGTCCGGTTTACTGCTTCTTGTGGCCCGCAGCCCCCTTGATGAATGCTGCCGATGCAGAGGGCCACTGCTGACAGAGCTTTGTATCAGATGACAGATTTCCGGGTGCTGCACAAGGATGAGCTCTCTATACAGCTAGTCCAATGATCAACTGCTGGCCTCTGATTGGCCGGCGATTGATCATTGCAGTAGCTGCGTAGAGAGCTCGCATCTGCGCGGTGCCTGGAAGTCAGTCATCTGATATAAAGCGCTGATTGTGCAGGCCCCCAGCACAGGCAGCGATCATTAAGTGGGTTGCAGGCCACAAGAAGCATCAAGGACCACATGCAACCTACGGGCAGCGTCTTTGACATCACTGCACTATGGAGTGTGTGGGAGGGTCCGGGGAAAGGTGGGGTGGGGACTCCGACACACTGCACCCACCCAGCAGGGCAGCAGCATGATGTCGGCTATGATGCACGTCCACAAGCTTCTGCCCCTGTCGACGTGACATCACAGGAAGCAGCAAAGTCCTCGCAGGAGCTTTTTAACATTATATGTTATTTATCAAAGGCCGTTTGTTCTATAGACATAACTGTCTCCAATACAAGCTAGTACTTAGTTATGGTACCCTGTCTGCCTGCACCTAATTGATTATGGTCTATTACGGCTATTGAAATCCCTGTGTTTATTCCCATAGGATAAATTCTTTGTTATTCCAGAAACTTACCGGGGACATCCTCATTTAAGCTCCACGTGCTACTACACATTTTCATTTATCGTACAACCTGGTTACTAGGGTAGGTTACACCCAAGGTTTTTTTCCATTACTTCTATACAATTATACAATGGGGTATTCACATTGATAAACACGGTTGTTAATATTAACACATGGTGTGTGTACTTTAATATTCCTTCTCTAGACGAGCCTCCTATAAATCCTGGCACTCATATCGTAACACAACCTGTGATTACTCCTGTTAATATACGATCTGGAATACAGCAAAGTTAGTTACCACAATGTCCTATTTTTACTATCCTTTTTAGCACCCCCAATTATTCTAGGATAGTGACTATTATAACCTCTCTAAGATATGACTTATATTCCCCCGTCTCCAACTCTCTCCTCATAACCCACTTACCAGACCACGATAGGGTCTCATCATTAATACATCTTAGTCCACCATTGTGACACAAAATTAATAAATATCATTTACCTTCTAGGTACACCTCATTTGTTTAAATATCTACGTACTCATTGATTCACCTCCTACTTGTTTCCCCTATTTTCATATAGGTATGTGGAAATATATTTATCATAGCAATTAATGATGAGGCCTCTTTTCTCTTTAAATTGTAACCAATGATATCTCCATTTTCAGCTTTTATGAATGTTGATGACTATGATTGTACTTGAATCCTATTTGACACAAATGTCATTTTTCTGCTATTCTTGCGAGAGACTCGCGCAAGTCTCACATCGCATCACCCGGCATGGACACACACTCTCCTGACAGGAGCGGGTCAACTGCATGTATGTCTATGCAGCTGAGATGCTCCTCTCAGGAGAGCTGCAGGCCATGTCGGGTGATGTGATACAAGACTTGCACGAGTCTCTCACAAGTGTGACTCCGGCCTTATATTTATAGTGTTCAATGTATTGTACACATGTTGATGAATATAAGACTTCGTATTCATTGTGAATATTTTTCTGTTTGTATTATATAGATCTAATTTCTTTGACAAACGCCCGGAGCTGGGGCCGAAACGTCAGATTTTTTTGTTCTGAACCTCTGCACAAATAAAACAGCAGTTAAAAGAAATATATATTCTTTTTCCTTCTTCTTCTCATGTATGTGTGCCTGAGCATATTTTTCTAATACTACTGATTTTTTCCTCTGTGCCTGTACTCTGTTGTGCAACTGCCAATCTCTTTGCCTGCTCTCTGTTGTGTAACTGCCAATCTCTGTGACTCTGCTCTGTTGTGTAACTGCCAAGCTTTGTGCCTGCACTCTGTTGTGTAACTAACAATATCTGTGCCTGCTCTCTGTTGTGTAACTGGCAATCTCTTTGCCTGCACTCTGTTGTGTAACTGCCAATCTCTGTGTCTGTGCTCTGTTGTGTAAGTGCCAATCACTGTGCCTGTACTCTGTTGTGTAACTGCCAATCTCTGTGTCTGTGCTCTGTTGTGTAAGTGCCAATCACTGTGCCTGTACTCTGTTGTGTAACTGCCAATCTCTGTGTCTGTGCTCTGTTGTGTAAGTGCCAATCACTGTGCTTGCACTCTGTTGTGTAACTGCCAATCTCTGTGCTTGCACTTTGTTGTGTAACTGCCAGTCTCTGTGCCTGTACTCTGTTGTGTAACTGCCAATCTCTGTGCTTACACTTGTGTAACTGCCAATCTCTGTGCCTGTGCTCTGTTGTGTAACTGCCAATCTCTGTGCCTGCACTCTGTTGGGTAACAGCCATGCTTCCTGTCTGCACTCGGTTATGTATCTGCCAAGCTCTGTGAGACAGTAATGCATTGTAAGGACAGTGAAAACGAATTGTGTACATGACAGTCAGTGTGTCATCCTTGACTGGGGTACTATGCTAATGATCCTTTTACTCTTTTCTGGTACTTGTACTAATGTGAGAGGTAATTTGGTGGCAATCAACACATTACGACAGCTATTTCCTATTGATTGACAGAACACAGTTGCCACAAATTGCATTTATAGCCAGTTGATGGCACCAGGGAGAACAACTACAGAGAGATTGATTATCCATTCCTTCAATCATCTATCACTCACATTGCTCCCATCTGTAAATGGACCAGTTTGCTAGTCTAATATATAAAGCTGAATGTACTGTATGTATGTGTGTGTGTATGTATGTATGTATGTTCGCTAAAGGAATCCACACTGTTGCATTTACAATCATCTCTTTTGACTCAGGTAACGTCATAGACTATGGTTTGATGGGAAAATGTAACCCCATGCTTTACAGTTACGCTCTAAAAAAAACTGCCTCTATTAAAGTCAATGCAGCTTGATGCTATAGGTCATTAATAGGAGCTCTGATTGGTTGTTATAGGTAACAAAGGACATTCTTAGTATAAGAAGCTTATGTGTGAGGTAATATGATTTCCGTGGAGAGACAGACAGAGACAGATACCCAGAGACAGACAGACAGACACAGACAGACATAGGCACAGACAGACAGACAGAGAAAGAGGCAAACAGGGAAAGAGACAGACAGAGGCAGACAGTGAAAGAGAGACACATAAGGAAAGAGGCAGACAGGGAAAGAGACAGACAGGGAAAGAGAGACAGAAAGATTCATACAGGGAGAAAGGCAGACAGACAGAGGAAGAGACAAACAGGGAAAGAGACAGACAGAGGCAGACAGGGAAAGAGACACATAAGGAAAGAGGCAGACAGAGGCAAACAGGAAAAGAGACAGACAGGGAAACAGACAGAAAGAGGCAGACAGGGAAAGAGAGACACATAAGGAAAGAGGCACACAGAGGCAGACAGGGAAAGAGACAGACAGGGAAAGAGAGACAGAAAGAGGCAGACAAAGAAAGAGACATACAGGGAAAGAGACAGACAGGAAAAGACAGACAGACCGAGACAGACAGACAGGGAGAGACAGACAGAGGCAGACAGAGACAGAGAGGGAAAGACAGACAGATACAGACAGACAAAGGCAGACAGGGAAAAAGACAGACAGGGAAAGAGACAGACAGAGAAAGAGACAGACAGAGAAAAAGGCAGACAGAAAAAGACACAGACAAGGAAAGATACAGACAAGGAAAGATACAGACAGAGACAGATGCAGACAGGGAACGAGAAGGAGACAAACAGACAGAGACAGACAGGGAAAGAAGCAGACAAGGAAAAATACAGACAAGGAAAAATACAAACAGACAGAGGCAGACAGGAAAGAGACAGAGACAGAAAGAGAGATGCAAACAAAGAAAGAGGCAGAGACAAACAGACAGACAGACAGGGAAAGAGACAACCAGACAAACAAAGAAAGAGACAGACAGGGAAAGAGACAGAGGCAGACAGGGAAAGAGACAGATAGGGAAAGATACAGACAGACAGAGAAAGAGACAGAGAGAGAAAGATACAGACAGAGAAAGACAAGTAAAGAGTCAGAGAGACAGAGAGAGACAAACAGAGACAGACAGAGAGATAGAGAAATAGACAGACAGAGACAGACAGGGGAAGAGACAGACAGAGAAAGATATAGACAAAGAGACAGACAGACAAAGAGACAGACAGAGACAGACAAGTGAAGAGTCAGAGAGAGACAGACAGACAGAGAGACAGAGAGAGACAAACAGAGATAGACAAAGAGATAGAGGAATAGACAGGGAATGAGAGAGACACGGAAAGAGACAGACAGACACACAGAGACAAACAGACACACAGACAGACAGACACAGAGACAGAAAGAGATAGTCATACAGAGACACTGATACAGAGACAGGCAGAGAGATAGGCAGGCACGGATAGAGACAAAGACATACAGACAAAGACAGAAACACAGACAGACACACAGATAGACAGACAGACAGAGACAGACAAACAGAGACAGACAGACAAAGACAGACAGAGACAGAAAGACAGAGACAGATAGAGAGCAAAAGACACAGAGACAGATGGACAAAGAGATATAGAGATAGACAGGGAAAGAGACACACAGACAGACAGAGATAGAGACAGACAGACAGAGAGAGATAGGGAGAGACAGACAGACTGGGAGAGCGGGAGAGAGACAGAGAGACAGTTACTATCCCGGGCAATGCCGGGTATTATAGCTAGTATATATATATATTTAGGAATGGCTGTCATTGCAATACTGTTCATTTAGTATAGAGAAGTGAGGACTACAACCCTGTGCTTGGTTAGATCTTAGTGGGACATCTGTGCATTGTAGTCTGCTGCTAAGTCACAATTGGAAGAATTTACACTTATAGGAAACTGCAATATCCCTTCACCTTGGTAAAATTGATGGGTAGATTCCTGCTTTATCACACTTGGATACAATTACATAGCATTAATTCACCTTGTGTGAACTGCCTCGATATACAGTGAAATATAAAGGTCTCCATAAGATGGACCCTTCTGCAATATTTTGCAACTGAGAGAAAACATTTTTTAATATGCAGAAGTATTCAACTAGTGTAGAGGTTTTCTTTATAGAGCAAAACATATGATGCCATTCATCCAAATCTTGTAGCTGCTTTTCTTTTTGCTCTTTTCTTTGATCTTATTGACACTTCTTGAAATGAAACATTTAATGGCTTTGCACAATGTCTCTGCGATTAAAATAACAGCCATGTGATTTAAGAAGCTGAAAGAGATAGGATTTTATGAGTTTCCCAGTGTTTTGTGTGGCAGCTTCTCAGACTAGTACGTATGCCTGCAGTAAGGATATTCTAGAATAATAATATCATTATTTAATAATTCATATAAAAAATTGACTACCCTTTTCATGCAAAGTGCTCCACGCTGAGCCAGACCAGGTCCTAATATACCTTACATATCAAATTAAGGGGGTTCATGCATGTTTTAACCTCTCATTAAAGGGAACCTGTCATCAGAAATTTCGCCCAAAAGCTAAAAGATTCCCCCTCTGCAGCTCCTGGGCTGCATTCTACGAAGGTCCCTGTTATTATTGTGCCCCATGTGAGACCAAAATAAAGCCTTTATAAAGTTCTACCTTTTTGTATGCAGCTTCTGTAAATCCGTCACGGGGGCGGGCTCTCTGCCGTCCGTTATTCTGCCCCCTGGTCCTGTATGCCGCCCCCATCGCTCCTTTCCATATCTGATGCACCGCCCACTGCTCCAGCCATCCCCGCGCATGCCCAGTGCCAGTCTCACAGGACTGAGCAGTTTGACCGCTGGTGACGTGTGCGCAGGCAAGTGATTATGGACGGGACTGTGACTGTTATCAGCAAGTACCCGGCCATAATCTCTTGAGCGCGCAAACCTCTCCAGCATTCACACTGAGCTCAGTGTAGATGCTAGACTGTATGGGCTGCTTCCAGGGATGACGTCCCTTTGTCATGTGATAGTATTTCGAACACGCCCCTATCACATGACAAAGGGACGTCATCCCTGGAAGCAGCCCATACAGTCTAGCATCTACACTGAGCTCAGTGTGAATGCTGGAGAGGTTTGCGCGCTCAAGAGATTATGGCCGGGTACTTGCTGATAACAGTCACAGTCCCGTCCATAATCACTTGCCTGCGCACACGTCACCAGCGGTCACACTGCTCAGTCCTGTGAGACTGGCACTGGGCATGCGCGGGGATGGCTGGAGCAGTGGGCGGTGCATCAGATATGGAAAGGAGCGATGGGGGTGGCATACAGGACCAGGAGGCAGAATAACGGACGGCAGAGAGCCCGCCCCCGTGACGGATTTACAGAAGCTGCATACAAAAAGGTAGAACTTTATAAAGGCTTTATTTTGGTCTCACATGGGGCACAATAATAACAGGGACCTTCCTAGAATGCAGCCCAGGAGCTGCAGAGGGGGAATCTTTTAGCTTTTGGGCGAAATTTCTGATGACAGGTTCCCTTTAACCAGTAATGTATATTTTCATGACAAGTTTCATTCAGGGTATATGGAGTTGGCTCAGGAATAATTACACAGTTGGCATCTGCCTGTATCAACAGCAACCAGAGCTGTTTAAATGCCCTGTTACACGCATCGATCTATCGTGCGATCGCATGTGCGATCGCACCTGCCCCCATCGTTTGTGTGTCACGGGCGATTTGTTGCCCGTGTCGTATAAAGTCGGTCACCCCTGTCACATGTATTTACCTCCTGAACGACCTCGCTGTGGGCGGCGAACATCCTCTTCCTGAAGGGGGTGGGACGTTCGGCGTCACAGCGACGTCACACAGCAGCCAGCCAATAGAAGCGGAGGGGCGGAGATGAGTGGGATGTAACATCCCCCCACCTCCTTCCTTCCTCATTGCCGACGGGACGCAGGTAAGCTGTGTTCGTCGTTCCTGAGGTGTCACACGGAGCGATGTGTGCTTCCTCAGGAATGACGAACAACCTGCATCCAGGAATGTGACCGATATTTTGAAAATGAGCGACGTGTCAACGAGCAACGATAAGGTGAGTATTTTTGCTCGTTAACAGTCACTTGTAGCTGTCACACGCTACGATATGTCAAACGATGCCGGATGTGCGTCACAGAATCCGTGACCCCGATGACATATCGCCCGATATATCGTAGTGTTTAACGGGGCCTTAACCCTTAAAGATTGGGCAATTTTTTTGTTTTTGTGCTTTCGTGTCCACCTCTTCTTCTAAGAGGTCTACATTTTTAGATGTCCACTGAGATAGACATATCAGGGATTGTTTTTTGCACGAATTGTCATTTTGGATTTTTCCATACAATATATTGCAAAAATAGGAAACAATTCCAAGAGGAATGATTTGGTGAGAAATTCGTAATTCCAACATTGTTTTTTCATTTTGTTTCTACGGTATTCATTGCATGGCAAAAATTACTTGGCAAATATGAAGAGACTTATACAGTATAGTCAATAAAAAACTAAAACAGTTATGGGTTTCAAACTGACAAAAACAATTTTTCTACAAGGATCTGAGTTTGGTTAACCACTAAAATATGAAAAAAATGATAAGTTTGGTGTTGTCGTAAAACTTGAAGACTATTGCATAATAAATGATCAATGATTAAATGATATTTTAATAAGAAAAAAATCAAGAAAAAAAAAAACTATCTGCAATAAAGCCTCTTTGTATTGAAAGAGATCTTTTAGGCCAGTCTACATAATATACAGGGGAACTGAAAATATGATATAGGAAATATAATCTGTATACGAGGACGGACTTTACAAAGAGGTTATCTTTTAGAGAGGTTTTATTGGGTATGAGGATTTCCAAGCTTTCAGAAATTCTTGGACAGTCAGTAATGTAATAATATAGGATTTTTTTCCCATTGTCTGTGTAGATAAAATAGGCCTTAATGTGGATGTAACGGTTGGAGTTCGGACAGGTCATTGTGGCAATGGGAAATGTTTATAATTTTTCCACTCACAGTAAATGCTAGTGATGAGTACAAATCAGGATTATTGCCTCTTAGACATGAAACACTTAGAATATTTATCAATCATCATTGTTTTATATTTTTTTCCATTAAAAATGTTGGTTGTCCTTAATTTTGGTTGCTTGTACAAAGAAGTTGCATTCTGGTTGCCAACCCTACTGGTCATATCAACAGTTTCCCATAGTTGATCATTTGCCTCTGTTCCTATTACTGTAGATAATAATAATAATAATAATTTCATTCATTTATATAGCACTATTTATTCCACAGCACTTTACATACATTGGTCTTACTGTCCCCATTGGGGCTAACAATCTAGGTTCCCTATGAGTATGTATTTGGAGTGTGGGAGGAAGCCGGAGTACCCAGAGGAAACCCACGCAAACACGGGGAGAACATACAAACTCCTTGTAGATGGTGTCCTTGGTAGGATTTGAACTCAGGACCCCAGCGCTGCAAGGCTGCAGTGCTAACCATTGAGCCACCGTGCCACCCATGACCTGTTATTCAGACTGATAATTACAATCATTGGTCCGCACACAACCTACTGCTAGTAATAGAAAGTATGGTGACTGCCCTTGCTGTCTTCTGTATGAAAGATTGGAAGTTTAGTAATTAGACCTATTCCCAATAATATGAATTAGTAGACTTCCATAATCTCTTTATTATATGTACTCCCATTTTCCAAGATAATATCCTAGTCTTGAGTTAAATAATCATCTTGGGTATTCCTTACTTGTGTGTTTATAGGAAGCATCTTTCATATTTTTCTTATGTCACCAGTGCATACTATCTGTATATGAACTTGTCAGAGTTTGGTAGAATAACTTCAAGGATTGCTATGACAGCCCAAAGAATGTGTATGATTGGTGTATTTCCAGCAAGGACAAGAGTACATTTTACAAACTGATATTACGACTAGTGAAAAGTGACACTAGTGAAGAATGAGTTTTCAGCTCCGCACACACAGTCATGAGTATTATATCATGCATTATCCCTGCGCTCTCAGCTCTCCTTCTACTAGTAGTTTTCAGAACAGTTAGTGCATGAAAATAATTATTCCTATGATTTAAAAAATATAAATATTGTAGCATGAGAAAGTCTTTTCTGTATGTTAGGTTCACTATTCATGTACTCGGTAAAATCCATCTCCAGAAGGTTGAATTCTGTGCTGAGGAGGTTTCAGTGCTCCATCAGAAATGTGCAAACATCTGGATTCAGAAAAAAAGTTGCCTGAACCTTCAAATACCGAATCTAATAGTTTCTTTGTTCATCAACTTTATCTGGTTTATGTCACCCTGCCACTGGTCACAACAGAGATATCAGTTTGGTCAAAAAGGCATCGATTTCTGTAGGGCAATGGCTTCATTTTTCAGTTGACTTTCAAGTTCCTGTATGTTTCTACTGGCATCTCAAAATACTATTATGTCTTTGGGGCTGCAGAGTGACCACCGTTTAATTGAAAGTTAGCACTAAAGCGGGCTTTGCATGTTGCGATATCGGTAAC
The DNA here is from genome assembly GCF_048569485.1 of Anomaloglossus baeobatrachus. Classification (NCBI taxonomy): domain Eukaryota; kingdom Metazoa; phylum Chordata; class Amphibia; order Anura; family Aromobatidae; genus Anomaloglossus; species Anomaloglossus baeobatrachus. The sequence continues at coordinate 458,044,881 of NC_134353.1, read as the reverse complement.
AATGTGTTACCGACACTGCAGCGATAGCCCCCGCCCCCGTTGCAGGTACGATATCTTGTGATTGCTGCCGTAGCGAACATTATCACTACGCCAGCTTCACATGCACTCACCTGCCCTGCGACGTCACTCTGGCCGGCGAACCACCTCCTTACTAAGGGGGCGGGTCGTGCGGCGTCATAGCGACGTCACACGGCAGGCAGCCAATCGAAGCGGAGGGGCGGAGATGAGCGGGACGTAAACATCCCACCCACCTCCTTCCTTCCGCATAGCCGGCCGGGACACAGGTAGGAGATGTTCCTCGCTCCAGCGGCTTCACACACAGCGATGTATGCTGCCTGCTGGAACGAGAAACAACATCTTACCATCGCAGCAGCGGCATTATGAAAATGTCGGACCCTACAACGATCATACAATAATGGCGCTTTACACACTACGATGTCGACAGCGATGCCGGATGTGCGTCACTTTCGATTTGACCCCACCGACATCGCACCTGCGATATCGTAGTGTGCAAAGCCCGCCTAAGAGGGGAAGTAAGATACTTTCCACAGGCCTTATTGGGACATATGGATGTAATAGAGGAAGGCATCCCCAGACTGGGTTTCACCACTATGAAGCAGAGTATTAGTATAGTACTGCCGCCAAGCATGTCTGTTCATTACATAAATGCTTATGGAATTCAGCATGTGCCTAGTGTAATGCTTAATTTCTGTGTTGCTCATAGATGAATTAAAGTTATAGAAACTAGACAATTGATTAAAAATGTAAACTGGGGGCTTCTCCACCTTACGTATATTTATTATTTATGGTCAATTGATGGGTAAGAGTTAAGGGGTATGTATCATCAGAAAATGACCAATTGTTTAAATCTGGTTTTGATGTTACATTTTTTTTATAGCAATGTTTTTTTTCCTTTAATTTCACAATTTGTATTAAAGAAAATCTGTCAGCTGTTTTTGCTACTTTATCTCACAGCAGCATGATGTAGACAAAGAGACCCTAAATCCAAAAATGTATCTCTTAGATTACTGGCTGCAGCCCTTCTCTCTTTGAAAGGCTTTATATTTAGCAAAGCAGCAGAGCTTAACCCTGCTGTACTGTTCGGGTCAATATGACCCGAAATGATTTTTGAGACCCTGCAGATTTTTTTTAATGAGGATTTGAAACTAGTGGTTCCTTGACTTCTCCTCATTTGTGGAGCTCTACATTTTTTTTTGTTTGCTTTTTGCTACACGCTGATTGTTACACTTGTACTGTTCTGGTCAATATGACCCAATAGCATTTTATACTGTTCTACAGGTCTCTGATTATTTCTGACTGCAAAAGTTATCTTTTTTTATGTGTACTTTATCTCAAAATGGTGTATACAGGAAAAACCCCTGATGAAAGACCTGAAAAAATCAGGGTATGCGTGTTGTTCTAGATTTGACTCATGGACTAAAAGGACAAAATGTCACATGTGACAACTTTTTTACATCCTATCCACTAGGCCAGATGTTGAAGAAAAAACAACTTACCATGCTGGGTACTATGAGAAAAAACAAACCTGAACTACCGCAAGGTATCCTTAGCAAGAGAGAGGTGTACAGTTCTACTTTTTATTTTTCTGGAAATACAACTGTTGTTTCTTATGTTCCAAAAAAACCCCAAACAGGTAATTCTAATGAGCACAATGCACCATGACAATGCCGTAAGTGATAGAGAAGACAGAAAGCCTGACATTATTTTGGATTATAATGCCACAAAGGGAGCAGTTGATACTTTAGACCAAGCAATATCAACATATACATGCAAACGCAAAACCAATCGGTGGCCAATGATTTTATTTTATAACATACTGGACGTTTCGACCCCGATTGGAACCGGAATAAGCTGCATAAAAGAAGATTATTTCTTGAGGAATTGGGAAAATCCCTGGTGAGGCCATATATTGAGTGCAGAAAAGTGACCCCCAGAAGTGATGGAGCAACAGCCATTGTAAAAAGTGTCCAGCATGCTCAAGAAAGAGACTCCACATCCACGGCCTCCACCAGCACAGCTACCAGCAAAAAAAAGGAAGAGATGTAGCTTCTGTCCATCTTCCTGTGACAATAAGACTAATCTGACATGTGCTGAATGTTCAAAATATGTGTGTAAAGGACATGTGTCTTATTGTGTTCAGTGTAAAAACGCATGAACATGTTCAGTTTTTTCTTTTTTCTTTCTAAAAGGTTGAAGTTTTTATGATTTTTCATTTGTTGATTTATAAAATTTGTTTTCAAAAAGTTAAATTTCATGTTTTAGTAATAGTAATGTAAAGCTTCTTTATTATTTGTGTGCAGAATGTCAACAATCGAAGATAATTGCAAAAAGCCTGTGTAACCTTTTTATGAAAAAAAAAAAATAATTAAGTTTGAATTTAAATTTTTCATTTGTTTATAATCAACCATGTTCACATACAGTATTTCAATGAAAAAAGTATTCAAATAAAACAATTAGAGTAGCTAAAAATCAAGAATTAATAGGTCGGGTCATATTGACCCGGGAACAGTACAAGTGTATAGCAAATGCGAACAGAACAGCAGGGTTAACAAGCTACCATCACCCACACCAGACCTTCAGTGTACATTTCTATAGACAGATGCTACTAATCTTAGAGGGGGTGGAGTTGGACTTCAGCTCAAGAGCTCTTCAGTATAACTAATGATAAAGCTACTGAAGATTGAACTAAAATTTCAGGTAAAAAAACCACACTTTGTGATAAGAGACACAGGGCTGTAATCTGTATGTTAACCCTTACAGCATGCTGTCTTCAGATTACATAGCAAAAATCTGCTGACAGATTCCCTTTAAACAAATTAAATATAGAAGTCTTACAATTTTTACACTGGTCACCAGATCTATTTGAGGCTGATATTTCCTCTTGAGTACAGAAGACTTTTCAGGACACTCATTACTATCAGAGGCTGTCGCAGTAATGTAGGGGTAACTGGAGCAGGGGGCTGCACACTGGCCCTCAGACTAGAGACTCTGCGCTGTCCCTTATCCCAGAGGTAGGCTTGATGGTAGCCAGGTCTGGACCACCAGCATGACCCTAACTCCTGTCTGAACCATGAACTGACACCCCCTCTCCCTCACTCCAGGAGAGGGCTGGGACTGGAGAAGCAAACCCCAGAAATACCACAGGCAGAGGAAAAAAAACAAAACACATGCACACTGCAATCAAGCACAGGGGAGAGACAATAAGTGTCCAAGAGGAAATAAAACACAGGTAGTAAATAAACTAACAACAGGAATATTTCCACACCACACAGGAAAGCACATGACAGATCACCAGGCTCTGAATCCCTACAATGGGACCGGTATTGCTGCAGCAACACTGAGCTATATTCGGCAACGGGCAAGCAGATCCAGTACATTATAAAGAGTGAAGATGGCTGTGAGTGATCAAAGTTGCCTGAGCTCCTAACAGCAGTTCACAAAGCCAACAGGAATTAACTCTTGCTTGACTGGAGAGAAGTGAAGCTAATGGAGATGACGCCCGAGTCAGGCCAGGACACTAAGAGACCTCAGGTTGTATGTCAGACTCTGTGGTGCCATGACACCCAGTGAATGCAAAGGTGAACACCGCATGACACAGGCAGGGGTACAATGACAGGTAACATCTCTATTCAAAGCTTATAAAGATCCACCATTCACCATATTCCTCATATCACTTTACACTGTCATTTCCACACACTCATTGGCCTAGGGTAGCCTCAATATAAAAATTGCAAGTTTTAAAATAAATAAATAAATAAATAAATAAAACACAGATTGAAATATCCACACACCCCCCCAAAAAATTGCAAAAATGTGAAAAAAAGACATGTAACATAAAAACCTCATTTAGACACTAGGTGATAACATGGTAAGAATATATTCTCTGTACATAAAGGTTTTTATACAGTTCTTACTCCCTTTTTTGTCATTAGTTAAGTGAGAATTCTGCTATAATCTGAAAATGACTAATCTGTATGGACTGTTTGAAGGGGATTCTGCATCCCAACCTATTAAAAAGACTGATTGCAATGTAGTTTATCCATAGCAACTAGACTGCTATACATGACTCACAATACTCAGAATGGCAGCAGTCACGTCATGACCGTCAGCATCGTCTGGTGTGCTGGTTATAAGATTCAAAACAAACTTACATTAAGTTAGAGAACTTTAGGTATTCTCCTGACAGTGACTTGCTGGAAAATGTGAAAAAAATCACATATGGAAAAATATATTTATAGTAGCGTAAGTACCCTGAGATTGATGACATATCACATATAACTCTCACATTTCTATGGGGAAATAATATAGTGCCTTGTATTTGAAGACATCAGATAGCATCTCAAGGATCAGTTCCTTCACTTCCTAACATGTAGTTACAGCGTAACCATTTCACAATACCTCCTTTTGCCAACATTTTTTATGATTTTGGAAAATCCCATTTTGGGGTTATTTGGGGACACAAAATCCATGGCCATGGCGCTTATATAAGTAAAACACTTAGTAATTAGATTCCATTAGCAAAGATTCCCTAGTCCCATAAACACAAGCTCAGTCATGGGAGTTAGTCATTTTTCGGAAAGCTGCGACGTCATCTGAGTGGGGAGGCTGCTTCATGGGATAATGCATACAGTGTCTAGAGAAAGTGCTAAACTTCTGAAATCACGTGGCCGCTCCTACATTAGGACAATTACCGCATCTTTACTAATGATGGGTGATATCATTATGCCTCCGGACAACCCCTTTTAAGGTGTTTTTAGGAATGGAACACTTTTGCAAAAATCTAACACTTTTGGATTTATTATTACAATTCACAGGCAGACTTTGACTCTTTGCCAACTGGATACATTTTACATTTCTGAGCTTTCATTTTTTCCCATTTTTTTTCCAAGAGCCATAACATTTTTATTTTTATGTATGTATATCCATATGATGGCTTGCTTTTTGCAGAACAAGTGAAAAAAAATCCATAGTTTTTTTACATTTACTTTTTACAGTGCTCATTGTGTAATAAAGATATAATAATAATAATAATAATAATATTTATTCACTTATATAGCGCCATTAATTCCATAATGCTTTACATATATCAGTATGACAAAGCAATATGACTCCATGACAGTACGATTATCACGATTACTAAACCTGTATGTTTTTTAAGGATTGTGGATGTGAAAAAAATGTGAACTGTGTAAAAAAAATTGCCCATAGCTTTTTAATTTTTCAGTCAATGCTGTGTGAGGGCATCGTTTTTACATGGCGAGATGACTTTCCATTGGTATCATTTTAAGTTATACTTGTTTTGATTTTGTTGATTGAATTTTTGGAGTTTCAATTTTTTTTACCATTTATTGCATGGGTTAATTAGGTTTATATTTTCATAGATTGAACTTTTATTGGTGATGCAATATAAAATATGCTTATTTTTTCCTTTTTTTATTTCTTTATATTTAGACTAGGTAAAAGGGAGGTGATTCAAATGTTTATGTTTTTTAAAAAATTTTTTTAATTACTTAGATCTTGAATTTTTAGTCCCCCTTAGTGTATTTGAATCTGTAATTGTTTGATTTCTCGTAATATATACAGTACTGCAATATATAGTAAAAATCAAAATCTCTTTCATGGGACTACAAATATGGTGATAATGTTTTTTTTTTTTTTTTTTAAAGCAAAACTCCAGAATTTTTTTTAATTTGCCCATTGGAAAAATTAGTTAAATGTAAGTCCCCAGCCCCCCTGTCTTATACTCACCTGTCACCGTGTCATCTGTTTCCAGCATTGCTCCAGTCGATTTTCAACAATTTGTTACCTGATGGCAGCTCCAGTGTTTCATGGAGCACCACGGAGATCACAAATCAATTTAACTCTATGAGAGCGTCGTTCTGGCCCCATTCTGGCTCTCATAGAGTTGCATTGAGTGCTTGTGTAGTAACTTCTGACTTAGCGCCAGTCAGAAAGGGCACATGATGGCATCACTGTACCGGAGCAGTGCAGTAAAAGGATGAAGCCGCTGGAAGGAGAGTATTAACTGAGAGCAGGGGACTTAGGGGTACTTTGCACGCTGCAACATTGCTAGCTGATGATAGTGATGCCGAGCGCGATAGTACCCGCCCCCGTCGCACATGCGATATCTTGTGATAGCTGCCGTAGCGAACATTATCGCTACGGCAGCTTCACATGCACTTACCTGCCCTGCGACGTCGCTCTGGCCGGCGACCCACCTCCTTCCTCAGGGGGCGGGACATGCGGCGTCACAGCGACGTCACACGGCAGGTGGCCAATAGAAGCGGAGGGGCGGAGATGAGCGGGACGTAAACGTCCCGCCTACCTCCTTCCTTCCGCATAGCCGGTGAAGGCAGGTAAGGGGAAGTTCCTCGCTCCTGCGGCTTCATGCACAACGATGTGTGCTGCCGCAGGAACATCGTACCTGTCGCTGCAGCAAAATTATGAAATTGACCGACACTACACAGATCACCGATTTACGACACTTTTGCGATCGTTTATCGGTACATCTAGGCTTTACACGTTGCGACGTTGTTACTGGCGCCGGATGTGCGTCACTTTCGATTTGACCCCGACGACATCGCAGTAGTGATGTCGCAACGTGCAAAGTACCCCATAGATTTAAAACACCACTTAAAGGGAACCTGTCAGGTCCAATATGCACCTAGGACCACGAGCAGTTCTGGGTGCATATTGCTAATCCCTGCCTAACTGTCCCTGTATACAGTAGTATAGATAAAGACATCTTGAAAAAGAGTATTTCTAAAGATCTTTTACCATATGGTAATGAGGGAGGGCACTAGCCCCCTGGACGTTAGTTCCATGGCTAGTCGCCCCTATTAGTATGTTAGCACGCCCCTGTGGGTGTGCTAACATGCTAATGAATGTCCAGCGTCACAGGATGATCTCACTCACCTCTCCGCTGCCATCACTGCTAGACGCTGGATTTTGGCTCAGTGCGCATGACCCCGGAGTTTGGGTCATGCGCACTATGATGCCGGGTCTACACATCCTGGCTTCAAACTGAAGTAGTGTGCATGACCGAAAGTCCGGGGTAATCCTATGATGCTGCGTATTCATTAGCATGATAGCACGCCCACAGGGGCGTACTAACATGCTAATGAGGAGCAACTGGCCGGGGAACTAACGCCCAGGGGACTAGTGTCCTCGCTCATTAGTATACGGTAAAAGATCTTTAGAAATACGTTTTTTAAAGATCTCTTTATCTATGCTAGTGTATACAGGGACAGTTAGGGAGAGATGAGCTATATGTATCCAGAACCGCTTGTGGTCCTGTGCATATTACACCTGACAGGTTCCCTTCAAGCACTTTAAAAAACTGTTGCAATGCTGCTTTAAGTTCCTTTTTTTGTGTCTTGTGGTAGTGTTGCCATTCTTAGCACCAATTTCTTCAAAATGGTGCACATACAGATTTACGAATTTTGTGCAAAATCAACATGTTCTATATTTTTGTGTTTTACCTTTTTTAGGCCTTTCAAATTAGTTAGTAAAAAAAACAATTGTGACTTTAAAACATCGTCAATAACGAACCGATCTCAAACATAGAGATTACAAAAACCACAATAACGAGCAGAGAAAAAAAAGATAAACAAGTAGAAAATAGACTTAAAATAGTCCCAACTTAAAAGAATTGGCGCAAAACAGCCTTAACGCAGGATAAAGTAGACAACCATTAATAGTTTGGGCCCAAAATGTTCCAATGTCATACCTACCAAAATTAGAAGGAATTGGCCTCAATATTATTGCAGCTCACAGTATTTGTTAGTTGTTCCTTTTAAGATACAGATTTCAATTTGTCAAATTAGTATTCATTATATGATTTTCTAGTATTGTTTTAAGGGAAAATTGGCTGCATAAGTATAAATGTGATATATTAAATTAATATTACATTTTGTTAGTTCAATTGTTTGTGGCAAAGAGACTCCAAAAGTATTGTCACCGATCCTTTCCGCTGGGTGATATGTGTAATTATGTATCACAAAGAGCTGAGATACGTAACTTGTAGTAAGAAGACTACATAATATTACATGAACATTACTACCTATGATGCTGTGATTCCCATAATTAGATGAGTGATTGTTTAATTATGATCTCAACAACCAATTGCTGCTTGAATTCCCCTGTGCAGTCATTATTTGAGGCTCAGAAATCATGAAATAAGGCCAAATGTTTGCACAGCATGTGGCAGTATTTTATGCTGTAAATGATGCCTTAATGATTTTCAAGTTTTTCCGAGTAGAATACCATACATTACATGTACACGTTTCTTCTTATATTTTGCAATGCTCATACAGCAGTTATTTACGAGTAAGAGAATTACTGGTGCTACTAACATGTGTCTATGATTGCAACTATCTTGTGCCAAAAGTTCGGTATAGCTATATAATTATCTCTATATACTGTAAATATATATACATATTTTTTATTTTTATGAGGTTTTGATATGGGGAAAAAAGTATTTAGTCAGACACCAATTGTGCAAGTTCTCCCACTTAATAAGATGAGGTCGGCCTGTAATTGACATCATGGGTGACCACAACTATGAGACAAAATGAGAAAACAAATCCAGAAAATCACCGCGTCTGATTTGGCAAGATTTTATTTGCAAATTATAGTGGAAAATAAGTATTTGGTCAATAACAAAAATTCAACTCAATATTTTGTTATATATCCTTTGTTGGCAAAGACAGAGGTCAAATGTTTTTTGTAAGTCTTCATAAGGTTGGCACACACTGTTGGGGGTATGTTGGCCCATTCCTCCATGCAGATCTCCTCTAGAGCAGTGATGTTTTGGGCCTGTTATTGGGCAACACGGACTTTCAACTCCCTCCCAAGGTTTTCTTTGGAGTTGAGATCTGGAGACTGGATAGGTAACTTCAGGACTTCCATATGCTTCTTCTGAAGCCACTCCTTCATTGCCCTGGTGATGTGCTTGGGATCATTATCATGCTGAAAGACACAGCCACGTTTCATCTTCAATGCCCTTGCCGATGGAAAGAGGTTTGAGCTCAAAATCTCACAATACATGGCTCCATTCATTCTTTCTTTTACACGGATCAGTCGTCCTGGTACCTTTGCAGAGAAACAACCCCAAAGTATGATGTTGCCACCCACATGCTTCACAGTAGGTATGCTGTTCTTTGGATGCAACTCAGCATTCTGTCTCCACCAAACATGACGAGTTATGTTTCTACCAAAGAGTTTTACTTTGCTTTCATCAGACCATATAACATTCTCCCAATACTTTTCTGGATAATCCAAATGCTCTCTAGCAGACTTCAGACTGGCCCAGACATGTACAGGCTTAAGCAGGGGAACACGTCTGGCACTGCAGGATCTGAGTCCCTGGCAGCGTTGTGTGTTACTGATGGTAGCCTTTGTTACGGTGGTCTCATCTCTATGCAGGTCATTCACTAGGTCCCCCCGTGTGGTTCTGGGATTTTTGCTCATCGTTCTTGTGATTTTTTTGACCCCACAGGGTGAGATCTTGTATGGAGCCACAAATCGAGGGAGATTATCAGTGGCCTTGTATGTCTTCCATTTTCTTATTTTTGCTCCCACAGTTGATTTCATCACACCAAGCTGCTTGCCTATTGCATATTCAGTGATCCTAGAGTAGTGCAGGGCTACAAGTTTGTTTCTGGTGTCCTTCGACAGCTCTTTGGTCTTCACCATAGTGGAGTTTGGAGTGTGACTGTTTGAGGTTGTGGACAGGTGTCTTTTATACTGATAACAAGTTCAAACAGCTGCCATTACTACAGGTAATGAGTGGAGGACAGAGGAGCCTCTTAAAGAAGAAGTTACAGGTCTGTGAGAGCCAGAAATCTTGAATGTTTTAGATGACTAAATACTTATTTTCCACCATAATTTGCAAACAAATGTTGCCAAATCAGACAAGGGGATTTTCTGGATTTGTTTTCTTATTGTCTCTCATAGTTGTGGTCTACCTATGATGTCAATTATAGGCCTCTCTCATCTTGTTAAGTGGGAGAACTTGCACAATTGGTGCCAATTTGTGGCTGACTAAATAATTTTTCCCCACTGTATAAAGCATAAGACTAGGCTGAATCCAGACTTTTTAAAGGGAATCTGTTATTAGATTCATGCTGCAATGGTCACTAAACAGTTCAGTGCAGTGGCATTCCGCTCTGTCATTGCTTGCTCCTCTGCTGTGATTACAAACTAATCGATGGTGAAGGGCGCCAATAATCTATTATTAATGACCTAGCCAAAGGATTGGTTATCAATACCAAAGTGGTGGAAAACCCCTTAAAGAAATACAACCTCAACATTTTAGGAAAGAAAAAGCATAGCTGCAGCTCAAAAGACATGATTGCGTAACTAAACAGGATTTACTCACAGCTTATATATAAGCATTGAGATTTAGAAAGGTCTCTATGTGGGCAGCTTGGTGGCTCAACATCACAGGTAGGCTATGTGCGCACGTTGCGTACAAGCCCTGCAGAAATTTTTGCAGCGATCTGAAGAGCACATGTGCGCTTTAGATCGCTGCAGAAATGTCCGTAGTGAGCGCCGATTCCATGCGCTCTGCCTGCAGCTCCTGCCATAGACAGAGCAGGAGCTGCCGGCAAAGCGCAGGAAAGAAGTGACATGTCACTTCTTTTTGCGCAGCGCTTCGGCAGTAGCCGAAGCGCTGCGCTCTTAAACGCCACGTGCGCACGGCCCCTGCACAGTCTCCATAGACTGTGCAGGGGACGCAGGACGCATGCAGTTACGCTGCGCTACAAAGCGCAGCGTAACTGCATGTTTTTACGCGACGTGCGCACATAGCCTTAGGGTTACAAAGTAAAGGGAAATATAGTTAAATTCTCAAATACATGAATAATGCTCAGTCAATAGCTTAACAAGTTCTAAAACACTTCCCTTGTTTTAATCTACAACAATGGCATTTTTAACACTTACAGAGCCAAATTGTATATGTTCATAAGACCAATTTGACAGTGGTTCATATACTGTAGGTGGTGCCATATATTGACTACCATTCTTTGTATTGTCAGTATGACAAGAGTAGGCAAGAACTGATGTTACATAAGCAGATATTTTATATTATCAATAAAATGACATATAGATTGTTACATTTCATCAAAGTCAAAGATGTTCTTGTTCTCGTTTAGCTTTTTTTGTGCCTTTTGACAGTAAAAGTTGCATAAGCGTTTTAAATGCTGAACATTCGTCTTCAACTGCCCAAAAATAAAATTAAACACATTTTCTACACAAGTAAAGTACTGGAGTACACTTGTGCAACATATCTGCTCCATTTCGAAAAGCTGCAAGTGATGAATTAGGCTAAAATGTCTGTATAAGGCCCCTTTCAGACATCCGTGTTTTAACAGGTGCAAGCCACACGTCCCGGTATGGTCATCCGTGTGACAACCGTGTTTCATACAAGTGCCTGGTACCGGTAAAAAAATGCATGTTAATGAAATTAATGGTTTTTAATGTATAAAACATTGGCAAAGCCTGAAAAATTCTAAATAGATATAGAAAAATAGATAGAACAGATAAAATAGGTAGATTTGCTAGATAGAACAGAAAAGATAGATAGATAGATAGATAGAACAGACAAAATAGATAGAGAGATATAAAGAAAGAAAATAAGAAAGAACATATAAAATAGACAAAAAGAAAGAACAGATAGAATAGCTCAATAGATTTAGAGATAGCTAGTTTGGCCAGCTGTTTAACAGCATTTTTATATTTTAATTTAAAAAAAAAAAATTACGCAGAGTCCCCCCCCCAATTTTTTATATCCAGCACAGGAACAGCAGCAGCTGCAAGCTTCAGCCATCAGTTGTCTGCTGTACCTTGGCTGATTATTAAAAATATTAAATATTAAAAATAGAGGGGATCCCACGCTTATTTTTAAATTTTTAGATTAAAAAAATAAATAAATATCGTGGTGTCACCTCCATTTTTACTAAAACCAGCCAAGGTACAGCAGACAACTGGGGGCTGACACTATTAGGGTGGGAAGTGCCATGGTTATTTGGCCCTTTCCAGCCTAACAATAGCAGCCCACAGGCACCACAGAATTGACACATCCATTAGATGTGCCAATTCTGGTGCTGGACCCAGCTTTTCCCATTACCCTGATGCAGTGGCAAATGGGGTAATATTTGTGGAGTTGATGCCAGCTCCAGCTGGCATCAAGCCCTGGTATTAGTAATGGGTGGCATCTAACAGACACCCTCATTACTAACCCAGTAGTTGAAAGGAGAATAAAAAGTTTATTTGAACAAAAATCCCCTGACTCCAGCCCTCATTCACCAATTTATTTGTTTTTTATAAATAAAAAAAATACAAAAGGTCTGCCATAATCCATAGTGAGGTCCCACGATGTTCCCCAAAAGCAAACCTGAAAAGACATAAAAAGAGAAAATTATTCAATTTATTTCACTGCCCTAATACTGATCCACCGTAATCCAATTAGGGGGCCCATGTCAATCCCATACTGCATTGATTGTGAAAGCAGCCCCTGTAGGCACACGAACACTGCTGTGTATGATTTCCTACGGTGACCTGGACCTCAGTGACCTGGACCTCATATGATCAGCCCAGGCCACCGCAGGGGCGCCCTCAGCAGTATGTGTGCAGGCGTGGCAGTGACGTCAAGGGTTAATCAGAGTTCACAATGAATTCGGATGACCTTTTGACGACACCACCATGACATCCGCACTACTTAAAGTGTGGCGGCAGTAACAGGTTCATCGGAGTTCCCAATAAACTCTGATGAACCCGTGAAGTCACTGTCACTACACCCGCGGTAGCGCAGGTGTCACACGGGTGTCGTCAGGATGTCATCCTTGGATTCTCCGATGACCTACCGAAGTCACTGCACACATAAAAGTGGGGGTCGGAAACAAGTGACAGCAGCTAAGAAGACAGCAGGGCTGAAGGCTGGTGAGAATAGAAATTCATTTTATTTCAAAGATACGTGTTTTCTCCGGTACGTGTCACATTGATGTCACACTGATCACATCAATGTCCGATCCATGTGACACTCGTGCTGCTGGAGAAAAAAAGGACATGTCTCCATGTGTGCGTGTGGGGCCACATGTGAAAACATGGATGTGTGAGTAATACTACAGAATAACATGGGTATGTGTGGCATCCGTGTTAAAAACGGATGTCACATATACCTGAAACACGGATGTCTGAAAGGGGCCTAATGAAAACCGTGCCCAAATTGTCCAACCAAAAACAAAACAATACAAAACAGATAATGGATGTGATGAACTATGCATAGGGGTGCATATTGTGCCAGAAACACATCAGAATACCATCACATTACCATGAAAGTACATGTCTTTTAATTGATCTTCAGTAGAGAACCTTGGTTATTAGCCGTCGCTCATCTCTTCTTTTACTACAGCTGTCTGGCACCGGTGGGTCTTTGGCACCCATTGAGGTTGATGTGTTGGCCTTAACATTCATCATATATGGTGAGCTCTACATTACCCTTTCTCGTCTTTACTTAAAAAAATGCAAATAAGTAATAAATAAGGTGCAATGTCACTTTTAAAACCATTTTTCCTTCAGAAAAAAAAGCGCATAGACACAGATGAATTGAGACCTTAGCCTTAAAACTTCTTTGGAAGGCTACTGTACATTGAATTACTGTTGGACATGGTTCCGGAGATGACCCTCTTTGCAGGGTGTCATAGGGGATGCTTTATAGTCAACCAGACCCAACATTGTTTTTCTGAACTTCATTTTTCTCTTACAATTGGGACTTTTATCATCGTTCTTGAGCAAAGCCCTGAGAGATTTCAGTTTTTGTCCTATTAACATAGCTTTAGAAAAATTTGGGCTACAATAATCTTTGCAATATTTATTTACTATTTTCTCTTGATAAGTGAGCACAAAAAGTATCTAAAAGTAAAAGTGATGTAGTACAAGGCAAGGTACACCAGTTTTATTAAATAAATTGCTTCAGAATTCTGGTGCATTTAGCTTACTAAATATGCTTTAAAGGAATTCTCCGGGCATATGATATATAATATTGATGCAGGCCCCCCACTTTGCATTCCCACTGATCAGCTACCAATTAACCAGGGGTTGTCTTTTATTATCAAACTGCAGCTGTCTTCCATGCCAACATCTTAAAGGGGGTATGATAAGTTATTAGCTCCCCAGTAGCTAGATCTAAACATTAAACAGCATACCTCCCAATTTTAGAAGAAAGAGGAACAAAGTGTGCTGCAAATTTTGACCATGCCCCTAGCCACATCCCAAGCCACACCTATTAGGCAGTGAGGGATGTTCAGCAGATGCCCCGGACTGTTCATTCATAGTTGTATCACCCAGAACTTTCTCATCTTTATGTAACCTCACTATATGACATGTTGCTTTTTTGTGTCTATAAGGGTATGTGCGCACGTTACGTTCTCTGCAGTGCAAAAAAGAATGCACCCTCTGGCAGACTGGACAGTGGGCACTGCGTTTGTTAAAAAAATGCATCCACAACGCATGCATTTTGGATGCTTTTTCCATGCGTTTTGCATGCGTTTTGGATGCATTTTTTACAGTGCGTTCCCCCGGCAATTCAGCTCTGCTACATGCCCGCTGACAGCAGACACAGACAGAGTTGCGCGATGAGAATGAACTCGGGTGAACTTCACCCGACTTCATTGTCATACCGTGGTTCTGTCTGTGTGTGTCGTCCTGATTAGCAGTTACCCGTGAAGGACTCACCGGTGACTGCTAATCCCCTGAATGACTGAAGTGAGCAGCGCGATTAGCGGTTCCGTCACTCAGGTGACCCCCTGCCAGCTGGAGTCCTCCACCCGAGACTGCAACTCACCTGTGACTTCATCGCTGATCGCGCGGCTCACTTCAGCTGCTGCGTGGAGCTGACAGAGAGCGGTCTGTTACCACTCTTGTCGGCTTCATGTAGCAGAGCTGAGAGTGTCGCGGGACCTCGTGTGGATTACGTCGGACCTGGAGGGGTATTTGAGGATTTTAATAAAGTGGTGAAAGAGGGTGTTTTTTTTGTCTTTTATTCCAAATAAAGGATTTTTTGGATGTGTGTGTTTAGTTTCTTTAACTTACAGGTTAATCGTGGAAGGTATCTCGGGGAGATGCCTGCCATGATTAACCTAGGACTTAGTGGCAGCTATGGCCTGCTGCCATTAACGCCTTATTAATCGATTGCCACCGCACCAGGGCAATAAGGGATGAGGCGGGTAGAGTCCCGGGACTGTGGCATCTAAAGGATGCGGCAATTCCGGGCAGCTGCTGGCTGGTATTGTTAGGCTGGGGAGCTCCCATAATGTGGGGCTCCCCATCCTGAGAATACCAGCCTTCAGCCGTGTGGCTTTACCCTGGCTGGTATCCAAATTGGGGGAGACAGTTCATCGTTTTTTTTTAATTATTTATTTATTTATTTTACTGCACGATATAGACCCGCCCACCGGCGGCTGTGATTGGTTGCAGTGAGACAGCTGTCTGCCAGTGGGCGGGGAAAGCAGGGAATACCAGATTGAATAATGAGCGACCGGCATTTTCAAAAAAGGAAAAGCCGCCAGAGCAGTGTGACAGCTGTACAGCGCCGCGCCCATGATCAGGGATCAGTGAGTATGAAAGAGGGGGAGAGACTGACCGACGGACAGAGAGAGGGACAGACAGAGAGAGAGACCAACCGACAGAGAGAGAGAGACAGATAGAGCGACTAACTGACAGAGAAAGAGACCGACTGACAGACAGAGGGAATTCACCAACATCCACAGACAGAGATTGACCAACAGAGAGAGACTGAAAAGATCTGTATTTTTCTTGTCAAAAAAGCATGCGGAACGCAACAAAAATGCAGTTCAAGTGCATTTTGGTTGCGTTTTGACCTACATAATTGATTTCAATGGTTGGAGAACGCAGCTACAACGCACAAAAGAAGTGACATGCTGCTTTTTTTTCCGCAGCGATTTTGGGCATCCAAAACGCTGCGTTTACAAACGCAGTGTGTGGATTGATTTTTCGGCTTTCTCATAGACTTTGCTGGGGAAGCTGAACGCATGAGTTACGCTGCAGTTCAAAACGCAGCGTTTCCGCGGAAAAAACGCAACGTGCGCACATAGCCTAAGGCCATGTTCAGACGTTACAGAAATCCTGTGTTTTTTGTTTTCTGCCGCTGTCCGCACCAAATTATAAAATAACAATCTTCTTTGATTATTGCATTTTTGCTGCATTTTATGCCTTTTCCCCATTATTTCATGCATTTCTGGTGGAGAAGTGAAGCCTCATTTATAAGTATTTTTATAATACAGAAAATCTTGGATTCTGCACTTAAAATGTAACTACAGTTTTTGCCATGTGTTTTTTAACCCCTTCAGCCCCGGGGCACTTTCCGCTTTTGCGTTTTTGTTTTTTGCTCCCTTTCTTCCGAGAGCCGTAACTGTTTTATTTTCCCGTCAATCTTGCCATATGAGGGCTTGTTTCTTGCGGGACGAGTTGTACTTTTAAATGAAACCATAAGTTTTACCATATGGTGTACTGGAAAACAGCAAAAAAATTCCAAGTGTGGAAAAACTGCAAAAAAAGTGTGATGGCACAATAGTTTTTGGGGTGTTTTATTCACGGTGTTCACTAGATGGTAAAACTGATGTGTGGGTATGATGCCTGAGGTCGGTGCGAGTTTGTAGACACTAAACATGTATAGGTTTACTTGTATCTAAGGGGTTAAATTTTTTTTACAAGTGTCCAATAAAAGTGGCGTATGTTTTGGGCCATTTTCCAAAACCCGTAGAGTTCTCATTTTTGGGATCTATGGCTCAGTGATGGCTTATTTTTTGCGTCTCGAGCTGACGTTTCTAATGGTACTATTTGTGCGCAGATGCTAAATTTTGATCGCGTGTTATTGCATTTTGCGTAAAACTTGCGGTGACCAAAAAACGTAATTTTGGCGTTTCGAATTTTTTTCCACTACGGCGTTTACCAATCAGATTAATTGATTTTATATTTTGATAGATCGGGCATTTCTGAACGCGGCGATACCAAATATGTGTATATATTTTTTTTTTAACCCTTTAATTTTCAATGGGGGGAAAGAGGGGTGATTTGAACTTTTAGGTTTTTTTTTTATTAAACTTTTTTTTTACTTTTATTTTTATTTTACTAGTCCCCCTAGGGGGCTATAGCGATCAGCAATCCGATCGCTCTGATCTATCTGCTGATCACAGCTATATAGCTGTAAACAGCATATACAGTCACTTCCTGCTTCACTGGCCTCCGGGCCGGGTGAAAACGAAAGTGAAATATCATAGCTGCAGGCGTCATCACATGACCCTGTGCTACCAGGCAACCACCGAAAGTCACGTGATCACTCACGTGACTTCCGGTGGGGGCGGCGGTAAGTGAAAATCTTCACCGCGCGTATATACATCTCGCTGCCAGACTTTGGCAGCGAGATGTAAGGGGTTAATGTTACGGGTGGAATGCAATTCCACTCGTAACATGCAGGCACACATGTCAGCTGTTGAAAACAGCTGATATGTGTGCCGATCTCTGCTGCCTGCCCGCGGCAGGGGGCGGGGCTTAACGGGACACGCTCCATGATGGATATATCCGTCCATGGTCGTGAAGGGGTTAAGCTCCACATAGAAACTTCTAGAGAAAAATAAAGCACCAAAACCGCAGAGTTCAGCGGCATCTCCTTATGGAATCACATCCACTTTGCTTGGACGATTAAACACAGCAGAATTTATATGCAAAAAAAAAGCAGCAGAAAAACCCGACATTTACGCTACATGTGAACACGGATTAAATGTCCAAGCAGAGTGGATGAGACGTCATGAAATCTCCGTCCTCGGCACGTGTAAAGACACTGCTGAACTGTGCAGTTTAAGGCTAAGACCCCACTTTGCGTTTTCACCTGCGTTTCAGATGCTTTTTAGGTCCGTTTTGAGACGCACCTTTTTCATGCCAAAAGGCAAGCGTTTTGATTTTCCTGCAAAGTCTATGGAAAATGGTGATTTTCAGACCGCACTTTGCGTTTCTAAACGCTGCGTTTAATTTGCATATTTTGTGGCAAAAACCATGAGTTCAAAGAAGCAGCATGTGAATTGTTTTTGCCATTTTGGTGCATTTTGCCAACATTGAAGTCAATGAGAAATGGCAAAAACCAAGAAACTTCAAATTCCTGCGTTTTACCTGCTTTTTATGTGCAGAAAACATGCGTTTTGGACATTAAAATAATGATTTCATATGTCCCTTTACACACACACATACATAGTCTGACAATTAACTTAAAGAAAAATAATAATTTATTGCTATTTTTCCAATAAATAGTATATTATCGCTATAATTTAATTCATTATTTCTATTTTCTTAATTATTTCTAAAATTCTATGTGTTCCTTTTTTTTCTCTTTTTTCATTGTGTTTGACTATTTAAACTTTATTTAGCCGTGTCTTGATGTTCAAAACGCATCTGTCAAAACGCAGGTGAAAAAGCATGTAAAAAGCGCTGAAAACGCATCTAAAACGCGGTAAATACGCATGCATTTTTAGCGCTAAAGTTCTGAAAAAGGCAACTTTGGTCAAATCAATTAAGCCCAAAACGTGCGTTTAGAACTGCAAGTAGCACAACGCAAAGTGCGGTCTTAGCTTTAGAGGTTTTTTTTCTCTAAAGCCTGAAAAAAAATGCAAGCAAAAAAAAACATGCCATTGCATTTTGGACAGCAGAATCAAAGCTTTTCTGTAATATTAAAATGCATTAAAAACCCGGATTTACATCTGCAACAAACATGGATCAAATATCAGGGAAAACACCAAAAAAACACAGCAAACACACAATAATTAGAGATCATTGTTATTGCGTTGTGTGCTCCAGGCATCTGGAGAAAAAAATGCAGCATTTACGCTCTGTGTGAACACAGCCTCAGCGTTACATTTTTATTACATGTTATATCGGTTTTAATAGAGAAAAATAATCCATTGGCCATTTTTTTCGCCATTTACTGATCCCCATAAATAATCTGACTCCTGTGTTGTTCAGGTCATTACAATTACAGGGACATCAAATATGTCCATGTTATTTGCTGATTTGTGATATATTTATTTATTTTTTTAAAAAGCAAAATACAAATTACGTTATTCTATTTTTTATTATTTTGAGTATTTTTATTAGAAGAAAAAATACTTTTTTATCCTTTCTGCAGAATTCAAGACATAGAGATTCATTGTACAGAGTAGCATCTCTATGTCCAGATATATTATCTATCTGAGCTCTCCTCTTTGATGTATGCTAGGGCTGCAGAAATATGTTTGAAACTTGTTGGTTTGATTCCAAGGTGGGTGAAAGAAAATTATATTTTTGTTATTATTTTTCTCATTTCTTTATAATAGTTTTACAGGAACAAAATAATCTGACCTCTTCCTTCACCTAAATAAAGACACAGTATATATATCTATTGATATCTCCATGTAGTGTAATAATCTGCATCTGAGTTCCCTGCCTGCAATACAGGTCAAGATTACCAAATCCTCCTATACCACTAAGTACAGGCAGTGGCTCAATGGTAGAGCTGCTGCCTATGAACAAAGAGCTCATGAGTTCTATTCCTGTTCAGATGAGGATTTAATTTATGCACTGCTCTTCTTGCATTTATTTATTCACTGAACTGAGAGGAGGAGCCAGGACAAAAGCAGTGAACAGCGAGACTGAATCCACGACGGTTGGGAGGTAAGCAGCTGATGCCATGTACTGCAGGAGAATAGAAGCTTATCTGTAGTACTTAGTATTGGCTGCTACGCACTGAATGGATCTGCACAATCCAGCTCCTTTCCATGTGTCCACAACTGGTCATGGGGGAGCAACTAAAAATGTATCAGTGCTACAATCCAGAGAACACTTTTAATATGTTCCCCTCGAAAGCAGTTTTAGGTCAAAAAGGGAAATTATCATCATATCATGCTGTCCAAACCCTGAACAGGACAAATCAATACCTGGCTGCATGATTATAGTAAGGGATGTTTTCTTTGAAAGAATGAGATGTTTCAGAGAAAACATTATTTGAAAAGTCGGCCAAGAGCTATAGGGAGAGCTGTGATTTGTCCAATTATGCCCCCAGCCAGCTTATTCCAGCCATGCTCCAGGTGATTGACAGGTCTCTTCCTGTGTACACAGATATGAGAGACTAGTTAGATCTCTCCCTATGCTACCTGGCTAGCTAAACTATGTTTTCTATGAAACACCAGAGCATTTCAGAGTAAAACATACCTGGCTGCAATCACACAGCCAGGCTCTGACAAATGTATTGAGTGAGGCCACGCCGCCTAGACAGCACCCACTAGTCAGACATGCCCACTAGATGGGGTGCGGCTTCGCTCCATACACTTGTATTGAGCAAGGAAGTGCCAACAAGTCGAGTTCTGGCCAGGAACATGCATATCACATACTCGCGGTTACGTGACTGCCATTCCAGGCTCATAAACTGGTAAATCATCACAGCACACAGTGCGTGCACTGGGAGGATGCATAAGTCTGCAGTCGCATAGAGTGACTGTAGACTTATAATTTTAGACTGGAAAGCAAATCTTTAAGTCGAATCAGTATGCTTCTTTAATTCACCCCAAAAAAAAGCAATTCAGAAAATATTCTCAAAAATAGCAGACTTTAATAAACAATTTCTTTGTCTTTAGAAATATATTCCAGAGTTCTGTCTATGTTTTTGTATTCTACATGTTGGAGTCTATGGGTCTGTGATTGCAGATGGGCACCTGTCTGGCTCATATACTTGTGCTGCTTTAATCCCTGGTATATCTATTTATTTATCTAGCAGTCTATCTGTCTACCTATATATGTCTGCTGGCAGGTTTTTGTATGAGAAACTTCTAAAGAAATTAATAAATATAACCAATTTATAGCAGTCTCCAAGGTTAGTTTCATTTAAAGGGGTTGTCCACTACTTGGACAACCCCTTCTTATTCTCCTTGTTTGCCTCCATTAAAATAAAGAAGCGTATAATCCCCTCCAGGGCCGGCATGGTTCCAGTGATGTCGGAATTTGGATTCCTGGGGCCCACGTGACATTGTTTTGACATACAGGCTCCAAGACCAATCAGCGCCGGCTTCCTTCTCCCCGCCTTCGAATGTTTAAGTAATTAACAGGTAGTGAGAGGAAGCCACACTGATAACTGCCTGGTTATTAATTAAATGCCGAAGGCGGGGAGAAGGAAGCTGGTGCTGATTGGTTTCAGGGTTCACATGTCCTAACAATGTCACATGGCCACAGGGATCGCGAGTTCCAACATTGCTGGAACCACGACGGCACCGGAGGGGAGTATAAGCTTTTTTATTGTTACGGGGGGGGGACATACGGAATGAGTAGGGCTTGTCCAAGTAGAGGACAACCCTTTTAAGAAAAAGATTGCAATTCAGCAAGGCTTAGGGTAACTAGAACTTGTATAACTGTCTTGCATAAGCAATATTGCTAGAGATGTCTTCACATTGAACAACAATCATAATAACACGTTTCTCTATCAAATTTAGCAATATACTTATGAGAGTTAATTTGATTAGGAATAATTTGGCGTGTACTTAGTGTCAATTGGATGGAGGTGTAAGTAGACCAGGGTCGGCAAATCAGTGCATAAGAAAATACATACAAATAATTCTTATTTGGCATATGAATAATTCCACAAGTTTCTTAGAAGGTTATTTTGCACTTTAGATGGCTATATAATGGGATGTTTCGACTTCAAGCCTTTGTCATGTTTTCGCATAAATAAAATAAAAATTGTAAATGATCCTCCAGCTTAGAAATAAACCATGTGTGTTTTTATATATAGTATATATACAGTACTGAGCAAAGGTTTGGACACACCTTCTCATTCAAAGAGTTTTCTTTATTTTTATGACTCTGAAAACTGTAGATTCACATTGAAGGCATCAAAACTATGAATTAACACATGTGGAATAAAATACTTAGCAAAAAAGTGTGAAACAACTGATAATATGTCTTATATTCTAGGTTCTTCAAAGTTGCCACCTTTTGCTTTGATTACTGCTTTGCACACTCTTGGCATTCTCTTGATGAGCTTCAAGAGGTAGTCACCGGAAATGTTTTTCACTTCACAGGGGTGCCCTTTCAGGTTTAATAAGTGGGAATTCTTGCCTTATAAATGGGGTTGGGACCATCAGTTGTGTTGTGCAGAAGTCTGGTGGATACACAGCTGATAGTCCTACTGAATAGACTGTTAGCTGCTTTTTTCTTGCAATAATACAAATTCCAAGTAAAGAAAAACGAGTGGCCATCATTACTTTAAGAAATGAAGGTCAGTCAATTCAAAAAATTGGGAAAACTTTGAAAGTGTCCCCAAGTACAGTGGCAAAAACCTTCAAACGCTACAAAGAAACTGGCTCACATGAGGACCGGCCCAGGAAAGGAAGACCAAGAGTCACCTCTGCTGCGGAGGATAAGTTTATCCGAGTCACCAGCCTCAGAAATCGCAGGTTAACAGCAGCTCAGATTAGAGACCAGGTGAATGCCACACAGAGTTCTAGCAGCAGACACATCTCTAGAACAACTGTTAAGAGGAGACTTTGTGCAGCAGGCCTTCAAGAAAAATAGCTGCTAGGAAATCACTGCTAAGGACAGGCAACAAGCAGAAGAGACTTGTTTGGGCTAAAGAACACAAGGAATGGACATTAGACCAGTGGAAATCTGTGCTTTGGTCTGATGAGTCCAAATTCGAGATCTTTGTGCGATGCAGAAAAGGTGAACGGATGGACTCTACATGCCTGGTTCCCACCGTGAAGCATGGAGGAGGTGTGATCGTGTGGGGGTGCTTTACTGGTGACACTATTGGGGATTTATTCAAAATTGAAGGCATACTGAACCAGCATGGCTGCCACAGCATCTTGCAGCGGCATGCTATTCCATCCGGTTTGCGTTTAGTTAGACCATCATTTATTTTTCAACAGGACAATGACCCCAAACACACCTCCAGGCTGTGTAAGGGCTATTTGATTAAGCAGGAGAGTGATGGGGTGCTACGCCAGACCTGAACCCAATCGAGATGGTTTGGGGTGAGCTGGACCGTAGAGTGAAGGCAAAAGGGACAACAAGAGCTAAGCATCTCTGGGAACTCCTTCAAGACTGTTGGAAGACCATTCCCGGTGACTACCTCTTGAAGCTCATCAAGAGAATGCCAAGAGTATGCAAAGCAGTAATCAAAGCAAAAGGTGGCTACTTTTTTGTTAAATATTTCATTCCACATGTGTTAATTTATAGTTTTGATGCCTTCAATGTGAATCTACAATTTTCAGAGTCATGAAAATAAAGAAAACTCTTTGAATGAGAAGGTGTGTCCAAACGTTTGCTCTGGACTATATATATATATATATATATATATATATATATATATATATATATATATACAGCTCTGGCAAAAATTAAGAAACCACTTCCAAATTTTCAGTTTTTCTGATCTTTCTCTTTATAGGTATATTTTTGAGTAAAATGGAAATTGTTCTTTTATTCTATAAACTACTGACATGTCTCTGAATTTCCAAGCAATACATTTTGTATTTATTTTCTGAAAATGAGAAATGGTCAAAATAACAAAACAATGCATTGCTTTCAGACCTCAAATAATGCAAAGAAAACAAGTTTAACAATACTAATGTTTTCACTCAGGAAGAGTTCAGAAATCAATATTTTGTTGAATAACCATGATTTTTAATCACAGCGTTCATGCGTCTTGGCATGCTTTCCACCAGTCTTTCACACTGTTTTTGGCTGACCTTATGCCACTCCTGGCGCAAACATTTAAGCAGTTCTTCTTTGTTTGACGGCTTGTGACTATCCATCATCCTCTTGATTACATTCCAGAGGTTTTCAATGGGGTTCAGGTCTGGAAATTGGGCTGACCATGACAGGGTTTTGATGTGGTGGTCCTTCATCCACACATTGATTGACCTAGCTGTGTGGCATGGCGCATTGTACTGCTGAAAAAAACAGTCCTCAGAGTTGGGGAACATTGCCTAAGCAGAAGGAAGCAACTGTTTTCCAGGATAGCCTTGTACCCCACACCACACCGTATGGTATAAAGTAAACCAGATGGGAAAAGGGAAGAGATGACCACCAAAGAGTAGCATAAATATAGACGAAGTGGAGGAAAGCTTGACACACCCAATGGAATAGGTCACATCACATCCATGGAGTGCAACAATATGAAGTCCGCCAAGTGGACTATAACTTGAATAACTAGCATAAATATAATCCATAATGACAACACATGTTAAAAACCACAGTAACTCACCCTGTAAGGGATGTATTACTGAGGATACATCATGGTTACACATATGTAACTCCAATACCAGGAAAAGTGCCTAATGAACAGTTACTATGTGAAAGCACCACATAAATATTTGGGTAATGCTCAGCTAAAATTCGGTCAGCACATGTACTATGATCAATGGGATATGTAATCTTATTTTTTTGACATTTCAAGAAATTAACTACTGTAATAAAGTAATTAACCACAATTATAGCATGAATTGTAAAATCAAAATTGAGTTTAGATTCAGAACATAATATTCTGACTAATGGAGCACAATATACAGCAATGCTCAAAATTACACCTTGCATTTTCACTACATACTAAAATAATGTATCTTAATTGAACATATGATTTGATATTAAGGAAAGCATGTTATATTTCTGTTTTTCTATATATGTCAAAAACTAACCCCTTAAAGAACATAACCGTTTTGGCCTGAGAGACCACTGGAAGTGTTTCTTTCCTCATAGCCTTCTATCAGTCATAACTGTTTTTTTACTTTTATGTCTATATAGCAGATTGTGGCCTTGTTTATATTTTATCCCGCTCTGCTTTTAATTCTCAATACCCATTCTACTTGTCATGGACATGTTGAGGCGTTTCATGTTCCGTGCTTCACTAGATATAATCCTCAATACTAGCACCTTTTGTGGAGACACCAAAGAGAAAGATCTAAAATGTAAAACACATGGAGTTATCTGTAAGCACAGTTTCTAATGCCCAGTCCAGATGCTAAGTGCCCATGTGTCTTTATTCTTTACAATTGTGACGGCAATGTAGGCTTCCCAGTTTGCGGAGAGACAGTGGATGCTCCTCAGAGGACGGGGACTTGATTCTCCACGTTTCACATACCCTAACAAACGTTGTAAAGTAGATAAGTACGGAAATGAGACTGTAAATATGATTTGACATGCCCAGTTTGGTGATTGCCTCTGCTCTTGCCTAATGGCTTTAGTTGTTAGAACAAGTGGATGTAATGAACAGTAATAAGGAGACTTCAGTGCTCAAGACGTTAATTGCTGGAAATATGAACATTGAGCTGATAAAACAGACCCCACCTTCTCTCGTGCTGCTTCTCTTACCAAGTTTAACCTCTAGACTTTCTAACATGCCACTAAGCCCACGACTGGCACATTCAAAGCTTTTATGTGGAAATGAGTTTCTTTTTTAATCTTTGACAGAGTATGTGCCGTGTTTACATAACAGAGAGTGTGGGTCCTCTGGAGGCAGGCGCTGACAGTGCTGGCAGGAGATGCTAAGAAAGATCTAACATTTCTGATCTTTGTTTAGCCAGAGGCATTGAGAGGCAGTGAGAGGCAGCAGGGGAATGGAAAATCAGGAGAGGGAGGCGAGGAAGAGCCGGAGTCCCTGACAGACCGAGGACAGGCTAAGGAATCATTGCTCCCCGGCTTATGGTGCCACAGGGCCTAATGTGTCCTCTCCAAACTGACATTTATGTTTGTTAACCTGAGCAAGAACATTTAATTTATGGGGCTTCTTCCCGTTGTCATCCTGGACCTACAGAACTAAACCTTGGTGAAACTTTTGCATACTTTCGTGATATTATACAGATATCTATAAATTCTATCCACATGAGTGCTGCAAATCTTAAATGGAACAGTTTGGAATTATGATAGAAGCATGAAAATAAATGATTATGCCATCTCCTCTGACTCTAACCATTAAATCCTCTTACATGATATGCTGACAGTTTACAGTAGAGGGTGCAGTAATCCACATATGGATATAATCCAGGAAGAAAAAGGTCCGCTAGATAATTGATAAATGCAGGGAAATTTTGCATAACAGAAAGCACCACCACAAAAACATAAAATGGTAAAGTCTGTGTAATTTTACACAAAGGGCATATTTTATGCTGATCAACCTAATCCTTATCTGTTTGGAATACATATATTCTGTATCCCCCAGGTGAAGCTCTAACATGCAGAAGACTGCAGGGCCTGGCAGGTTCAAATGCATGAATTGAATATAGTTCATTAATGGCAATTCTGATTAGTTTCACAGCTTAGCTAACAAGTATCCATGCTAATAGGTCAGACCCGAGTGGATGCCAGAAGCTGGCGCCAGACCTGGGACTTGTAGAATGATGTACGGTATAACACATAGGTGTAGGATTTGTGGAGCGCACTACTGCAGACTTCTGAACATAACTAGATGTTTCAGCTTCTCTACAAATGCATTACTGATAGGAAACAGCAAATATTTCCAAATCATTCACTAGGGGCCAATATATGAGGCTGGGCTGTAACTCCCACATTGTTAGCGCAATTTAAAAGACCAGTTTTGTTCATTACAAGAGCACTGGATTACAAAGGAAACGGCGTGGAGATCCATAGTTACGTCATATTTCAGTCCAGCATATTTAAGCATAGTATAATATGGAGATGAGAAATCATTCTTAAAGGAAAGGTTATAAAGATCATTCATTTGACATTGATAAGAATATTATTGTGCAGTATTTTCTAAGAGTTCCCATCACTTAATGAGTCATTGTATCTAAATTTATGATGTACCTTACTACAGAAAATTGCCTGGCATTACATTACCCATCATCAGAGGCGTAACTAGACTCTGATGGGCCCCGCTGCAAAGTTTAATCCGGGCCCCCCCAATCTGGGCCATTGTAGCATTTAAAGTCCTATAAAGCCCTTCCCTCCCCAACATTATTGCAGGACACCATGAAAGATCAAGTCCTTCTTTTTTTCACTGGTTAACTAATTTTTGATCTAAGGCTGATCTTCTGAATAATTCTGATTTATATGTGGTGGGTGGGGAAAGATGTGAAATGGCTCGGTAGAGAGGGGTGTGGTAAAGTGATTCATATATTCTGTGACGTGTATTGATGGTGGATGTGGGTTACAGGTGCACTGTTTGTTTGCTTATGTTATTCCATTTTATTGTACATAACCAATGTTTTTCTGGTGACCAGAGACGGTCTTCTCCCTTTTCCCGAATTGTCTTCCAAGGGGAAGGGACTGTTACGTATACCATGTGTTTTTGTTGATAAATAATAACAATGATAAAAATGAACCTGAAAAAAAAATCCCATCCCAGGCCACTTCTTGGTAAATATGTTCCCCATCCTGGTGTATGACCCTATCATGGCCCCATCCTGGTATATATGTCCCCATCATGGCCCCATCTTGGTATATGTAGCCCCATCATGTCTTCATCCTGCTATATAGCCTCATCCTAGCATATGTCCCCATCATGGCCCCATCTTGGTATATAGCTTCATCATGTCCTCATCCTAGCATATATGGCCCCATCATGTTTCCATCCTGTGATATAGCCCCATCCAGTATATGTCCCATTCTAGCCACATACTGGTAGCCTCATCCTGGTATATGTTCTCATCATGGCTGCATCCTGGTATATAGCCCTATCCTGGTATATGTCCTCATTATGTCCCTCATCCTGGTATATGTTCTCATCATGGCTGCATCCTGGTATATAGCCCTATCCTGGCATATGTCCTCATTATGTCCCTATCTTGGTATATGTCCCTATCCTAGTATATATCCCCATCGTGATATATGT
This sequence comes from Anomaloglossus baeobatrachus, assembly GCF_048569485.1. Taxonomy (NCBI): domain Eukaryota; kingdom Metazoa; phylum Chordata; class Amphibia; order Anura; family Aromobatidae; genus Anomaloglossus; species Anomaloglossus baeobatrachus. The sequence goes on along the minus strand of NC_134353.1, from coordinate 458,016,977 downwards.
TCCAATCATGTCCCCATCCTAGTATATAACCCCATCCTGGTATATGTCCCCATCATGGCCACATCCTGGTACATAATCCCATCCTGGTATATGTCCAAATCCTGGTAATTATGATCCCCCAGAACGCTGCCATTAGTAAAAAAACAAAACAAAATGATTACACTCACCTTCCCGCTGCTTCCCCGGAGTCCTCCTCCGATGCTGGTGTGACACCCCTGGACTATTCAGGTTGTCACAGGGTACTGCACAAACTGCCCTTCCGTGCAGTATTCAAATCCCTCATGGTTCTGGGTCCCCATCTTGCAGTGTTGCCTCCATCAGCAAATCAAATCCTAGATACACCCTGCACCACACCCACCAGGCACACCAGTGGACGTCTTAAGCGAAATAGGGTCGCCCAGCTAGGGGTCAGGAAGGAGAGGTGAGGAGAGTAATAGAGAAGAGAAGTGGAGAGAAAAAGGAGGTAGCCCTCAAGCTGAGAGGAGCTAGGTTGCAGATGGTGGTCTGGACCTAGAAGAGTCAGACCCCCGGTCGCAGGGGATTGAGGCTAGGTGCTTGGACCTATCAAAGAGGACGGTCACCAGCCTGGTCCTATCACCGGTCCAGGACCGAAGGTACAGCGGGGTTTACGGACCCTAGGTCGGGGAGAAGCTTCAGGCAACCCGGCAATTAACCTGCGGAGAACGGAGCCTTTATGGACTGTTCCCACTAGCTCCAGAATCGGGGCACTAGCGCAATGAGGGGGATAGGGCCTTCCAAACAAACGGCCCACTGAAATTCCAAGCGTGAGCGCTGAGAGCAGGCTCCCACACTTAGCCACAGTGGGGAGCGTGGCCAGGCAAGTTCCAGACTACTGGGCCACTACGGTGAATTTAAACTTTGTGCTAGGAGGCAGGTCACGGATCACCAGGCAGCACAGCAGGGGACGGGACCCGGACGAGCTCCCCTTTGAGTGGCAGTAGCACCCAGAGACTTAGTTTACCCGGCTATCAGCGTCTTCTTATTTGCTGAGTGAGTACCTGAGTGATTTTCCCCCTTCACGGCACCGTGTATCACCATCCAGAGTCCCGGGGCCTACCCCTACCTGTAGAGGGCAATGACACCTTGCTGCCCCACTCGATCACCCTGGGTACTCACAACGGCAGCAGCCGTACTCCCAATTACCGCACACCACGGGTGGCGTCACAAACTATACCTCCCCTGTAAATATCCCCATTTACTTTAAAGTGTGGCCCCTAAGCCCCCAGGTCCAGAGACCCTTGAGCCACGAACAGACACTACCCCCGTATCCGAGCGGTCCGATCCGCTGCTGCGGCAGCACACTAGCAACTGACCAGCATGTAAGCGATGCAGCACATGACTTCACTGCTGTCAGATTATCGTCGGCATATTCTATGCTCCCCATGCCATGGATTATGGGCGTGGGGAGCAGTGAATATTTATAGCCTTAATCGGCGGTCAGCACATCTCAGCACAGGGACCTGACAGGTCTCTGTGCTGCAATGTATTTCAGCTGGATGCTGCATATGTGTCCACATCCAGCTGAAACAGGTGCTAAAAAATTATAAAAAAACATAGTAAAGTAAAATAGTTGTGTATTTGTACATGGACTTCACTTAACTATTAGCCACATTAGACACTTTCAGCACACACTATTGTTAACACAGTAGACACATTCAGCACACTGTTGTTTACACATTAGACACTTTCAGCACACACTTTTGTTAAGGCCTGAAACACACATCCGTGAAAACCACGTCCGTGTAAAACGGGCCGTTTTTCGGGTCCGTTTTCCGTTTTTTAGGTCAGTTTTTATGGTATGTGTGGCCTGCGTGTGTATCCCGTATGCTAGCCGTATGTACGTGTGGAATGTCCGTGTGTGCGTGAGTGAAATAACTGACATGTGTGTGTGTTGTCCGTGTGAAATGTACGTGTGTGATGCAAAATGTCGTTACTACATGTCGGAAGACAGAGTAGCGGGATGAGAATGAACTCGGGTGAACTTCACCCGACTTCATTGTCATGCCGCGGCTCTGTCTTTTTGCTGTGTACTGATTAGCGGTCACCTGTGAAGGATTCACCGGTGACCGCTAATCCCCCGAGTGACTGAAGTGTCCCCCCCTCTCTCATACTCACTGATCCCCGATCACCGGCGCTGCACGGCATTCACACTGCTCCGGCAGCTTTTTCTAATTTGAAAAAGCCGGCCGCTCATTAAACAATCTCGTATTCCCTGCTTTCTCTCCCCACCAGCGCCTGAGATTGGTTGCAGTGAGACACGCCCACCACGCTGAGTGACAGCTGTATCACTGCACCCAATCACAGCAGCCGGTGGGCGTGTCTATACTGTGCAGTAAAATAAATAAATAAATAGTTAAAAAAAACGGCGTGCGGTCCCCCCCCATTTTAATACCAGCCAGATAAAGCCATACGGCTGAAGGCTGGTATTCTCAGGATGGGGAGCTCCACGTTATGGGGAGCCCCCCACCCTAACAATATCAGTCAGCAGCCGCCCAGAATTGCCGCATACATTATATGCGACAGTTCTGGGACTGTACCCGGCTCTTCCCGATTTGCCCTGGTGCGTTGGCAAATCGGGGTAATAAGGAGTTATTGGCAGCCCATAGCTGCCAATAAGTCCTAGATTAATCATGTCAGGCGTCTCCCCGAGATTCCTTCCATGATTAATCTGTAAGTGACAGTTAAAAAACACACACACACCTGAAAAATCCTTTATTAGAAATAAAAAACACAAACAAATTCCCTCATTACCATTTATTAACCCCGACAAAGCCCTCCATGTCCGGCGTAATCCACGGACCTCCAGCGTCGCTTCCAGCTCTGCTGCATGCAGGTGACAGGAGCAGCAGAATACACCGCCGCTCCTGTCAGCTCCACGCAGCTAATGAGATGAGTAGCGCGATCAGCTGCTGTCAGTCAGGTAACTCGCGGCCACCGCTGGATCCAGCGGTGGCCGCGGGTAACCTCAGTGACAGCAGCTGATCGCGCTACTCATCTCATTAGCTGCGTGGAGCTGACAGGAGTGGCGGTGTATTCTGCTGCTCCTGTCACCTGCATGCAGCAGAGCTGGAAGCGACGCTGGAGGTCCGTGGATTACGCCGGACATGGAGGGCTTTGTCGGGGTTAATAAATTGGTAATGAGGGAATTTGTTTGTGTTTTTTATTTCTAATAAATGATTTTTTCAGGTGTGTGTGTGTGTGTGTGTGTTTTTTTTAACTGTCACTTACAGATTAATCATGGAAGGTTTCTCGGGGAGACGCCTGACATGATTAATCTAGGATTTATTGGCAGCTATGGGCTGCCAATAACTCCTTATTACCCCGATTTGCCAACGCACCAGGGCAAATCGGGAAGAGCCGGGTACAGTCCCAGAACTGTCGCATATAATGTATGCGGCAATTCTGGGCGGCTGCTGACTGATATTGTTAGGGTGGGGGGCTCCCCATAACGTGGAGCTCCCCATCCTGAGATTACCAGCCTTCAGCCGTATGGCTTTATCTGGCTGGTATTAAAATGGGGGGGGCCGCACGCCGGTTTTTTTAATTATTTATTTATTTATTTTACTGCACAGTATAGACACGCCCACCGGCTGCTGTGATTGGGTGCAGTGAGACAGCTGTCACTCAGCGTGGTGGGCGTGTGTGACTGCAACCAATCACAGGCGCCGGTGGGCGGGTAAAGCAGGGAATATGAGATTGATTAATGAGCGGCCGGCTTTTTCAAAATAGTAAAAGCCGCCGAAGTTTTTATAACAGCCGTGCAGCGACGCGCTGGAGATCGGGGAACGGTAAGTATGAGAGAGGGGGGGGAACTGACCGACAGACAGCTAGAGGGACAGATAAGACAGAGAGACCGACCGACAGACATAGAGACCGACCGACGGACTGAGGGAGAGAACGAAACAGAAAAAGAAAAAAGACCGACATCACATGAAAAAAGCACAAAACGTACAGGGAGCAAACAGAGATGCGTCCGTGTCACTCGGACGTGCGCACAGACCCATTGACTTTGATTGGGTCCGTGCTGCGTGTTGCGTGCAGAAAACGGACATGCTGCCATGCAAAACGCACACAGGTACGGATCGCGGACAAACGGACATGCATCAAAAACGCACGTGGAGCTTTTATCATACAATAACATTGGTGCACGTTTGGCCGTGTCTCCAGTATACACGGAAACGGACCAAACACGCACGTGTTTCACGGATGTGTGTTTCAGGCCTTACACAGTAGACACAGCACACTGTTGTTTACACATTAGACACTTTCAGCACACACTATTGTTAACACAGTAGACATACAGCACACACTGTTTACACATTAGACACTTTCAGAACACACTGCTGTTTACACATTATACCCATACAGCACACACTGCTGTTTACACATTAGAAACATTCAGCACATAATGTTGTTTATACATTAGACACATTCAGTACACACTGTTTACACACTAGACACATTCAGCACATACTGTTGTTTACGCATCAGACACATTCAGCACACACTGTTGATAACACACTAGACACATTCAGCATATACTGTTGTTTACACATTAGACATATACCGCACTTTTTTTTTTTTACATATTAGACACATTCAGCACACACTGTTGTTTACACATTAGACACTTTGAGCACATACTGTTGTTTAAACATTAGACACGTACAGTACACACTATTGTTTACACATTACACATTCAGCGCACACTGTTGTTAACACATTAGAAACATTCAGCTCACACTGTTGTTTACACATCAGACACATTCAGCACACACTGTTGTTTACACATCAGACACATTCAGCACACACTGTTGTTTACATATTACACACATACATCACACACGGTTATTTACACATTAGAAACATTCAGCACACACTGTTTACACATCAGACACATTCAGCACACACTGTTGTTTACACATTAGACATATTCAGCACACACTGTTGTTTACACATTAGACACATACAGTACACAGAGTGCTCACATGTCAGATGAATGAAGCCCACACACTACTCACATATTAGCAATGCTCACCTATTATATGCATATAGCACAAACACCTCTCACATATTGGGTGCATGCAGCACACACTGCTCACATATCAGTCATATACAGCACACACTGCTTAAGTATTAGACACATACATTACACACTGCTCACATATCAGAGAAATGTGGCACACACAGTGTATACACATTAGAAATATACAGCACACAGACACTGCTCACATATCAAACACCAGCAGCACATATACCGCTCACAAATTAGATGCTAATATAGCTCCCCTGAGGCTTCAGTCGCTACAGGGTATTGCTTCTCACTTAAGGTGCAGTACTCATCCTGGGTAAGGAAGAGGTTAGCCACTGGTGTTCATCACTTCCACAACACACAGCTTAGTAGCCAGCCACTGGAACTGGGCTAGAGGTGGTCACCATAGCAACAGGACTTTCCCAGCCACTAGTGAGTCATCAGGAAGGTGGGGGCAGCACAAGGGAAGTAAAGAACACACAGACTTTTAACTCAGAACAGTCTGAGACGCAGGAGAAGCAGGGTCGATGAAGGGCATGCTTTAGAGTTCCTTCAGGGGGACTGACCGAGAGGAGTGCTTAAGAGCTCTCTCGGGACTGACTGAAGAGAGTGCCAGAAAATAAGGGACTCACAGGACCACTGTTGCTGGAGGGCGTGCTTCAGAGCTCTTTCAGTTAGGACTGGGCAGACTGGAAGAAGCAGGAGACGACCGGTGGAGCTGGTGAGACAGAGGAGCAACACAGTAGCCAAGTGGAGAGCCTAACAGCCCCGTCGGGACCGGTGCAGTCAGGGTGCAGAACCCTAGGGTGGCGTACACTCCACATTGCGCTATCAGAATCTGCAGGGAAGGGGATTTTCATGTCCCATTGCCCACCACAAAGGTTCCGGGGCACAGAAGCATATAGAGTCAGGAGTCAAGACCACAGTCGGGCCCACAATTGATTTGCGCTGCCTGTGAATGGGACGGGAGATAAACCCAAGGACACTGGGCTGGGGTCCCCAAGTAGCTTCATGCCACGGGGATCCACACTACAGAGCGCACCGGTGGTGGCCTCTGAATCATCCAGGATCGTCTGGGGCCCATCACTCCAATGGTGATAACCTGACAGTGAGTAAAAGAACTTTGTCCGCAGTCCTGGTATCGTCCCGTCTCCGGCGCCACTGGCCGCTACCCCCCACCATCGTCCTCTTTGGGGCCGAGCTCTACCTGTGGGGAACTGGACCATCTGAGCTGTGTGACCATCCGCCCCGGAGGATAGTAACATCTCGCAGCGGCGGCTGAACGTTGGCCGCATACCACGGGTGGTGCTGCAAAGCAAACACCCATACCGGTCACCTTGCACCCTTTTTTGACACCAACGAGGCCACAGAGATGGGTCAGGCCATTCACATCAACCCCAAATACCGATGACCAGTAGCCCTGAGGCCCCGTGGACGCGTCATTAACAACACACACACACAACCACTGCTCATATATTAGATGTATACAACACACACACCACTCCACATATCAGACACATACAGTACACACAGCATTTACATATTAGACACTTACTGCACACACTACTCACATTTCAGACATAAGCAACACACATTAAATACATGTATCACATCGCTCTCAGGCTGTGTTCACATTTCCGTTTGTGAGTTCAGTTTACCCATACTGTTTTAGGAACAGAAAACTAAAACCCATGCCCAAACTCACTGCATAAATGATGCAGATGGAAGCAGAGGAGTTCTATGATCATGAGGTCTGCCTGGCTTCCAGGTGGAGGCAGTTTTTAGAATAAAGGGAAAAGGGCAGCATAGAGGACTTTTCTTCTGTGATAAACCTGGACATGTACCCCAAAGTAATCAACGGAGTCCATCCTCTTCCCTTTGCATCAGGCATGCAACACATCTGAATTGTGTTTGTTTGGTTCTTAAAAAAGAACAGACAAAAGGACATGGGACGTGCATGGCTCTAGTTTCATGTAAAGTTTTTTGCTGTTGAATTCTATCCGTGTGCCATTAATGGGTACTCATTTGTGCCAGATAATCTGACATTCTGTATCACTGAGCAGTGAGAGATAAATACAGACATTTACTCAACCGAAATCTGCTGAAGAGAATCACATGGAGCAAGTATCAAGTTATAATCGTGTCTAGATTAAACAAATTTCACCTTATTTTTCTTATTTCCATTAAACATGATCAAATGTACAACAAAACCAAATCTAATGCTTGAGAGAATTGTTAAGGAAAGCTTCCCCCCTACTTTTTGGTATAAAACTAGATAAAGAACTAAAGCAGCGAAAACATGTCCCTTTTTACATATTTAGACAAAGCAGCATGAGCACTGAGGGCTCTTCTGAAATGATCACCGTGGGCTAGGTGAGATTTCTACATGATCAAGGCTTGGGGAGTATTAGGTATGCTTTCTAGGATAGACAGGCCTTTTATGCCCACAAGAGAGAATTATTCAGTAGTTCGAAGGTGTCTGACATCTGGTCGTGTGCTCTGCCCCATTCATTTATGCAGAGAATGATACAGTTTTATTTCTAACCAATTTAATAGAAAGCTTCAATCACACATAGTGGATATAATATAGACAGCCTGCAAGCAGTAATATAAGGAGAACAGTCATGAACACACATATACGATGGGATTATAAGTTAGAGATGTATTTAAAGACTACCATAGTTTGGGGACACCAATCTAATATCTTTAGTGGATGATTTATGTAGTGGCGTTAAGCTGGCAGGTGGCAGCTTTACACTTCTCTTATCTGATAAAATGTCTCTATATTTGTCTTTAGTAGAATTTAATGAAGATAGTCAGAGATATTACCCAGGCTCACTATGCCATGAGAATATGAAGAGTCCCATACCAACTACCAGTTAGTGGGTGAGATACTCACTGAAATTGTGCCTTCTGGTATTGCAGAAGCAATGATGGATCCTTTGCGTAATAGATCCTGACTGATCTTGTTCACTCGCAATAGGTCTAATAATAGAGTGTCTGTTTAATTCATAGGAAAGAATAGCTCAGCAGACTAGCCTTCTGAATGACCCTGACAAAACACACCCAGTGTGAATAGAGCCATAGAACTAGAAAGCAGTTTGGACTCATTGCCTACTGTTCGTCGTTACTGTTTGTTCCACAGTTTGACCATTACTATTGTGGACGGAGACAACGGCCTCTTGAGGCTGCGGTTTCACATAGCTTAACCATCTACCATTTTATTGTTCTAATGCATGCTAATGCTAATTTTATATTATATTTACTTGGGGAACAGAATGTCACTCTTGGTATGGGGGAACACCAAATGAATGGCACAAGGAGGTGGCAAGAGGGAAATCCTGTCACTAAGGAAGGGGAAGATAGAAGCCCAGGAGAAAGCCTAATGCTACCTCCCGGCTCCCCTAATATCCCTAGATAGATTCTGCACCTATGCATCGATCAGGATACCTAGGCCCTATCTGGCCCTGGAATAAACCCTAGGTAGTGACTGGATCGGATGAGCATTAGTCAACCCTAATAATGCATAAAGAACACACAAAGGAGACAAAAAAGGGAATGCAAAATTAACAATTATCTCCAAGATGAATTTGGGAGAAAGACAGCAACACAAAACAATGTGTTTCTTAAAGAGATTTTCAAGCCAACTGCTTGCAACCTGGACAGCTTAGAAGTAACCATCACCAATAACAATGCAGAGATATATAGGCTCATAATGCCCTTATGTGTATGTTTGCTGTGATCTACTTGCTAAGGCACCTACTGCTGTTTTTTAATTCCCTCTTAGCCTGCATCATAGCAGGAATCACTTATATTTACAGGAGGATCTGGGCAATATGACCACCAGCACTTTACACGTTAGGTGGATGTTATGAAGAGGAATCCAAGATGGCACCATATCAAGAATGCAACAGCAAGTTCCTGGCTGAGTTGCCAAATGTCCAGAAATTCCAGGAACGTCCACAAAAATTGGGCACATTTTTGCCTTGTTTGTAAAAAGAATGTAAAGTGTCCGTGATTTTTTTGAAGCTGAAAAAAATGATGCAGATTATTTTTACTATAATTATCATATTACAGTTTATAGTGAATGCAGCTGATGTCTTCATATCAATGTTATACGCTGTAGACACTTATCACTTCTAATCATGATGATTTATTATAGATTGTCCAATGTGTCAATGAAAGTATTGTCTGTCCATGATTTTTTGATAAGGCGTCCATAAAAAGATAGAGTCAAGTTGGCAACACTGTATCCTAGAACATTTTATATGACTCTAATTGAATGGAATTACATTTTGTTCTCTGTGATCTAACAAATTATATTCATTTTTTTTATATAACAATCCATTTAAGGGGTGTTCCACTACTTGGACAACCCCTTCTCTTGCCCCATGTTGGGCCTCGTTAAATTAAAAAAGGTTATACTCACCTCCCAAACCTGCACCATTCCAGCGGGGTCTAGGCTCATGTTCTTGGTGCTCATATGAGGTTGTGATGTCATGTGAGCTCCGAGCACAATCTCAAACATGGGGAATGAGAAGGGGTTGTCCAAATAGTGAACACGCCCTTTAATATCTATATTATTATGTTTTCCATTTTTTGGGAAATTATTTACGGCTCATTTTTTTCTATATTGTAAAAATAGGTATCCAAGTAAGGAAACAGTAATGGCATAGATCTGTGCATTAGAAGTAGATACTGTACATTAACCCTTGAATAACATTTGACATAACTATATTTCATAGTTGGGAAGGGGTTCCTGACTAATAATGTAAAAGTATATCATGGCAATCATGCAGGCACATAGGAGCTCAGTGTAATTTATAGTCAAGCTCTTGCTGTCACAGCTAGGCTCGGTGCCTGTACTGCCACTGGCTGTTTAACCCCCTAAATACAGTGATCAAAGCATTTAGGAGGCTAGAAAAGGGAGTGGGTTCCCTCTTCAATGCGATCGGCACCCCCTCAATATAATTGGAGGCTGTCAATTATTGCCATAGCACCCAAAGGTCAAATAATGCCCTCCATGTCAGCCAGCTAATTTTGCCTGTTAGACAATGACAGGAGCATGGTCTTAATGGCATTCTGCCAGTGTAACACTCACAAGTCTATTGTATTGCAATGTATGTGCTTTGCAATGCATTTTACCAGCGATCAAACCAATAAAAGTTAATGTCCCATATAGGGGACTAAGTAAAAAAGTGAAATATTGAAAAAACAAGAGTAAAAATATGTTTAAGAAATAACAAAATAAAAAACAAAAAATTAAAAATAATTATACCAATAAATACATGTATTTATGTAAAAACAAAAATAAACAAAAAAGTACAAATATTTGGTATTGCTGCCTTCCTAAAGACCCAGTCTATGAAACGGTCACTTTATTTAACCCCTTGAATGACCACTGTAAACAATAAAAATAAAAAACGTGGAAAAAAACAATGCTTTTTCATCATACAATTAAAAATAAAGTGTAATAAAATGCGATCAAAAAGTAGTATGTAAATAAAAATGGTATTGCTGAAAACACCATCTTTTCCCACAAAACAAATGTCCCCATAGAGCTCCATCAGCAGAAAAATAAAAAAGGTGTAGCTCTTAAAATATAGTGATGCAGAAAACAATTATGTATTTTATTGTGCAAAAGCTGCAAAACATACAAAAATTGCATCACATACAAGTGTTGCACCACTGTAATCATACTGACCCAAAAAATAAAGCTGTCTTAGCCCCCCCAAAAAAAGTTCTGAATTGCTGTTTCATGTTCATTTTGCCTTCAAAAACTACAAATAGAAAGCGATCAAAAAATGTTATTTGCCCAAAATATATAAATCTGGTATCGCTGTAATTGTATGACCTGAGGAATAAAGCAGTCTAATATAATACAGCAATTCTTAAACCTGCTGTTGATTTGTTAGTTTTTTCTCCCAAAGATCGCAGTAAGGCGGGCTTTGCACACTACGACATCGCAGGTGCGATGTCCGTGGGGTCAAATTGAAAATGACGCACTTCCGGCATCGCATGCAACATCGTAGTGTGTAAAGGCTCGATGATACGATTAACGAGCGCAAAAGCGTCGTAATCGTATCATCGGTGCAGCGTCGGTGTAATCCATGATTATGCTGACGCGACAGTCTGATGTTGTTCCTCGCTCCTGCGGCAGCACACATCGCTGTGTGTGAAGCCGCAGGAGCGAGGAACATCTCCTACCGGCGTCACTGCGGCTTCCGTAGGATATGCGGAAGGAAGGAGATGGGCGGGATGTTTACATCCCACTCATCTCCGCCCCTCCGCTCCGATTGGCCGCCTGGCGTGTGACGTCGCTATGACGCCGCATGACCCGCCCCCTTAACAAGGAGGCGGGTCGCCGGCCAGAGCGACGGTCGCAGGACAGGTGAGTCCATGTGAAGCTGCGGTAGCGATAATGTTCGCTACGGCAGCTATCACAAGGAAATCGCTGCTGCGACAGGGGCGGGTACTATCGCGCTCGGCATCGCAGCATCGGCCTGCGATGTCGCAGCGTGCAAAGTACCCCTAAGGCTCAGCTAACATTTATCCTCCGCTCTACGCTGAGCGCTTACACCGGGGTTTCCATGTAAATATTAGAAATACATGACCCAGACAATACCCCCGACAAAACATTCACTATAATAACGCAAAGCGAGTAAATTTTTACTCTCTCTTTTTAGGCTTGCATAAAACCACATATACCACAGTTTTGTGCACAGACACCATGGAGTGAAGGCCAGACAGAGTCCAGAGTAACTCTGCTGTCTAATTATTGTCAATAGATCCCACGGGGGTGTCCTCTGCATCATTTAATTTGGAGATTTAGATGGAAACCATGTTATAACTGCTCAGTGTTGAGCATGGGATAACTCCCCCCCCCCAAAAAAAAAAAAAGCTGGGCATAATGTACAGGCACTTCAGAGCGCATTACAATGTACACTACAATTTCAGATTTGCAATTTTCACTTAGCAACTTTCATTGCTGCTTGTTTCTGGAAAACACCAATGTAGATAAATTCCCAGAAGGGTGTCATTTTCAAAATTTGGGTCACTTGGGGGGATTCTGCTATTCTGGCATGTAGGAGCTCTGTATATGTTCTACAAATGTTTCTAGGAAAATCTGTGTTCCAAGAGTCAAGTAGCATTCCTTACCTTCCAAATCTCACCATGTGGCTAAACAGTACTGTACAGCCACATGTGGGGTATTGCATATTTAGCAGAAATTGTGTGAAAAGTTTTGGTACCATTTTTACTCATTTCGCCATGTAAAAATGTAAAACCTGTGGCTAAGACTAAATTTTTGTGATAAAGATGGAGTTAAATGTAATGTAAATCTATTTATATTTTTTATGTTATAAAATTCTGTGACACAGCTTTGGTGTTAATATGATCACTGTACCCCTAGATGAGTTCTTTGAGAGATGTAGTTTAAAAAATCAGGTCACTTATGGGGGCTTTTGCTTTTCTGGCAATATGACATGGCACCCCAAACCCTTCCAGCAAAATATGCACTAGAAATCGCTCAACAAATTGTATGGTTTATTTTCTCCTCTTACTCTTGTGAAAATGAAAAATTAAACATTAAAACTAAATTAACATTTCTGTGGGAAAAATGTGATTTCTTATTTTCACAGTTCAAGGTTATAAAAATCTGTGAAGCACCTGCAGGCTCAAGATACACACCACACCTCTAGATAAATTCCAATAGGGGAGTAGTTTCCAAAAAATGGGTCACTTGTGAGGGATTTCCACTGTTAGGGCGCATGAGGAGTTCTGCAAATGCGACATGCCGTCTGCTATCTATTTTAGCCAATTTTCCATTCCAAAAGTTAATTGGTGCTCCATTACTTCCGAGTCCTGCCGTACTCCGGACAAATTGCAAAACATATTCTACAGTCCATTTTCTCCTGTTACCCTTGTAAAAATGCAAAATTTGGGGCTAAAGTAATATTTTTGTGGGAAAAAGTAAAATTTTAATTTTTTTATTCCAAATTGTTTTATTTCTGTAAAGCAACTATAGGATTAAAAAATGTATCTAATGTGGTTTTAAGCACTTTGAGGGGTGCATTTTTTAACCCCTTAATGACTGCGGGCAGTAAAGTTACGTCCTAGCGGTCATAGTGTTAATCCCCACCTGCTGCTGCAGGCTGCAGTCGGGGATCCGCGCACATTAGCTGAATTATACAGCTGACATGTGTGCCTGCTAGGCACGAGTGGAATCACTATCTGCCTGTGTCTTTTAACCCCATAAATGGTGTGACAGCGCCATATTAACGGCGATAGTGGTAGATCTGTACTCACCACCCGATACCGGACATCACGTGATGTGATCACGTGGATCCTGTGGTTGTCATGGTAGCACAGGGTCATGTGATGACTCCTGTGCTCACATGACTCAGGTTCTGTAAGAAACAGCCGAGTGCTGCTTGTTACAAGAGATGATCATTTCTCCCCGTTTGAGCGGTGTTACTCTGATCAGTAGAAATGAATGAGCGATCAGACTGTTGATTGTTTTAATCCCCTAGGGAACCTAATAAAATAAAAAAAAAAGTTTTTAAAAATTAAAAAAATCTAAACAAACCTAAAAGTTCAAACCACCCCCTTTTGCCCCATTGAAAATTAAAGGGTTAAAAAACTTAAAAATAAACACTCATTTGGTTTCACCGCGATCAGAAATGCCCGATATATCAAAATATAAAATCAATTAATCTGATCGGTAAACAGCGTAGCGGCAAAAAAATTCCAAATGCCAAAATTATGTTTTTTTGGTTGCCACAAATTTTGCGCTAAATGAAATAACAGGCGATAAAAACGTAGCATCTGCGCAGAAATGGAATGGTACTATTTAAAAACGTCAGCTCGAGATGCAAAAAATAAGCCATCACTAAGCCATAGCTCAAGGAAAATAAGAACGCTATGAGTCGCGGAAAATGGCGCAAAACGTATGCCACTTTTTTTGGACAAACTTCTGATTTTTTTTAACCCCTTAGATAAAAGTAAACCTATACATGTTTGATGTTTTTTTTTTTTTTAAATTCTTTATTTTAAAGACCGACACGAGAACATACAAAATAACCACTGTTCCACAAAGAGCAGAAAAACAGATTTCAAATATTTAACATTGACATATATCCCACCCTTCCGCTCTCCTGTACATATCTAATAACTGCAACTGCTCGAGTCAGTCCCATTTTAATCCTTTTATGAACCAACCCAACATGGGTAGAATACAGAACATAGAAAGAGAGGGCAAAGCCCGAAAAGAATTTAGAACCAGGATAAGAGAAAAAGGTAGAGAGAGATTAAAGGGGAGGGGAGAGTAGGAGAAGATAGTGGGCAGAGAGGTGAGAGAAAGGGAAAGCGAGAAAAGAGGAGAAGAGGAGAAGAGAGAGGAAAAAAAAAAAAAAAAAAAAAAAAAAAAAAGGGGGGGGGGGGGGGGAGGGAATGCTCCACCAGAGCCTCACAGCAGCCGTGGAGGGGCGAGTAATCTGGCGTAATCCGCCGAGTAAGTGAACTCCAACCATGGGAGCCAGGTCCTGCAAAAACCTTCCTGACTGTCATTGAGAGAGGATGTCAGGTCCTCCATGTGCCTTAGGTCATTAACCCTTGCAACCCACTGTGCCAGTGTAGGGGGGGTAGTAGACTTCCAGCCAAGCGGGATACAAGACCTGGCGGCCATTACCATAAACCTAAGCAAAGAGCGCTTGTATCTATGAGCCGGGAGTTCCGAAAGCTGTAAGATATACAGTTCCGGACCCAATGTCTCAGCCGTGCCGGTCACCAGTCTAGTTACCTCCCTCACTCCTGACCAAAACCGTTGTAAAGAAGGGCAAGACCAAAAGATGTGCACGTAGTCACCCTCCCCCGAACCGCACCTCCAGCAAACGGGATCGACTGAGGGGAATATCCTATGAAGCCTGGTCGGGACTCTATACCACCTGGTCAGAAGTTTGAAGTTGGCCTCCAACATTCTGGAACTGACCGAGGTTTTATGTGCCAACATTAGGACGTTGTTTCGCTGCGTGTCTGACAAGGTCGTCCCAAGGTCCCTTTCCCACTGCCGCAAATAAACCGGGGTGGGCAAATCACCCGGGTCTGATAGCAGATTGTATGCCAGGGAAAGTGAGTGCCGCAGGGCCCCCTCTCCCAAGCACAATTTTTCGAATCTAGTGAGAGGCCCAGCATACCGGGCGAAGCAGGGAAGGGAGCTCAAGAAGTGTCTCAACTGCATTGCCCTCCATCTCCCCATGGGGTCCGGCGGCAGGAGACCACAAATATCCGAAAGAGACAACCAGTCACCCTCTCCTCCCATCTGGTAAGCTCTGAATCTGCCCCCCTGTACCCAGCTCCGAAAAACTGGATCTGAGAGGCCGGGACGGAAATCCGGATCTCCTATAATTGGTGACATGGGAGAAGGCAACGGCAGGAGAAGGCGCCGAACCTCTCCCCTCGAACAGCATTCCAGAGTAGCGCCAATGGTGGGATGAGATCTCACAGAGGCCGGGAACAGGCTCCCGACCCAAGGCATGGCTGGTAAATGTACCTCCGAGAAGCTCTGTTCCAGGGCGACCCAAGGTTTCATCCTAGAGTGACGGCACCAATCCAGAATCCTAACCATATGTGTGGCCCAGTAATATTTTTTCATATCAGGTATTCCCAGCCCACCCCTACGCTTAGGTCTGCACAGTAGGGAACGGGAAAGCCTCGCCGGCTTATTTGCCCAAATAAATTTAGTATATAGTGAGGCCACTTCCTTGAAAAAAGAGCTCGGGATCTTAATTGGCAGGGCCTGAAAGAGATAGAGAAGCCGTGGTAATATGTTCATCTTCAATATTGCACACCTCCCAAACCATGTGAAAAGACCCCTCGCCCAGTTTGCGCAATCTGTTCTAATGGACTGCAGGAGAGGGAGATAGTTCAGCTTATATAGTTGGCTATTGTCCGCTGCCAGCTGGACCCCCAGATACCTCAAAGAATGATTAGCCCACTTAAACCCAAACGCAGATTGAAGCGCAATAACCAGATCTTGGGGTAAAGATACATTCATAGCCTCCGATTTTGACATGTTAATTCTAAAATTAGAAAGAGAGGAGTATGTTTCCAGCTCTCTCAGTAAATTGGGCAGGGAGACCCGAGGGTTAGTAATAAAGAAAAGTAAATCATCCGCGTACGCCGCGATTTTGTAGGTGGAACCCGCAACTATAGGGCCGGAAATGTCAATGTTACCTCTAATTCGGCAAAGCAGGGGTTCCAGGGTCAGGATAAAGATCAGGGGTGAGAGGGGACATCCCTGCCTTGTGCCGTTAAGAATGGAAAATCTATCTGAAAGGAGACCGTTCACCCTGACCGCAGCAGAGGGATTGCTATACAGAGAGCAAATCCACCTGAACATCATCCTCCCCAACCCCACCTCCCGCAGAACCTCCTCCATGAATATCCAATTGACTCTGTCGAACGCTTTTTCTGCATCGGTCGACAAGAGCATCAGGGGCAACCCTTCCGAATTAGCCCTGTGGATTAAGTTCAACGCCTTAGTGGTGTTGTCCCTCGCTTCCCTTCCCATCATGAACCCAGCCTGGTCAGGGTGGACAATCTCCCCCAGCAATGGAGAGAGTCTCTCTGATAATATTCTGGCGAAGAGCTTCAAATCTGTGTTGAGGAGGGAGATGGGTCGGTAACTAGAACAAGAGGTAGGGTCTTTACCCTCTTTAGGGATGACTACTATATTAGCGGCCAGAGAGTCTCTCGGCAAGTGAACTTTTTCAGAGAGTGAGATATTGTTAAAGGCCGAGAGAAATGGGGGAAGCAACATGGAGCCCATCTTTTTGTAGTAAAGCAGGGGAAATCCATCCGGACCAGGGGCCTTACCAGTAGGGGAATTTTTAATTGCAGCCAAGTACTCCTCCTCTGAGATGGGTCTTTCCAGGGCGTCCGCATCCTCAGGTTTAAGATGTGTCAACCCGGAGTTAGAAATGTACTTCTGGATACGCTGCCGTAGTTCCGTCCTGGCCCTCTCCGACCGCCCCCCATCTATTGAGTAGAGAGAGGCGTAAAAGTCTTTAAAGGCGGAGGCAATGTCTTTCGGAAGAGTGGCCCACCTGTCGCCAGACATGTGCACTCTAGGAACATATCCCCTCGCCCTCTGGTTCCGGAGGGCTCTAGCCAGGGTCCTCCCACTTTTATTGCCATATTCATAAAAATGCCGCCTGCATTTAGCTAGCACTCCCTTGGCCTTTTGATGTAGCAAGGACCTGAGTTCCTCCCTCTTCCTGGCCAGATTGGCGCCCACGTTCCCTCCCATAGACCCCTTATGTACTGCTTCCAACTCCCTTATGTCTGCTAGTAGAGATGTAACCTCAGCTTCCCGTTCCCTTTTCAGACGGGCCCCATGTTTGATAAATAATACCCTCACGACACATTTGTGAGCTTCACACACAATGTTGGGGGACATCCCCTCCCCCCCACTACAGTCAAAGTATTCCCTCAGGGCCTCCCTTATTTCTTGCATTGTCACCGGCTCATTGAGTAGCGAGGTGTTCAATAGCCACTGACCCTGCCTCCCGATGGGACATTCAAGGGACAGAGTGACCGTAATCAGTGCGTGATCAGAAAAAGATATGCACTCAATTGACGCATCCACCAGAGAGTGTAGGTCCCCATGTTTAATAAAAAAGAGGTCCAACCTAGAATAGCAGTCGTGCGCTGCAGAATAAAATGAAAAGTCTTTGTCTGATGGGTGCAGCAGTCGCCAAGTGTCTATCAGTTGGTGGTCATGTAATCCCCGTCTCATCCGGCGCAGCGTCATGTGTGGCATACCAGACACCCCTTTTGAACTGTCTCTCAACGGTTCCAAGACTACGTTAAAGTCACCCCCGAGAACCAAAGTGCCCTCCGAGAATTCCTCTATCTTCTCAAGGTACCGCAACAAGGTGGGACATTGGCCCGCATTAGGCAAGTATACTGCCACAAATGTGAACATCTGAGTAGCTATGCGTCCCTTGAGCATCATAAGCCTACCCAGATCGTCTGTCTGAGAGTCTAACAATTCCCACGGGAGCGTGCTGGACATGAGGATGCTCGTTCCCCTAGATCTAGGATCAGGGGAGGGTGAGTGGTGCACAGTGGGGTACCTTCTGTCCGAGAGTCTGTAAGGCTTAGCTTCACAGTAGTGTGTCTCCTGGAGGAAGGCTACCTGGATTCGATTTCTCCAAAGAAGGTTCAGCAGGATAGATCTTTTCTCCGGGCTATGAAGGCCCTTGACATTCAGTGAGCCCACCCGCAGATTGGCCTGCCTCTGTTTCACCATTTTCTGTCGCGAGGTCCTAGAGGAGCAAATCAAAAGAAAGGAGGGGAAGGGGAGAGAAAAAAAAAAAAAAAAAAAAGAGAGAGGGAAAGCTGGTGAAAAGAGAGGAGGGGTAGAAAAAGTATTGACAAAGAGGGAAGTAGCTGAGACCCTTTAGCAGGGGGAAAAGAGAGAGGCAAGAAGATCAGAGAAGAGAACAAGAGAGAGGAAAAGCAGCGAGACTGCCGCTCGCAGCACCAGGGACCAGCCCAGGGACTACTAAGAAAAGGATAGGGACAAGAACTGACATGCGGCCAGAGCGCAGACCCGCGCCCCTCTTATTAGCACTAAATGACCCCTCTCCCCGACGGAGAAGAAGGGTCAGCCAATTAACCACCCACACACCCCACCACCCAGGATGAACGCGGTAAAGAAAAACATCCCCCCCCACCCCCCCCCCCAATCTTAAACTAGACATTGCCAAAGAAATAGAATTTTCAAAAACTTTAGGCAGTAAACTATGTCCAGAAAAAACTAGCCCAAGGCCAGGACTCCTGCTCAGGAGTCGTAGAGACAAGAGAGAGCCTCCCAGCTCCCCGTACTTTGACTCCGTCTCTCATCGAAATCACCGTCGTCTCACAACTTGGACCACTCCTTCCTCCCAGCAGCATCCAATACATGCCAAATCCCTCAAGGATCGCCGCTTTGAGCAGGACGGGTGCCTCCCTTCCTCCTCCGCGACCTCGGGGGTGCCTGGGGTTCCCACTCCAACCAGTCCGGAATTGAGCAGTCTGGTATTCCCAGGAATGCAAAAAGATCAGGAAGCTCTGAGTGCCTCTTCAGCAAAAACACGGAGTCCCCCTTGCGTACTATCAAATGGAAGGGATGGCCCCATCTATATGAGGCGTTTACTTCTTTGATGCCGAGCAGGAGAGGATGAAGCAGGCGTCTCATATATAGTGTGCGGCCGGAGACATCAGGGAATAGCCTCACCATGGCCCCATCCACCTCCACCGGACCGTATGACCAAGCTCCCTGTAGGATCCTTTCTCTGTCTCCATAATAGTGCAAACGACATAGTACATCTCTAGAGGAGGGGGCAGATCTAGGGCCCGACCTTGCGACTCTGTGAATTCTGTCGAAGAGGTAGGTAGCCTCCAAGGGGCGATCAGTGACCCGGTTAAAGATGTTTAAGACCTTAGTACGCAGAAGTTCCTGGGGCCAGTCCTCCGGTATACCCTTGAGTCTGATGTTATTTCTTCTGCCCCTGTTCTCTTGATCATCCAAGAGCAGGGCAAGATCTCTGATGCGGGCATTGGATGACTCACAGTCTCTCTCAATCCTCTCCATTCTGCTCTCCAGGGACTCCTGAGCCTGCTCTGTGGCTTCAATTCTGTCCTCCAGTACCACCATTTCCTCCCTCAGGGCAGACAGCGCCATCTGCTGGGAGGATTCAATTCTAGCCACAACATCCTCCAGATCTTTCTTGCTGGGGAGGGCCAAAATGAGCTCTCTCAGGGCTTGTATGTCCCCCAGTGGGGGGCCAGCATGCATATTGCTTAGTAACACCTGAGGTTCTGTGTGCCCCGTGGGCGGGGGGGGCTCCTGTGTGCAGAGCATGGCCGGTATCCCCGGGTCTGATGATCCCCTCAGGGCCCCCCCCCTATCCACAGCAGCGTGCTGCAAGGCAGGCTGAGCAGCCTCCCCCCTCCTCCAGTCCTCTGTACCTGGGCCCGCTCCGTCCAATGCCACCGCCGCCTCCGACCTCCGTTTCTCTGCACTGCTGGTCCCCTGCTCCGCTGCACAGGCTGTGGGAGAATGCCGAGCGGCACCTGGGGAATCCCCCGCTGGAGGACGCCGCGCGCCAGCCGGCGCCATCTTGCTTCGGGCCGCCTGCGGAGGTTCAGAGCCCGGCGCCGTCAGAAACTTAGTGAGGCTCCCCTGGGGTCTCTGACTCGTCCCCGGGGAGGCAGAAGCGGGCGCTACCCCCGGTCTCTTCTTGGGGGCCATCCTGGGTAAGTGGGGGCTGCAGGATTTAGTATATTTAGGCTGTGGGCGCAGGAGCTCTGGGATCCAGCGTCCTCACGCTTCCATGTCAGGACACGCCCCAGCATTGTTTGATGTTTTTGAACTCGCACCGACCTGAGGCATCACACCAACACATCAGTTTTACCATATAGTGAACACAGTGAATAAAATATCTCAAAAACTATAGTACAATCACACTTTTTTTTTCAATTTTTACGCCTTTGGAATTTTTTTGGCATTTTCTAGTACACTATATCGTAAAATTTTGGTTTCATTTAAAAGTACAGTTTGTTCTGCAAAAAAATGAGCCCTCACATGACCATACTGACCAAAAAATGAAAAAGTTACGTCTCTCGGAAGAAGAATGGCGGAAAAACAAAACCCGGAAGGTGCAAAATCGGCCGGTCGTGAAGGGGTTAAAATGGTGTCATTTTTTTTTAGTGTTTTCAGTCACATTGCACTCTCAAAGTCTCTTCAAATGTTATGTGATACCTAAAAAATAGTTTTGTAAATTTTGTTGGAAAAATGGAAATTGCAGATGAACTTTTAACCTTACTAAGTTTCTAACAATAAAATATTATGTTTCAAAAATAAATTGTGCTGATGTAAAGTAGAGATGTGGCAAATATTATTTATTAACTATTTTGTTGGTATAACTGTTAGTTTAGGGACATAAAAATTAAAAGTTTGAAAATTGCTAAATTTTCTAATTTTTTTAAACTTTCATAAATAAATACAAATTATATTGACCAAACTTTACCACTAACATGAAGTACAGTATGTTATGAATAAACAATCTCAGAATCACTGGGACATACTGAAGCGTTCCAGAGTTATTACCACATAAAGTGACACTGGTCAGAATTGAAAAAATTGACCTGGTCAGAAAAGTGAAACCAGGGATTAAATATCAGGGTACTTTTTTGGTTTCTGGTGAATACTGCTATTTGCTACTGCAGATCAAGCAAACATATGGGCACAAGCAGCAACTATCAGTAGTAGTGTGTACAGGCAAGGCATAAAGCAATAATTGATAGGCTCAAAGTTCCTAATTAGTCACCAGAAGTTGTATAACACATGCATAAAAGGTAACATACAAAGGTAATGTGCATAATGCAAAGTTTAGCTATAGTGATGTCCTCCACATATTCCCGATGTGTTTCGCTAAAGTACTTTATGAAGGGTGATGTCAAACTGGCTATCCTGACAATGTTTATACATAAAGAGGAAGAGGGCCAGTTAAATGGTGCATTGGAGCCACGGTCGACACCAATCTCTGTGCATCTGCCCATCGGCATCACTTCTTTGCACACATGCCGGGTAAAATGTGATCCCTTGATAAGCATGCGCGCAATGTATCGTTGATGGCTGTTGCCTCACTGATGAAGCTACTGCGAAACGCACGTCAGGCGTATGGCACAAAGCACTAGGGGGCTCTACAGCAGCAGCCAGCTATCTTTAAGACAAATATTGGAATTTACAAGTGCGAACCGATACAGTTAATATTATAGGACCTTATTGCCTTACATTTATACCAGTACATTTATTACCTCTAAGTGTATATATTAGTGTCTGCTGTAACATCCCCTTCATTTAAGGCTACTTTCACACATCCGGCTTGAGCTCTGCGGCTCAATCCGGCTGTGCAAGCTATGCAACGGATGCGGTGAAAACACCGCATCCTTTGCATAAGTTTTTCCTTTGCGGCCAGTCATGTTTTTGCCACTTGCGGCATGCTACTGAGCATGCGCAGTGGCAAAAACCGCATGCGGCGGCCGGATGCGGTTATTGCCGCATCGCGCCGCATCCGGCCGCCATAGGCATGCATTGAAAAAGGCGCCGCATCGGCCGAATGCGGCGCAATGCGGGTTTTTTTGCCGCACGAAAAAACGTGCCAGGCAACGTTCCATCCGGCTGCCGCATCGGCTAAATCTGCCGCATGCGGCAAAAAACGGACGGAACGCAAGGCCATGCGGCACAATGCGGCACTAATTAAAGTCTATGCAGGAAAATCGCAACCGGCAGCAAAAAAAAAACGGTTGCGATTTTCCTGCAAAGTGCTGGATTGTGCCGCATAGCAAAAACCGGAGGTGTGAAAGCAGCCTCATTCAGCAGTCATTACTTTGACCTAATTTTTGGTGTTTTGTAGTGTTTGCATTTGAATCCAATCCAGGGCTTACTGGCTATTCATGCTATTATTGGCCTTCATAGTAATATTAAACATCAATAATTTGATACTTTGTCATGCAAGTTAGCAAATCTTTGTTATAAGCGCATTTGCACATATGTATATACTCCCT
The DNA here is from genome assembly GCF_048569485.1 of Anomaloglossus baeobatrachus. Classification (NCBI taxonomy): domain Eukaryota; kingdom Metazoa; phylum Chordata; class Amphibia; order Anura; family Aromobatidae; genus Anomaloglossus; species Anomaloglossus baeobatrachus. The sequence goes on along the minus strand of NC_134353.1, from coordinate 457,994,308 downwards.
ATATCCACTGTCATTATTTGTTATTGCTTACACTATCTATATCCACTGTCATTATTGTCATTATTTTGTATTGCTTTGTTCCCATTTTCTTGTAGTAGAAGACTATATTCTCTGTTTTACTTCATGTTTTCTTTAAAAAAAATTGATTCATAAATATTGAGAATGGTTTTACATGAGCGTTTTGCCTTGTTAATCTGAGACTGAAATACAGACTTACGTTTTTTGGTTTGTCTGAGTATAGGGAGGTGTCACGCATTTACTAATATTTGGGACTTTTTTGTTAAGTACCATATACTGCCAACTTTATGTAAAAACATAGTGTGAATAATACCACATTATTTTTCATTATCTTCTGTGTCCTGAATTTAAGTTTTTAAAATAATTGTAATTATTGTTATTCATTATTTCATCGTTACATTCTGTGATGTTTTTACATTTTGGGGATTTTGCTTTTATACTTTCTATACTGTGGATAAAACAAGCATCCGGAAGTTAGAGATTGGTAACATGTTTCCAGAATTATTCTAGAAGTTATTTTATAAGTTGTCCAAAAGTCTCCAAGCATGTGTTTAATTAAGGAAAGGTCTACTCATCTATAAAATACTAATCAACCATGGCTGACTCTAAGGGGTACTTTGCACACTACGACCTCGCAAGCCGAGCGCGATAGTCCCCGCCCCCGTCGCACATGCGATATCTTGTGATAGCTGCCGTAGCGAACATTATCGTTACGGCAGCTTCACATGCACTTACCTGCCCTGCGACGTCGCTCTGGCTGGCGAACCGCCTCCTTCCTAAGGGGGCGGGTCGTGCGGCGTCACAGCGACGTCACACGGCAGGCGGCCAATAGAAGCTGAGGGGCGGAGATGAGCGGGACGTAAACATCCCGCCCACGTCCTTCATTCCCCATTGCAGCCGGGACGCAGCTAAGGAGATGTTCCTCGCTCCTGCGGCTTCATACACAGCGATGTATGCTGCCGCAGGAACGAGGAACAACATCGTACCTGTCGCTGCAGCGACATTATGGAAATGCCCGATACTACACCAATCATACGATTTCGACACTTTTGCGCTAGTTAATCGTAGTAAAAATGATTCACATACTCCGATGTTGACAACGACGACGGATGTGCGTCACTTTCGATTTGACACCACCGACATCGCAGCTGCGATGTCGTAGTGTGCAAAGTACCCCTAAAGGCCCGTCACACACAGATAAATCTTTGGCAGATCTGTGGTTGCAGTGAAATCATGGACATATTGTTCCATTTGTACACAGCCACAATCTGGCACTGATTGTCCACAATTTCACTGCAACCACAGATCTGCCGCAGATTTATCTCTGTGTGTGACAGGGCCTTAAAGCAACTGAGCTACATTTTGTGCCACATTATACCTGCATGGCAAGAAAACACAATCATCATCATCCTCATGCAAATGCAGCTTAAAAATGAGGGTTATACATGCTTGTTGTTACTACATAGTGATCTTGCATAATATTGTAATAAACTTTAGGAAAAGATACGGAATCAGTTAATAACTACACCAACACTGATTCATTCCATGTGTTATGACAACCATTTGTAAATTTGGAAAATGAAAGGGTTTTTCCCATCTTTATTGGTGGGTATTGTTTGATAATGCTGGGAAATTCAAGCACTTTTGTAATTTACTACATATTAAAATCCCAGCACAAACCTAAATTCCCATTGATCACTCCCTCTCTGTTCATCTGACATTGCTGTTATTTATATAGGAGATTATCTTTAGTACCTGGAGTGGTACAATTCATCCTGTACACTGTGTACATGCTGCCGCTGCCGGCCTTTCACACATCCGTTTTTTGGCATCAGTCACAATCCGTCGAAATGAGAAAAAAAATGCACTGGATCCGTTTTTTTCTCATTGACTTTTATTTGCGACGGATTGCGACAGATGGCATAACATTACATCCGTCGTACGACGGATCCGTTGAGAACTGTGATGGAGGCAACGTCCATAGGAACGTTTTTTATGTCAGATCAGTCGGCATTCGTCGTTAGTTGTAATGGAAGCCTATGGGCACAAGATCCGTCATCTAGCAAATTACGGATCCGTCGTCCGGGTTCATTTTTTATATCTGAGCATGCCCAGAAGTGTTGAAAATGCACTTCTGGTCATTCTCTCTCTCTCTAATAATGGCACGACGGATCCATTTTTTTTACAGGATCCATCACATCAGTTTTACCCCAATCTGGAATGGATCCGTCAGATCAGCCACAAAACGGATTGTGACTGATCCAAAAAACTGATCTGTGAAAGAGGCGTAAGTTGGTAACAACTGATCAGTGAAGGTGCTACGGGTTGACCTCCACATATTTGATATTGAAAAGTTATCCTAAGTACAGGCCATCAGTATATTAGTAATGAGAAACCCTTTCTAAGAAGCGTTGTTAATCCTAAGGTACAGCTATTCGAAGCTTTTCACATTTGAATCCTCCAGGTTCAATGGATTTTTAAAAAAGATGAAATTGCATTACAGCGATTTGCTGTGGAACATAATATTGGAAAGCCTTAAGTTGCCTGAAAAGATGTAACTGTTACGGTCAGTCCAGGAGTGAACCCACGGAACCATGCACTGGACTCCCCCAGGGAGGCCACCAGGAGCAAACCCCTATACAGGGACTGTCTGGCGACCACCCCAGAGGGCCTAGATGCACAGTAGCCAGAACACAGGCGGGATATCAGGAGCGTCCTTTGTAAGTCTGGAGGGGATACTGAGGCCAGTCCCGTGATGACCGGAGCTGGGTGAAGACAGCAGGCGGAGTCCGGATCCAGTGATGAGTGCAGGCTGGAGACTTCAGATGTAATCCGGAGTTGGTGGCGGAGTGAAGCAGAGGGACGATGGAGAGGACCACTGCAAATGGACACCGGGAATCTCCAGGGAGCCGGACCAGCTGTGGCACACACTGGACGTCAGGTTCTGAGGACAGAGACAGGATTAATCCAGGAACAGAACACAGAGGGCTTGAACACTATCACAAGATACTACGCTGTGAGAACTTGTTGAACAAGCACCGCCCGTATGTAACAGAAAGTCTTTTATACCCTGCACCTGCAATCAGCCATCTCCTGTTCCAGGGATGCTAGCCCTTTAAGAAAAGTTGAATTATCGTGCTCGTGCCCTAATGCGCATGCGCGAAGCCCGGGAGCCAGAGGCAAGCACAGGAGGCTGAAGGCAGGACGCAGAGGAACCGGAGGCAGAGTCCCGAGTTGCAGCAAGCTGGGGGGACCGCCGAGCAGGAAGCATGAGGGACACAGGGGAGCAGGAGCGGGAGCCGCGGCCACGGTCGGTGAGCATGGGGACCGGATCAGTGGGTACGGAGTGGCGCTGAGACACCGGGACCAGATCAGTGGGTACGGAGCGACGCTGGGACACCGGGACTGGATCAGTGGGTACGGAGCGGCGCCGGGACACTGGGGACGTGACAGTAACATTGGGAGTTCTCCTAGGAATGTATCAACCAGCATGAAGCTCTATGACACAAGTACAGCCTTAGTCTTTTCAAAGTAACCTCACTATAGAAACGGATGGTTACATGGTATCAGCCAACAGCCGAATTATTAATACAGTGACAGACTATTCATCTTTTTTTTAATTAAAAAAAAAACATTCTGAAAACTTTTCTTCTTTGCCATTTGTGATCAGACTGTTCTGTGCTAGGCACTGACTCAAACTAACAATGTCATTGTCAAAGGTAGCATCATACTGCTGTGACTGACATGAGTATAGGGCTGTACTTTCCATAATGTCCTCCATTTCCTCCCAACTATACATTTACTAGAGGCTAATATGTCATTGTCACCTTCCTTCGGTAGTACTACTAGTGTGACAGCTGGTGCCAGTGGTGGTTCTTCTGCTGCTGCTAGCAGCTCCCATATTCTTAGCCATGGTATGGGGCTTTTCCTTTTACATTACCTTGTCTATTACCATTGTCACAACATTATAATTAACTTTTCATAATCTTTTTAGCCCCAATTTTTTTAATTCCTGCCAAAAGGAATATAGCAAGAAAACACTAGGTACGTAGGTACAAGTACAGGAAACAAAATGTGGCAGCATGCCACAATATAGCTGTGGTGTATATGGTTTTGAAACTTAACTAGTAAAAAATTTGTTAAAAGTTAGGCATGCACAGTTAAATGTCTACATTTTACTTTTCAATTTAACAAAATTCCACTTCCTTTACAAAAATGACGTAAAAGGAAATGTGAGGTAGGTACATGCCCAAAGTCCAGCATCTGCAACAGAGTACTGTATTTGTTTGGCATGAAAGATGTAAAATACCCGCTAGAGGAAAACTTTAGCATGTGCTGTCCAACCCCTATGTGTGTTTCATCATACCTTCTTCCACCCGCGGAAGAAGGTACATCGAAACGTGTGTTACGATTGGGCAGCACATGCTAAAGTTTTCCTCTAGAGGGTATTTATCAGTATATACATTATGCAGAATGCTTCATTATAGTTTACCTATGGCAGCATGCACATATGCTATTTTGGAATAGGCAGTATACGTTAGTGAATTTACTTTCAGGTTATAGCCACCATATCTGACTGCTTCTCAGGCACAGTATTGCACTGTCACTGTGTATGCACTATTGATCTTTATTATTATTTAAAACTGGTCACCAATATACAATGTTTTTGTACACTGACCTTTTTACCCAAATTTAAGATTTATTCATGTGATACATAGTAGTTGATTTGGATAGGTTATCTGCCTCTCCCATTTATTTTTGTCTTATCTGGAAGCTATCTTCTGAATTTCAGATGTATGCATTTTCTACCTTATTTATTTTCAGTCTTGGAATTATGCAAAATCCTATTCACTTTATAGCGTGTATGTCCCCCTTTTTGTTCTGCCAAATGAACATTATGTTTTGCTATTAATTTTACCTTTTTCAATAAAATATTGTTTTATATGACTTTATATCAGTGTCTCTAATGATTCTCTCCCTTGTTCAATTCCGATTAGTCTATTGGCATAACTGTCTGCTGATATGTTACACATATTTTGAAATTATTTTTATATCATAAATTTGTGTTGTACGTATTTTGTGTGTTTCTGAAGTCTGTCCAATTTCATAAAAAGGATTGGACACAAAAGGCTTAGATCAGTGGCAAGCAAGCATATCATCTTGATTGACACTAATTTCAGATTTTTTATTCTGTAAAAAATATTGTGTTGCCCTGCTGCAGCTTTCCATTGCTTTAAGAATTAAAATAATATGATTGTAATTCAAATGCAGTTGTACAGATGCAAACTACATCATATCACTGATAAGTTACTCTGCATCTCTCCCTCTTCCCTTATCAAATGAATGGTTGCATTATTGCATGCTACTACTCTCATCCTCATCAATATTTCCATTGTAGCACACATTACTGTCTGGAATATTTGATCAATGTTTTAGGACTTTTTGTTCTCATCTCTATTGCTTAGCTGTGAGTTCCAACATCCGCTAATTATCCTAAAATAGCTGCTGCACTCCCTCCCTCAGCTTTCAAACAGAGTATAATAATTCCTCCTGATTGGTTGTACCATACAAAGTGATGTGACAACTGCAAGGTATAATGAGGAAGCTGGCAAGTTTGCACTTGTGGCTTAAGCCTTCTGTGGCTGATACAATTTTCTGCAATGTCTAAAAAGGAAATGCTGAAATAAAAAATGCTAGAGTGGTGCTTTCAATATATACATGGTGCTGTCTCTGAAATTGTCCTGTCATCTGTGTAGAGAAATCACACAATATAAGAAGCATAATCCCACTTTGTGCACCTAATATAGTAAATAAGAAAGTCATGCTTGTTGGATTTCAGACTGGAACTGATTTTCAGGTAAAAATAATGATGTATACTATATGCCTTTTTTATTATTATTATTATTATTATTATTATTATTATTATTATTAGTAGTAGTAGTAGTAGTAGTATTATTATTAGTAGTAGTATTGTACTAATAATAGTATTCTAGTTTAGTAATATTTTATTAATGTGAATGCGAAAACTCAAATAGTGCATCCTGCTGAGGTGTACTAACCTTTTTTTCGTTCAAGAACACTTGGGTTCCATTCTAATGGTGTGCAGCCACTTGAGCACAGTATAGTAAATCCAGTGGTTTAAATTAGTATTGAACACATCACCCACTTTCTAAATAAATTTATTTCTAAAGGTTCTATTGACATGAATTTATCACCAGATGTTGGTAACAACCCATCCAATCCACACAGGCAAATAAATCAAACCATAGATAGGGCAGCAGGGTGGTTCAGTGATCTTGCAATGCTGGGGTCCTGGGTTCAAATCACACCAAGGACAACATCTGCAAGTAGTTTGTATTTTCTCCCTGTGTTTGCGTGGGTTTCCTCTGGGTTCTTCGGCTTCCTCACAAACTGAATACACTTACTGATAGGGAATTTAGATTGTGAGCCCCAGAGGAGACAGTGATGATTTATCTTTAATGTGCTGGGGAATTAATAGAGCTATATAAGTGAGTACAAAAAATAAATAGATGTCGATACATTTGTTATGTGTAATAGTGAGAAATGACACAAGGAAAAAGTATTGAATACATGAAGAAAGAGAGGTACAAAAATCCCTGGAATGGCATGGCATCAGCTGAAAGCTATCAGTAATTAGAGAGCAATTGTGCCACTTAGTGAAAAATAATATCAACTGGTTCAACTGATGACCTATAAAAAGGTGTCTCATTGCCAAGATGCCACACAAGAAACATCTTATTATGGGTAAAACCAGTGAGCTGTTTCAAGACCTTTGCAACCTTATTGTTGCAAAGCATACTGACAACACTGGCTACAGAAGAATTTTTAAACTACTGAATGTTTCAATGAGCACTGTTGGGGCCATAATCCGGAAGTGGAAAGAAAACTATTTCACCATAAACCAGCCACGACCAGATGTTCCCTGCAAGATTTCAGACAGAGGAGTGAAAAGATTTAGTAGAAGATTTGTCAAAAAGCCAAGAATCACATGTACCTGGAATAAGGAGGCACAGTTGTTTAAAAGAAAACAATAGATAATGCAGTCAACCTTCATAGAGTGTATGCATGCTCACCACGCAATACTCCATTGCTTAACAAAGTGGAGTATTGTGAGCTTGTGCGCTTAAGTGCGCTTAAAATATGCTCAACAACATTTAGACAAGCCTGTGAAATAATGATAGAATATAGTTAAAGCTAAAATTGAACTCTTTTGATACCATAATACACACCATGTTTGGAGCCCAAAAGACACTGAAAATCACCCCCAAAACACCATACCAACAGTGAAGTTTGGAGGTGGGAACATCATGGTGTGGGGCTGTTTTTCAGCATATGGCACTGGCAAATTTCATATAATTGACTGAAGGATGAATGGACAAATGTACAGAGATAGTCTTGATAAAAATCTGCTGCCATCTACCAGGATGATGGAGATTAAATAGGTGGGAGGACATTTCAGCAAGACAATGATCCAAAACACTCAGCCAAGGAACCTCTCAATTGATCTAAGAGAAAGAAAATGAAGCTGCTAGAATAGGCTAGAAAATTACCTGACCTGAATTCAATGGAAAATTTATGTAAGGAATTAAAGCTTACAGTTCATGGAAAGAGCCCACTGAACCTTCAGAATTTGAAGAGTATTTTATAGAAGAAAGGACCAAAATCACACCTGAGCAGTGCATGTAGTTTCTCAATACAGAGGGCATCTTGAAGCTGTCATCACCAACAAAGGCTTTTGTTCAAAGTATTAAATACATTTTAATAAGCATGTTCAATACTTCTTACAGGTGTCATTTCTCATTATTACACATCAATAAAGTTATAGACATCTATGGCTTAATTTATTTGCCGGTGTCAATTAGATGAGTTGTTACCCACATCCAGTGAGAAATTCATGTCAATAGCATCTTTAGAAATATATTTACATTGAAAGTTGGTGACATGTTCAGTACTTATTTCCTCCGCTATGTGTAAGCACACAATATGCATGGAAAGTTAAGGATGACCAGTAAAGTGGCTGAAGCACAAACTTTATATTGTACAAAGTACGTGGCTTACTGAAAAAATGGCACAGATTGTGTTAATTTCAGAAGCTGCCACAAAATTTCTCCTCTTATAAATTGCCTTTGTTTTATATGATACAAATCAATACACTGTCTGGACAAGAGGTGGACAAGAAGCGAGAGGTAGGGAAGAGCTTGTGACTTTAGAGGCTTGGAGTGATTAATGGAAGTTGGAAGTTGGATGTTCGGTAGTGTTTCTGTATAGATCAGGTGCAGACTAGGCCAGTAGAGTTAGTGGATTTCTCAAGGTTGGGATAACATCAATGCACAATGATATTTAGCTGCAATATAGCCCTAGCTGCTCCAAAGTTACTTCACAGCCTAAGATCGCTCACAATCTTTCCACATGGCTGGACACTGTTGTCTGAGAGATAGAAATTGAGTTCACAGGTGAAATAAATAGATATTAAAGTTGTTGTTTTGATCTGACACAAATACATTTAATGGGTCCCTCAAACCTGACCTTGCCGTCATCCTCAGCACAGCTCACCCATCCTATCAACAACATATATTCCTTTTCCAAGTGTGAAATATCTCATTTTACGACGGGAGTCACTAATAGTAGCCTGTGTTTTTTTTATTGCTTTATATATTTTGTTTTGTTTCGGCGTGTTTTTTCCTAACACTGGAATTATTCTGGTTGTCTTCTTTTAAATCTCCCATTTTTTTTTAATTAGCTGATTCACTAGCGCCGAGCTAAATTCAAATTCAGCACTCGGGGAACATCATTACCACAGATCAAAAGGAGGCATTAATGATGCAGAAAGGTGCAGCAGTTTGGCAAAATTAAATAATTTACATGGCTGTGTATGGAGGGTCCCCAAAGGGGTTTACTCCAGGCTTTCTTTAGGATTTCTGCCATCCCCCTCCCCCTACCCAGTTACACATCTTTGTGTTAGCCCATTCCTCTGAATTTTTCTCTGCTACTTATGAAACCCAGCACCCCGCTGCTTACACTCTGATTCCCGTTCCTCTGGGTAAGCGTCTCCCTGCAGTATTACTCCTTTGTGCTCAATAGTTTAGCATTTTCTGGGCTAGAATCGTCATTCAAAGTTTAATCATCTTAACTAAATATTCTGTACCGATTAATCCTTGGCCCAAGGTGTTCTCTTGACATTTGCTGCCATACTTAGTACCTGTGTGTCTTCAGAGCTTCCACATAGTAGTTTACAGATAAACAGTTCATTCGCATACATATAGTAGGAAGATGTGTAATGAAATGCAGACAAAACATTTGTTCACAATTGGTAAAAATGAATTTCAGCGGAAGGGTGGAGGGTTATTTGCCTCATAGGAAACAAAGCAGAATAAGAGGATAAAAAGAATAGAGGTTAGAAGATTAGTTTTCTTCCCTTGCAATTTCCCTACGATTGCAAATACAAAAACTGCAAAAGTAAGAAACAAAGGAAGGAGAAACCCCCTGATGGTTAAACGGCTTCATTCCTGGATCAAATCCAAAAACAAGTAAACTCGCCAGGCAAAAGTGCCCAGCAGGAGGCTTTGCAGGACTTAGTCCAGCAGGTGACACAGTGTACTGTGGCAGAATGACAGTATACGGATGTGCGCACAGGAGGGGTTAATTTCTGGTAAATGAGCGATACCGGGAGCCTTCTCCTTACCCCACAGGGAATCTTCATTTGTCAGGCTCAAGTGTAGGAAACAGAATCAGCAGTTCTATGAGGAGCTAGATTTGCAGGGGAGCATAGGGGAGAGGGTGAAGAAGAAATTGGAAGAATCAGGTGCTTGTCTGTGTCCTCTTTACATGAGAGCTGAGAAAGAGATGCTCAGGTTGTCAGATGGAGCTTGCAGTAACGAATGCCCCTAATGAAGCACCCAATTAACTAGGATCGGAGCCTTAATAGTAGCTGACGGAGCTGAAAGCTCTGAGTAGTCAATTGTCAAGTTCAACATCCCTTTGGAGTGAAATGTGGTGAAGCTCCATTCATCTCTGTCAAGAAAGTAAAGGCCAAAATACTAACCCTTGCCGTGCCATCATAGTGCTATATCTAATACTTTTTATACAACTCCCAATTTGGCGTGAAAAGAAATACAATAACCATGGAACTATTACACCAAAGCGATACAAACAGAAAAGAGGATTTGGGGCAACACTCGAACCTACAAAACATTGCACTGGGGCGTTAAAGACTGCAAATCAGCTAGTTATTTTACTGTTCCCCCTTAGACGTGCTACAGAAGATTATTGAACACTTTCCAGATAAATATGTGTCCTAATTATTCTAACTGGGTTCATAGGTAGGGAAAGAGGGGTGATGTGATGCGTACCCCAGGTGTCAAGGGTGCCTAGGTGCCAACAAGTCAATTAGTCTTGATTCAGTTCTAGCTACTACTTTGCTGGGTGTACTAAACTAAACGTTCCACATGGAGTTAAAAAGGCTTTAAAGAAAAAATCTGGAAATTACATATTACCTTAACCTAATGTCTAATTTGTCGATTTTTGAGTTAGTACAGTTTCATATAGGTGTTAAGATATTGTTAGCCTTATGTGACAATAAAATGTGGAAATTCGCTGTAATTACATTTTCATGGTCATTTTACTGTGTTGTCAACTAAATATTGATTGCTTTTGTTCTACAAGTCAATAATAATAATTTTTTAAGCTTATAGCTTTAATGGACTCACCGGACTTTTGTATGGGGGCAGCTAAATTATACTAGGTAAGAGATTAGAATAAAGACAAAGTCAATGCGTGTCTTTTTCAGATCTATTATTTTCTTGTTATTATACATGTGTACATTAGGTCAATAATTCAATATTTGTGTGTGGTGTATTAACTTGATACAATACCAAGGATATTTTTACAATGTGCTTTGCTATTCACTTCTATAACCCAAAGCCAAAGGGTAGTTCAAAAATTGTAACAAGAAGATAGCCTATCCAAAGACAATATGTAGAAAGATAGATAGACAGGTAGGTGGATAGATAGATAGATAGATAGATAGATAGATAGATAGAGGGATAGATAGATAGAGGGATAGATAGATAGATAGATAGATAGAGGGATAGATAGCTAGATGGATGGATGGATGGATGGATGGGTGGATGGATGGATAGATCGATACATAGATGGATGGATGGATAGATAGATAGATGGATAGATACATAGATAGATATATAGATGGAGAGATAGAGGGATAGATGGATAGATAGATAGATAGATAGATGGATGGATGGATGGATGGATGGATAGATAGATAGATAGAGGGATAGATAGATAGATAGAGGGATAGATAGCTAGATGGATGGATGGATGGATGGATGGGTGGATGGATGGATGGATGGGTGGATGGATGGATAGATCGATACATAGATGGATAGATCGATACATAGATGGATGGATAGATAGATAGATAGATAGATAGATAGATGGATGGATAGATAGATAGATAGATAGATGGATGGATGGATGGATGGATGGATGGGTGGATGGATGGATAGATCGATACATAGATGGATGGATGGATAGAGAGATAGATAGATAGATACATAGATAGATATATAGATGGATAGATAGAGGGATAGATGGATAGATAGATAGATAGATGGATGGATGGATAGATAGAGGGATAGATAGATAGATAGATTTTTGGAAACATCATGTATGTATTCACAGTCATGGGATAGTAATTGTTCCTATGTGATGGTGCTTTGGTTTACAAGTCTTCCAATAGACCAACTGTACTTGGAGAAAAAAGTTGGCAGTCTTAATGGTTTAAAGAACCTTGCAGTACCTTTAAGGACCACCGTCAGCACAGAGTTGTTTCATTATCATCACTATTTATAAGTATGGCTAATTTGGCATTATCAAAGTGCAGAGAAAGGACGCTTGGGCCAGTATTGTTTGCTCTTGGAAATTAATATCTCATGACTTCTTTCATATTTCAAAAATATATTTATTGAAGTCAATTTTGTAAATATTGATTTTAACATGTGTATATATATATATCTTGTAATTCAATATTTTCTACAACTCATTTAATAACTTTCCTTTAAAAATAGAAGACTTTCCTAAATTAATGTCAAACAATTATGTTTTCATCAGATTTTACAATGCAGACACATATTATACACACCTGGCTCCAATAAGTGTGGATGAGCAAGTACCCGGCACTGAATCTAAATTTGGCATATAGTTCTATTTTATAATACTACCCTAATAATACACACTATTATTGCAGAGATTTTGGAATATGTTAGGTGTCACTATAACATATTTTGCAGTCCGTTTCCCTACAGTGTCTGGCTCCCTTGTCCTGTGTTGTAAATATGTACATTTCCATATCGATGATAGTATTGTAATGTGAGCCATTCTTCCAGTAAAGTCTAGTCTTTCTGTTGCCTCTCATGGTTTAGGCATTGTTTGCAGTGTGAGTGGCAGTATTTTGGCACTCGGTCAGGTTGTCAGTGCTCTGACAAGTGTGAGATCTGAATACTTTTGGGTGCGTCCTCTCCTATTCTTGTGTATGTCCTTCTAGCTCACAGAGCAGTGACCAGTCGCTCCATGGCTGGGCTTATTGTGGTTATAATCTTGCTTCCAGTACCTGCTGCGTGCACAGCTGCCACACTGTGTCCTCTTTCACAATCCACCTGTTTAATCTGCTGCTCCAGACTATGCTGCTTTCTATGCAAGTGGTGTCCAGTATTTGGAACAATTGACTAAAGTGACTAAAAAATAAATTATTACTTCTGTAAAATGTTACCGTTAACTTGTTTCAGGAGATCCCACTGGAAACAAAGGATTGTTCATGGAATTGATATAAATGATGCTGCTGACGAGAATGATTTTACAACGATATTCAATTTTTCCTTTTTTTATTGTCTGCCATACCTCGATTTTCTATAGTAATTGAATTAGTCAATTTTAATAACGAAGTAATAACTACAGCAAAAAAAGTTGTCATTATCTACAAAATAAGTTAAAGCAAATCTAATATATCGCATAACACTTTAGATTGTAAGTTCACATGCACAAAGCCATCTGGAATAATTATAGATTTTACACTAGCAGTAAAAAAATATATATTTTTGTCATCCTGGTAATTTTAATTTTTTGAATGTCAATATGTAATTATTTGATTGTGCCTCACCGCTGTCTTTCTCTTTATTTTGTTAAATGGTTTTTAAATATATCAATTTGAATTTTATTCATTATTTTTTAATGATGAGTTTTGAAAAAATCTAATAATATATTAGGTTCTAATTGAGGTCCCCATTTTTATTCTAATTAAGGTACTTTTTTTTAATTATTTGAGGAAAAAATATGTGTCATGCATTGGCACTAGTCAATATTTTTTCCGTTATCTTTTTTGTGGCTCAAAGTTAAAAAACACATTTAGCTATTAAACCCCATGCTCAATCATTTACTTGTCACCGCTTCAGTTTGATAATTATCCTTCTACATATAATATATTATTGTTAGTAAGTTGATAGGTTTGTTTTTTTACTTCCATGGAATTCTGTATATATATATATATATATATATATATATATATATATATATATATATATATATATAAAATATATATATATATATATATATATATATATATATATATATATATATATATATACACACACATATACACACTCATATATGGGAATACTGGAATAGAATAGGGATATTCAATGGGAACACAGAAAGACACAGCTAAAATATATTATTATTTATTATTATTATTATTATTATTATTATAGCGCCATCTATTCCATGGCACGTTACAAGTGAAAACGTTATGCATAAAAACAAGTACAGCAGTCATGAAAATTACAAAGACGGACTTCTACAGGAGGAAAGAGGACCCTGCCTGCTCACAAATATATATATATATACTCACAAATATATATATATATATATATATATATATATATATACAGTATATATATATATATATATATATGTACATACAGCGCTTCCAAAAATTAAGAAACCTCTGCAAATGTTTAATTTTTCTGATTTTTCTCTTTATAGGTATATTTTTGAGGGAAATGTAAATTGTTCTTTCATTCTGTAAACTACTGACATCATGTCTCCAAATGTCCAAGCAATACATTTTGTATTTATTTAATGAAAATGAGAAATGGTCAAAATAACAAAAAAATGCATTGCTTTCAGACCTCAAATAATGCAAAGAAAACAAGTTCATAATCATTTCGAAACAACAATACTAATGTTTTAACTCAGGAAGAGTTTAGAAATCAATGGAGTAACCATGATTTTTAATCCCAGATTTTATGCGTCTTTGCATGCTCTCCACTAGTCTTTCACACTGCTTTTGGGTGACCTTATGCCACTCCTGGTGCAAAAATGTAAGTAGTTCTTCTTTGTTTGATGTAGGAAAGAGAGGGAAAGGAAGTGATCCAGCACAATTCCTCCTTGATTTAAAACATTTAGGATCTTTATTGGAACTTCTTTAAAAACATGGTGAAGACCGAAAATAAACTTGTGCAGTAAAGGCACAGTTCATGAGGGCTTCCTACATCTCTGCTACCGGTCAGGATAGACCGTGGGATCCTGGCACCCGCAAGGCTGATCAGTCCTGGGCAGCAGGTGAGCTGAAGACTTTTTTTCGTTTATTCATTACTTCTTTGTTTGATGGCTTGTGACTATCCGTCTTCCTCTTCAGTACATTCCAGAGGTTTTCAATGGGGTTCTGGTCTAGAGATTGGGCTGGCCATGACAGGGTTTTGATGTGGTGGTCCTTCATCCACACATTGATTGACCTAGCTGTGTGGCATGGCACATTGTCCTGCTGGAAAAAAACAGTCCTCAGAGTCAGGGAACATTGCCTGAGCCGAAGGAAGCAACTTTTTTTCCAAGATAACCTTGTATGAAGCTTGATTCATACACCCTTCTCAAAGTTTAATCTTCCCAATTGAACCATAGAGGACTAGAGTAAGGTAATCTTCTCTGATGAGTCTAATTTTCAGCTTTGCCCAACACCTGGTCATTTAATGGTTAGACGGAGACCTGTAGAGGTGGACAAACCACAGTGTCTTGCACCCACTATGAAATTTGGTGGAGGATCGGTGATGATCTGCAAATACTTCAGCAAGGCTGTAAATAGGTAGATTATACTTTGCGAAAGACGTATGAATAAAGCCGCATACAAGGTTATGGAAAAACAGTTGCTTTCTTCTGCTCAGGCAATGTTCCCCTGCTCTGAGGACTGTTTTTTCCAGCAAGACAAAGCACCATGCCACACAGCTGGGTAAATCAATGTGTGGATGAAAAACCACCACATCAAAACCCTGTCATGGCGAGCCCAATCTCCAGACCTGAACCCCATTGAAAACCTCTGGAATGTAATCAAGTGGAAGATGGATAGTCACAAGCCATCAAACAAAGAAGAAGTCCTTAAATTTTTGCACCAGGAGTGGCATAAGGTCACCCAAAAGCAGTGTGAAAGACTGGTGGAAAGATGCCACGACACATGAAAGCTGAGAATAAAAATCATGGTTATTCAACAAAATATTGATTTCTGAACTCTTCCTGAGTTAAAACATTATTAGTATTGTTGTTTCTAAATGATGATGAGCTTGTTTTCTTTGCATTATTTGGAGGTCTGAAAGCAATGCATTTCTTTTTGTTATTTTGACCATTTCTCATTTTCAGAAAATAAATACAAATTTTTTTGCTTGGAAATTCGGAGACATGTTGCCAGTAGTTTACAGAATGAAAGAACAATTTATATTTTACTCAAAAATATACCTATAAAGAGAAAAATCAGAAAAACTGACAATTTTGCAGTGGTCTCTTAATTTTTGCCAGAGCTGTATATATATATATATATATATATATATATATATATAATGAAGAATATCAGCGGTCCCATTTAGAAATGTTTTCAGCACGTTTAAACACTGCTTTGTGTTTCAAATATGTATTGTAATTGTAAAAGTGTTGTACTTTAAGTTGTGGGTAGCAAAGATTTAGTTCATGTTTGTCCTGGCACAAATGAGTTTTTGTACTTCTTGAATCAATAAACAGTAAGTTGATTATAAAGTAAAACAATTTGCTAGAGCAGAAAGAACTCAGTTATAAGTGGGCCACAAATGGAATAAATTGAAGACAAAGAGGTGGAGAGAAAGCAAATAATATTTAAATTGCTACACAAGTGAAATTATGGCTATGTTGTCTTTGGAGGGGGCGGTGGGTGTAAAATTGCTAAATGGCGTGGTATTTCTGAACCTGTGACAGAGATGTTCTCCAAAGTGCTCTGTAATTACACCTTGTCTTGCGGACAATGGTACTGGCTGATTAGATCCAGCTCTGGGAGTGCTACCTTCAGCAGGGCCTCACTGAGATAAATAGTATGTTAGAAGAAGCAACTAAGCATGTTCTTGATGAATATTTGTGTTTGAGTGTGAAGGACGCCACTTCGAGTCCTAGAAAATACAAACTAGAGCCTTAAATGTACAATTATGCACATACTTTGTGAGAGAGGAAAGGAAATAAATAGGTTGTAGAACATGTGCAATGTGCGCTGCAGCTTGAAATGAAAATTGGTAGCAAAATAAGTGGTAGAGCGAGTCTGTTCTTTAGGAGCATCAGAAATGAGTTCTTGTAGTCACCTCAGTAGCTAATTTGTCTGTGTTCACTCGCCATTCCCTACTAATCACAAAACCTCATACTGCAGTTTGGGCTCCAGTCATAAAAAGATATTTTGCTTCATGTAAGCTTAATCTGGGCACAGGGCCATATTCCCACTTTAAAAGGTAGTCTTGGCATCCACAATGTGCTCATGACTGGTCTATCTGCTAACTCATACTCCATAAGCACCTGTAATCCCCTCTTTTGCAATGATCTGGGTCTCCACAATCACAAAAGGCCCTTTTCCCGCTCCTCATTTGGAAAGTCTTATTAAGCAGACACTGCAGTCTAACAATGATGTCTCAGCACAAGAGAGCGGTCAGGAATGAAAGAGTGATGCCGTGTCAATATCATTAGAAGGGAATGTAGAGAAAGGTGATTCATTTTTTAGGAACATTTACACAATTTATTCTGTTACGGAGGCAGCTGTCATTCCAAATCCACTATTTCCTTGCAGGCTTTCGAGTATAGGCTCCCTAACGCTGCATATCTTGTACTAGTCACATTCCATTTCTTCCAGTCTCACGGGACTATTTACAATATTGATTATTTATTTCTAAGGGCAGACCCTGAGGGATTAGGAAATAACCCCTGACGCACCCCATCTTGTCAACCAGAGGCAGAGTTTGTGTTGCACTTGGTCCTAAACAAATTACAAGGTGTCTACTATCACAGTTATATATCTTCACACCAAGAGCTGACAGATTTAATGAAGCGAGGGACACACATCAAATCCCACACAAAATATTTCTTTAGCATGTATAAAAGAGGCAGATGCTGGTTGTATCAGTAAGGTCATGTGCGGAGGAGCTGAGGGGCTCCAGTGCTGTAATTTGTGATGACGTTTAATCAATAGTTCATACTGTACTTTATTGCACAGTCCTGGGGGCTCTATTTATTTTGTGAACCATCCAAAACCAATACTGCTCAATTAAACCTATGTAGTGCTACTACCTCACACTCTGGTTTCTTTGAGCTGAGGCTTTCCTGGGCTGGGGTACAAATGCACACAGCTTAGGAAACTACTCTGTTAACCCCTTTCAAGCAGGAAAAGCATGCTGAGCTTTCCCGACAAGAAAAGAACCCAAGCTATACGAGTATCAGTTCAACGAAAGAATAGAGAATCCTCCTATTCTATAGCATTATGTGAAGCTTAAGATTTCTTGGGTGATATCATGCTGATGTACACCACCTTCTGTTTTTGCGAAGGAAACATTCTTTGTTGATTTGCCCTATTCCTCCTGTTTAACAAGAGCTTGCCTGTGCATTGCATCTCTGTGATGAAAACAATACACGCACAAGGAGAATCGTATCAGTAATCCATCCAAGGGACATCCGTATCACATTCCTTTGGAGATGAATGGACTGGTGGAAAGAACAAGAGATCTCACAGATCTGGACTGAAAGCATTCTACATGTGCATTAGCCATTTACCAGTTAAAAAAAAAACCTAGGCAGGCAGCTAAATGCTCCTCAACAAAAGACCATGGAAATGGCAGCTTTCTGCTCTTTCTTCTGTTTATCTCCTGCTCTATTTGAAGGCAAAATAAAAGGCTCAGGGCAAAAGGCAGATACTCTGGATGCACATTATTCTGTCCAGATGAAGTGAAATTTCTGATCACCAGGCAAGCGTTCCTGCCTGGTCTGTGCCTACCATGAGTGAACAGCGCAGCGTGACTGTGGCTTTATTACGGTCATCTGTGGGATTTTTCTTTGAGGAGGAACATGCAGTTGTACAAATCTCAATCAGGAGACCAGGCTCTTTCCAACCACCACCCTGTATTTCTACCATACTCACATGCCGAACACTCACATTACTACTTTGTATTCCAATATTTTGCCTATATTTTCATGCTTTAGTAGTAAAATCTCAGCTTATGTTTTCCAGTATTTGATATACCAACATGAGACAAAATACGGGAATTACAGCGTAAATATGTCGGGTAAATATACTGCTCAATCACCCGTTTTATCTGCTTTCATCTGTTTCCCAATGTGTACAATTTATAATATCTAATAAAGGGTAATTTAACACATTTGTCAGTCTGTAAGGAGCTCTGAGTTTTTGATTTAAATGCAAATTATTTCTAATCCGTGCTCCTTGCCTAGACTTTAATATGAAGAGGAGTTCTGAAAAGTGCCCTGGTAAATTGTTCTCTTGTATTAATTTTACATTTTAAAAGTTACCTTGCCAGGGGCAGGGTTGGCACTACTGGATTGTGAGGATAAAAAGGAACTGCCCTTAATTAGTGTTTTTCCCCATGTGATCAGAGAGCTGATGAGGGTAATAATGAGATGGGAGGTTCATTTCCGATATTCCCTTACTGCAATGGAACTAGTCTATGTAGCTTTGCCCCTTCGCTTGAGCACTCTTTCCTTCCCATGCCCAGACGTCTAGCAATGACTACATACATAGAAGGCATATTGCTGCTGACAGCAACACCAGGGCTGGAGAGTTACGAAGGCTTGCTGAGAAAATTACTGAAGTGTTACATTGGCACACTGTGATTGCTGTGTCACAACGTACAGTCCATGTAATGACTAGTCTAACACATATGGATAAGGCTGGGATTTTAATTAGCATTTTTTTCATTTAGTAAGCATCGCAATAGTCAGGCAGATACTGGTGTGGCATTTACTCTATCCACAATTAAAACTTTCATTTTTTCATTCATTATTTTTGTCATAGTATTAAGATCATTACTAATTAAAAATCACTTGAAATATCAAAGGATACGATTCAGAATGGGCGGTATAGTATCTACGCAAAGTTATATGCTTTCATAGAAAGGAATCATACCAAAAAATGTGATCAAATATGATTTACCATGAATTTCTTACTTTGAAACTCCTCTAAAAAATTCCTAAGGGAATAGAAATTTTGCAGTAAACGGACACTTCATTAAAATGCAATTATTCCAGCTCTGAGGCAGGTTAGCATTTTGCATTTTCTTCTTACAGTCATATGTCTGGAACAGTGTGCCTTTAAATGTTGCATCTGCTTTCATTCTCCCAGTGTCTCCCCATCTCTATTAAATGCTGCAGTATCTGCTCACACTATCAGGCTGCATTTCCAGGGGCCATCAATATGATCCTACCCATCGTGCAGAATTGCCACTTACAGGCCCAGTGGGACTCTCTTTGTTAGCTGGAGCAATCTCCATTTAAATAGAGATCAGAAGGATGAATTCTTCACACGGAAGAGAGAAACAAGTAACTTTTTGGCATAAATGTTTCTTTAGAGAGGTGATAATCTGCAGCTTCATACTGTCCTTAGGTACAAGCCTCACCAAAATAGAGGAAGATGAAGGTGTACATGAAGGCCTTCCTTCTTCCTTTCATCAGATGAGAATCAAAAATAATAAACAATATACCATAAATATTACAGTCTACATGTATAGCTTATTCTTAAGCAGGTCATACGACTGGAATTAATATCAGATTTTAGCTGTTATTCTATTACAATACCCACATTAAGTTCATACTGCTGGTCTCCAAGGTTAAGACCTGACCAATGGTTTTAGGCTACTCAGCTCTTTGACGTGCTTTACTATGAGCTCTTAGTGTCATAGTGTGGTTAACTCAGGAGATTGTAGGACGCGGGACGGTGGGAATCTGCCTCTACGCCACTAGAGTTGGTGCTATGAAGTTCCCCGTGAAGATCTATGCATTGTGAAGGACTTTCTGGTGTTTTAGAGGTTCATGAATTATTCCCCATGCTTCAGAGCTGAAGTGTCAGTGACCCGGCCACTGACTTCACAGAGGGGGTTCTGTCAGTCTTTTGTCTTGAGTTGTTTAAAAAGAGACTGACAGCTGACAAGCGTTCCTGTAGCGCTTCCCGCACTTGTCTCCTCTTGCAAACATATTACAACAGGCGTACCATTTACGCCTGTCAATCTAGTCAGAATATATGAGGGGGATGAAGTGCACAGATTTGGAAGACTGAATGCAGTTAATTCCTTTCCTGTTTATATTTGCGTATCAATTAGAACAGCCCAGCAGTCAGGAAGATATTACCCACTGATTTTAGTATGAGAAATCCTGCTTATCCCAATCCATAGGTTCAGTAATCCATGACTACCGAGCAGAGGGCATTTATGGCAGAGCGGGAGTTTGAGAAAGCTGCGCTGCACAGCTTGCACTCTTTAGTCACAAAGCTTTTGCTAGTATTGTTACCCAAATGGTCTTATTTCAATGAAAAATATTAGTGTTGGAGAATTTAGATATTTCCAATTAGTCATTGCTTCTCTGGCATGTTGCTTTTGTGGAACAATAACATCTAAAATTTACAGGCCAAAGAAAGGACATATGCATATAAAGAAGAAAAAAAGGACGTATGCATATAAAGAAGAAAAAAAGGACACATGCTCATAAAGAAGAAAAAAAGGACGTATGCATATAAAGAAGAAAAAAAGGACGTATGCATATAAAGGAGAAAAAAAGGACGCATGCTCATAAAGAAAAAAAAAAGGACGCATGCTCATAAAGAAGAAAAAAAGGACGTATGCATATAAAGAAGAAAAAAAGGACGCATGCTCATAAAGAAGAAAAAAAGGACGCATGCTCATAAAGAAGAAAAAAAGGACGCATGCTCATAAAGAAGAAAAAAGGACTCATGCTCATAAAGAAGAAAAAAAGGATGTATGCATATAAAGAAGAAAAAAAGGACGTATGCATATAAAGAAGAAAAAAAGGACGTATGCATATAAAGAAGAAAAAAGGACGTATGCATATAAAGAAGAAAAAAATGACGCATGCTCATAAAGAAGAAAAAAAGGACGCATGCTCATAAAGAAGAAAAAAGGACTCATGCTCATAAAGAAGAAAAAAAGGATGTATGCATATAAAGAAGAAAAAAAGGACGTATGCATATAAAGAAGAAAAAAAGGACGTATGCATATAAAGAAGAAAAAAGGACGTATGCATATAAAGAAGAAAAAAATGACGCATGCTCATAAAGAAGAAAAAAAGGACGTATGCATATAAAGAAGAAAAAAAGGATGCATGCTCATAAAGAAGAAAAAAAGGACGTATGCATATAAAGAAGAAAAAAAGGACGCATGCTCATAAAGAAAAAAAAAAGGACGTATGCATATAAAGAAGAAAAAAAGGATGCATGCTCATAAAGAAGAAAAAAAGGACGTATGCATATAAAGAAGAAAAAAAGGATGCATGCTCATAAAGAAGAAAAAAAGGATGTATGCATATAAAGAAGAAAAAGTAACTTATATGGATGGCAAAAAAGACAGTGTCACTAATCAAGTCAGCAGGAGTATTTCCTATTTACTTTTATCTTAGGATATATACATGTTTATCCCAGACATGTTTAAATTCACTTTTCCAACAACATTTTCAGGAAAATTGTACCAAAGATGTTACCCATTGAGCAAAATATTATTTTCTGACATTTCTTCCAATTAAATACCCAGCTAAATTCAGATTGTGCCCCATTGACATAAAAGCATAAAAAATATTAGACTGCAACCCTCAACACAGCTTTCCTGTCCTTAAAATGGCTGCTGGCGGAGGAGCATGTGACCACACCTGCCCGTCAGCCTCTAACAATTGAAAAACAGCTTCAATGTTTAATTGGAGGAGGATAATGGACAGGTGTGGTCACATGCTCCTCCGCCAGCAGCCATTTTATGGACAGGAAAGCTGCAGTAACAAGGATAAGAAGAGATCTCGTAATTCTTATATATTAGCAATTACCAACAAATTGATGTCGTCACATATTAGTTCAAATAAAGAAAATGTGGCAAACCCCTTTAAGGAAATTTGGAATTGGCAAAATCTTGCCTTGGGACTGAAATGAGAATTGAATACTATTTATTTAAAAAGTTTAAGCAATTTGCATGTTGAAAAGTAAATCGAATTTCTGTTTTATGACTCTCTGTTTTACCTCTGATGAGGAAAATAGACATTTTAGATTTAATGTTGTTATGTTCAAACAGCATTTTTGCCTCCTGGGGTTTCAGGGATGCCATGTGCTTTTAAGTGTTGCCTGTTTTCAGATGATCCCCTTATCAGTGTACTGATCAGTCTAGATACAAGGTATGTGCAATGAAGCCCCTGAGAAGACTTGGATCAAGTTATTTTTCTCACATGGCTAGTTTTTTTTTTTTAGAAATTCCCGACTGATCAAATTGTTTGTAAAAGTTTCTTGATTATCCAAAATCGTCATTTCTTCAATTAACCAATCCCCTGAGAACACAAGTTATGAAAAAAATTATCTGCTGGTCTCAAAAAGGTTTCACTGAATTTGTAGTATACTTTACAGCAAGATAGAGTCATAACTATATTTCTTTATAACATAAACTGAAATGATGAGGAATAATGAATCCCTACACCATAGTTACTGAATGTGAGAACCAAAATCCCTCAAGGGCTCCTCGGGGGTTTGACAAGTTAATTTAAGCAATTTCTTCCAGCAACATACAAACACACCCACACTACCTGTCCCAAAGGCAGCACACTTGTCCTGAGCTCAAGCAATATATATATATACACACTTCCATCTCTCACCAGGGACATCTGTATTAAGTTCTCTATTCTTTCATTGTTTCAGGCTGGCATCCATTCAGAAGAGCCCTGAGCCAAACATTTTAACCTAAGAGTACCAGCCGCTGTAGTGTGTAGTCAACAATTGTTTTTGCAGGTAATTAGGGCGGATTTCTTTTCTACCTGTCAGAGGCTCAAAACAGAATTGTAGCGACAGGCCTGACACATCTCTGCTAGCGAGGCAGATTTATCCAACTGGAAGTGCAATGGGTAGAAACCTCAAATTAATTGGTGAGGAAGCCCTGCTGTGAAAAAACGTCAACATCCCGCTCGGGGATTTAACAGGGGGGACACAGAAATTTTGTCAAATTCATGCACGGAAAATCTTACAAGATATTTCAATTAATTTCTGTAAGAATAGATAGGTGTTCACATGGGAGACAGATGTACTTGTGAAGAGATTGAGATTGTTCTCTTCTCACCTTCATTGAGCAATGAGAAAAACCAAACAATTAACCCCTCTGTTTGTAAGGGTAAAATGTATGAAATATTCATAGACAGGCATGAGTGCTTCTAATATTCATGTGAAATTAATTCCTGAGGGCCGCCTGTATGCAGAAACAAGCATTTTCAGGAACGCTGGTTTATGGCAGTACACTGCTGAGTTCGCACTCGAGCCCATGAGTACTAGTGAGCAAAATCATCTGCTATTGTTTTCTTTGACTTGTGTGGTTTGCGTTTATGAAATGATGGAAATATTATACCTGACTATGGAACAAAAGCTGCTTTGTTATTCACTGAAGTAAAGAAGGCCAGATGAGAAAAAGAAGAATATCTCTTCTGCCTCACTTAGGCAATGTGTGTAGTAATAGAAATTGTAGATTCTGCAGTAAATACTGCATTAAGAGAAAATACTATACAAAAACATCTAAAATAGGTTTATTTGTATTTGTTTAAATGTGTGAGTGATATTTAGCTATTGGCAAAAACATCGAGACTCTGGTCACACACGACTGAGGCTTCCATCCAGGGTATACATCTATCAAACCACTCTGATGAAAAGCCATACCGGGGTAGAAGTCACCTATAGACAACCTTGATCAAATAAATCCGATATTGTATTATATACATTTTTTTGCATGATGCATCTTTATAGAGAAACACAAGGGACTACACTTTAGCACACAAGTTAAAGAAAGAAATATCTAGGAATAGCTGTCATCTCTTGGCTAAATGGGTCCTATGTGAACATAGCCTAAATGAATAAGGAAAGTGCCTAAATGAATAAGGAAAGTGCCTAAATGAATAAGGAAAGCGCAGCTAGTTTCCCTTTGGGCATTTGAAATATTGGATTGTATTTGACAATAGTTTGGTAACAAGGCTGTTATGATAAAACTGTCTGATATGACAAGTTGGCGTGTATGTATTGTATTTCATGGATGTTGAATGAAATGCAATGAAGACTTTACGTTAGGTCCATAAAATTATATATCATGTAATGCTCCTTCATACCTCAAATATGTTCAGAATGTTTAACAAGCTTCGTTTTGACATGTGTTAAGACAGTTTAATGGGTGTACCTTTTTTTAACTATATGTTAAAGTATAGTCAGATGAGTACTTCAATGCAGGGGACTTCTGCAATGCATTCATCGGCATCTGTGTAACTGTATTTGCATAGGTCATTAATATCCTCTTGGGCCCTGATTCAGAATTCTGGCATAAAACTATTTGAAACGTTAAAAGTTGAGCAAAACAATTTATGACTTTTGGCAATTTTATGTCAATCCCAGAATCAGAGATTTCACGTTCAAGAAAAATGACTGTTTTGTAAGAGAAAGCAACTAGAGATGAGTGGACCTGTTGAAATTCGGCTCAGTAGGTTCAGCCAGACTTCATATGAAGTTCATTTCGGGACCTGGACTTTACCTGAAAATCATTGGAAGTCACTGATTGGGCAGTTCAACTCTCTGTCCATTCACAGCCATCAATAAACAGAACACTTCCAGGGGAGGGTAGGCAGAATTTTTCCATTTTTTGTTTGTGAACACTCCATCCGATCCTGCTGTTGTTGCATCCAGTGCGAGACGATCAAACACTGCAAGTGGCTCGCACTGAGCTGAGCACTGACCGTACCCGAGCACAGCGATGCACGCTCTAGTGGTTAGCACACATAAAACACCCGAACTCCGAATCCGAATTCTGTTTTTTTGTAAAGTCCATGTTCAGTTCGAAAATCAAACTTTACTTTTCAGGTTCTCTCATCTCTAAAAGCAACATATGACTACTCAGATGCAGAGATCAACGATTGCTAGCTAGCATATATTTAACATACATTTCAAGCATTGTCCAATTTTCTAATACTATTGCTTTGTGATTGAAGTCGGTATAGTGTGTATAATGGATGTAATAATTTATCTTCTTAATCTATCAGCTCAGACTAAAGATATAATCAGTTGAGGCTATACTGATATTTTGCTTTGAAGATAAAATATTGCATGGCATAGCCTGGCATTTCTCATTGATTAATCTGGTGCTATAGGTACCTAGTGGTTTTACATCTGTTTTGCACCTGACTGTAAATGTACAAACACAGCAGTGTGTGACATAATATAGTCACACATGGCAAATCTACCCAAAGGGCACTCGTGGGAACAGTGAAGACAAACTGCCATATTACATGAAATAATTATTTATTGACATTTCCCTCCCTGAACAGCGAATGAACAATGGTTGCTTATACTTGTAGCTATGTGCTATAGCATTAAAGAACATTTTAGAAGATGAATGGTTAAAGAAACACTCTTGGGATTTTTTTTTTAGAAGTCAGGTTCTTTATCCAAGAGACTCTATATAAGTCTCTTAGGAATTTGCAGAGAAACTGACTTCTGGTCAACACAGAGGAAGCTGTAGGATGCATGTAGTCCAAGTCTTGGTTACAGACACAGAGCTGATAATTCAGCCATAAAGTGCCTGCTAAGAAAATGACCTGCACTGTTATTTAACTGATATAGTATAAGAACATGTGGGAATGCTTCTTTAAATCTAGCATTGAGCTGGTCTATATGCCATATGCGGCAACAATCATGAGATTTCCAGGCATCTTTGAAACATCATAGGCATGTGTTGTAGGAGTAATTGTAATTCGTTAATAAAAACTTTCCACACATTCTCTCCTCACTAAAGCTGGTGTCACACACAGCGACAACGACAACGACGTCGCTGCTACGTCACCATTTTCTGTGACGTTGCAGCGACGTCCCGTCGCTGTCGCTGTGTGTGACATCCAGCAACGACCTGGCCCCTGCTGTGAGGTCGCCGGTCGTTGCTGAATGTCCAGCTTCATTTTTTGGTCGTCACTCTCCCGCTGTGACACACACATCGCTGTGTGTGACAGCGAGAGAGCGACGAAATGAAGCGAGCAGGAGCCGGCACTGGCAGCTGCGGTAAGCTGTAACCAGCGTAAACATCGGGTAACCAAGGGAAGACCTTTCCCTGGTTACCCGATGTTTACGCTGGTTACCAGCCTCCGCTCTTGCTGCCAGCGCCGGCTCCTGCACTGTGACATGTGGCTGCAGTATGCATCGGGTAATTAACCCGATGTATACTGTAGCAAGGAGAGCAAGGAGCCAGCGCTAAGCAGTGCGCGCGGCTCCCTGCTCTCTGCACTGTGACATGTAGCTGCAGCACACATCGGGTTAATTAACCCGATGTGTGCTGCAGGAGAGCAAGGAGCCAGCGCTAAGCGCGGCTCCCTGCTCTCTGAACTGTGACATG
Organism: Anomaloglossus baeobatrachus; assembly: GCF_048569485.1. NCBI lineage: Eukaryota > Metazoa > Chordata > Amphibia > Anura > Aromobatidae > Anomaloglossus > Anomaloglossus baeobatrachus. The sequence goes on along the minus strand of NC_134353.1, from coordinate 457,967,318 downwards.
TAGCTGCAGCACACATCGGGTTAATTAACCCGATGTGTGCTGCAGGAGAGCAAGGAGCCAGCGCTAAGCGCGGCTCCCTGCTCTCTGAACTGTGACATGTAGCTGCAGCACACATCGGGTTAATTAACCCGATGTGTGCTGCAGGAGAGCAAGGAGCCAGCGCTAAGTGCGGCTCCCTGCTCTCTGAACATGTAGCACAGCGACCTTATGATCGCTGCTTCTGCTGTGTTTGACAGCTAAGCAGCGATCATAACAGCGACTTACAAGGTCGCTGTTACGTCACCGAAAATGGTGACGTAACAGCGACGTCGTTGTCGCTGTCGTTTAGTGTGAACCCAGCTTTAGTGTTGGAAAAAGAGCAGGAGTAATGATATTGGTTAAAGATACAGTGTCCTTTAAGCTTCTTACTGAGAACAAAGACAAGGAAGGTAGGTATATTGTCATTACCTGTTTAGTAAATAATCATCCCTGCACTATAGTTAATGTGTATGCTCCCAACCACACCCAAATTGGCTTTCTGGATAAACTATTCGAGTTGGTCCAGGAGGTCAAACAAGGCGATCTTATACTCTTGGGTGATTTCAATCTTGTCCCAGACAATGAACTTGATTCAACAGCTCAGGCAAGACACAAGAGGCACTGTCTGAAACATTGGTTACAAAGACAGGAACTTCTTGATGCCTTTAGATGTATAAACTCTACATCAAAAGAATTCACGTATTATTCTGACATCTACAACACATTTTCCCGGATTGACCTAATACTAACGGACTCATTCACAATCTCTAAAATAAAAAAAATTGAAATTTTACCCAAAACTTTTTCGGATCATTCGCCAATAATATGCGTTGTATGCCTCAATACTCTCTCTTCAAACAATTTTTTATGGAAATGTAACTCTTTCCTCTTAAACTCCCCAACATATAAAAAAGACATTGAAAAGTCAATTAAATTATATTTTGATGAAAATTCCACTGAAAATATGTGCCCTTTTGTAATATGGAATGCTCATAAAGCGGTAATTCGCGGGAGCCTCATCCAATTATCCTCGCAGCATAAAAAACGTCAAAGGGAAAAAGTTACAGCAATACAAAATATGATCAGACAGAAGGAAGAAGCTCAACAAAAACTTGTCTCTCCATCAACAACAATCCACAGGGAAATCTTAACTCTTAGAGCTGAATTAAAATCTGAACTATTGAAAGATTTTGAACAATATTCCCACAATATGCATTTCAATTTTTACACCTCTATCAATAAACCCAGTAGACTGATGGCGCAAAGAGTCAAACAAGCCAGAATCCGGAAAAAGATTCATAAAGTTGCAAAACCCGACAGCTCCTTTGCATATCATCCAAAGGAAATTGCTGAAACTTTCGCCAACTATTACATCAAACTATATAACCTAAAAAATGACCCATCAATTTCCCAACCAGATGACACGACCATTAATAGTTTCCTAGACAGAATTCAACTTCCCAAAATTTCCAAACAACAACTAGACACTCTTAACTCCCCATTTACGGATACAGAAATTATTAGAACAATATCAAACTTAAAATCCAAAAAATCACCGGGGCTAGATGGGTTTACCAATGACTACTATAAAGCTTTTCAACATGTTCTATCCCCCTATCTGGTCAATATTTTTAATAAAGCCGCTGACACAGGAACATTTCCTAAAGAAATGCTAGAAGCTACAATTATTATAATCCCAAAATCGAAGGGAAATGAAGACCTCGTAAGCAACTACAGGCCTATATCCTTGATAAATACTGATGTAAAAATCTATGCCAAGTTGATCTCGGACAGGTTAAAAAAAATACTTCCTGATATTGTCAATAATGACCAGATGGGATTCGTGGAAAACCGACAAACTTCTGATGGTACAAGGAGAGTAATAAATCTAGTCTCTCATATCAACAATAGAAAAATCCCTTCTCTGCTGTTGGCATTGGATGCAGAGAAGGCTTTCGATCGAATCAATTGGAAATATTTGGAATTGGCTTTATTTAAATTTGGATTCGACAAAAAAATTGTTAAAACCATTTTGGCCCTCTATTCTAATCCCACTGCAAAAATATACACCAATAATCACTTATCAAAGCTCTTCCCAATTACAAATGGTACTAGACAAGGATGCCCCCTTTCTCCCCTCCTTTTCGTTCTGGCTATAGAACCCCTTGCAGAGTTAATCAGAAACAATTCCAACATTTTAGGTATAAAAACAAGTAACCGCCATCATAAAATTGGACTTTTTGCGGATGACATTATTCTTTCCCTCTCAGACCCCCTAAACTCTATCATAGAAGCCCAAAAAATTCTGAATGACTATTCAAAGGCTTCCTATTATAAATTAAACAACAACAAATCTAAACTTCTTCCCTTTTTCCTTAAAAATAGTACTATTAGTCACATTAAAAAAGTTTCCTCTTTTACTTGGGAAGAAAACTCATTTGCCTATTTAGGGATCAAAATTACCAATAACCTGGATTCTTTAGTGGAAACAAATATGGAGGACCTTATTAAGATTACTCAAAGAAAGATTACAGAAATGCCCAAGAACAATATAAGTTGGTTGGGAAAAATTATGGCATACAAAATGATTATATTACCTAAGATTTTATACAAGTAAAATATATCTTTGTACCGTGTTAGTTTTTTTTTTTTTTTTTTTTTTTTTTTTTCTCTTTTTTTTTTTTTTTTTTTTTTTTTTTTACTGCACTATTCTAAGTCCTGTTGTGTATAAATACGTGACTCTTCAGATTTTGTGTTATACCATGCCTGATGAAGAGACCTGAGTAGTCTCGAAAGCTTGCAATTATTACCATCTTTTCAGTTAGCCATTAAAAGGTATCAACCACTGAGGACTCTCTGTTCTTTTAAACAATTTTTTTCTAAGATTTTATACTACTTTAGAACGATACCCCTCTTAATCCCATTAAATTATCTATACAAACTACAAAGTCACTTGAATGAGTTCATCTGGGACAAGAAAAAGCCAAGAATTGCCAAGAATACACTGACAAAACACAAAAGAAGAGGTGGGTTCAGCTTACCCAACATATTATGTTACTATAAGACTAATATCATCAAACAGAGTATAAATTGGATTCTAAACATTCACACCCTCCCATGGCTCGATTTGGAATTATCCCTCAATAACTACTCTTCCCTGCGATCCCTTATCCTACTTCATATCCTGAACCCTAAGCTACCTCTCCCAAACTCCCCTACAATTGCATCCACTTTATCAATCTGGAAAAACTTTACTAAGCAAAAATCCAAATTAACCAAATTTGAACAAATCAGTAATTTCCCCCTAAAATTCCTTGCCTTAACCCCTTAACGACCCATGACGTACTAGATACGTCATGGATCGTTTTCCGGTAAGCCCCGCCACCTGCCGCCGGCAGGCGGCGGCGATCGGCGCACATATCAGCTGTTATCAACAGCTGATATGTGTGCCTGCTAGCCGCGGGTGGAATCGCTTCCACCCGCGGCCATTAACCCCTTACATTTCGCTGCCAAAGTCTTGGCAGCGATATGTATATGGGCGCCGCCATTACAGTGACTTACCCCGCCCCCGCCGGAAGTCACGTGACATGATCACGTGACTTTCGGCGGTTGCCATGGTAGCACAGGGTCATGTGATGACGCCTGTGGCTAACATGAATCTGATCAGTAAACGGCGTAGCGGCAAAAAAATTCCAAACGCCAAAATTACGTTTTTTGGTCGCCGCAAATTTTGCGCAAAATGCAATAACAGGCGATCAAAACGTAGCATCTGCGCAAAAATAGTACCGTTAAGAACGTCAGGTCAAGACGCAAAAAATAAGCCATCACTGAGCCTCAGATCCTGAAAAATGAGAACGCTACGGGTTTTGGAAAATGGCGCAAAACGTGCGCCACGTTTTTCGGACAAGCTTGTGAATTTTTTTTAACCCCTTAGATACAAGTAAACCTATACATGTTTGGTGTCTACAAACTCGCACCGACCTGAGGCATCATACCCACACATCAGTTTTACCATATAGTGAACACGGTGAATAAAATATCCCAAAAACTATTTTACAATCCCAGTTTTTTTGCAATTTTTCCGCACTTGGAATTTTTTTGCCATTTTCCAGTACACTATATGGTAAAACTTATGGTTTCATTTAAAAGTACAACTCGTCCCGCAAAAAACAAGCCCTCATATGGCAAGATTGATGGAAAAATAAAAAAGTTACGCCTCTCGGAAGAAGGGGAGCAAAAAACAAAAACGCAAAAACGGAAAGTGCCCGGGGGCTGAAGGGGTTAATGACAAATGAGACCATTCCTGAAACATGGAATACTTTGGGTCCAAAACTAATAAAAGACATACACAATGGCAGAGATTTCATCTCATTCTTAGACATTAAAATAAGATATGATATACCTGACTCTGACTTTAAGTTCCTAATTTCTCTGAGGACCTCCCTCCGGAAAATCCTAAGCACTAACTATCCTCTCCCGGACTTTATTAGTATCCTATTCTGCAACTTAGAGAAACAAAGCGTCTGGAGTACTAGTAACATATATAGATTCTTAAATGATGACTATATATTTTGTAAGCAAACCTACATGGAAAGATGGGAGAAGGATTTAAAGATGTGTTTCTCTGATGAGAAATGGCAAAACTGCCTAAAAGTTACGTACTCCTCCACCATCTCCACTATCTTACAAGAAACCTTTTATAAAACTTTATCAAGATGGTATCTTACTCCGGTCCGTTTAAACAAATTTGATAAATCAAACTCTCCTGATTGTTGGAGAGGATGTGGACATAAGGGTAGCCTATTGCATATCCTATGGGAATGTCCTAAAATTGGAAACATGTGGTCAGAGATCAACAACCTCTTGAATCGAATATCTACTTCAAAGGTTACAGTCTCCCCACAAATGGCCCTTCTGTCCCTAGATTTGGAGGACACTGACCCTGCCTTGGTTCCCATATTTATACATATATTTCTGATTATTAAGCAACTGTTAACAGTAAACTGGAGAAGTAATGTTATTCCTACCACCTCGGAAATAATTAAGCTAATGAATAAACACCAAGAATATGATAGAAAGTATGCAATATACAATAATCTTTTCAGTTCATACTACAAAAGATGGAGTCCATGGCCTACAAACATCAGTAATGCCTCAATGTAAATGGAATGAACCCTTCCCCCCCCCCTTTTTTTTTTTTTTTTTTTTTTTATCTTTATTTTTCTCTCTCTTCTCTTTTTCATTCTTAGCTTCTTATTGCATTTAAATATGTCTTCACAGAGTCAAATAATAATGTAAATAATAGCAAATGTTATGGGTGTCAACATCTGCAAGTCTACAATATTCACTAGTCTGATACAATTTTTGTAAATAGTTTAATCCTGTATGTTTTCCCATTTCCCTCCCCTTGTGGTTTTTCCCTTTACATTTCCAAAATTCCCCCAACAAAAGCCTTGTTCCTTATTTTTCCTCCCTCCCTTCCAATATCCTCCTCCCCCTTAAATTTCAATGGTTAAACATCTTTATGATTACTTATCTACTTTTGGATATACTTACATAAGAGTGTTTGAAATTCTATGACTGTTATGTTATGTTATGTTATGTAATAAAAATATTGAAACACAAAGAATATATAACAAAATATGGAGATGAACTTTCGTTATTGACCAAATACTTATTTTCCACCATAATTTGCAAAACAAATCTTGCCAAATCAGACAAGGTGATTTTCTGGATTTGTTTTCTCATTTTGTCTCTCATAGTTGTGGTCACCTATGATGTCAGTTACAGGCCTCTCTCATCTTTTTAAGTGGAAGAACTTGCACAATTGGTGGCTGACTAAATACTTTTTTTCCCCCACTGTATCAAATGACAATTGCAGGTCCCTCCTTCAGCAGGGGTGCAGAGGGTCGTGAGGCATAGACACTAAGACTAGGGTACTTTTAGCCACTTTGACTTTGCATATTTTGCTACAGTGTTAGAGCAATATACTGATATTTCGCTCATGGGAAAGGAACCCTGGCTATAACTCAGAGAACTTAAAGAATTTCTAATATTAAACTTCTATATTATATAGGTTTATTCTACTGTTGTTGGTTTTGTTGTATTTAATTTCTTCTGAAAATCTTATCAGAATGAATTAGCCTGATGATATTACATTGAATCTAACATTGCTATTATTTTTCATAGGTTTTATCATGGTGACTACACGGTGGATGTGAGTATCAATGACTACTTGGATATTTACTGCCCCCATTACGAGATTCCACTCCCAGCAGATAGAATGGAGCGCTATATACTCTATATGGTCAATTATGATGGCCATGCCTCCTGTGACCATCGTCAGAAGGGGTTCAAAAGATGGGAGTGCAACCGACCAGATTCTCCTAATGGACCATTGAAGTTTTCAGAGAAATTCCAGCTGTTTACGCCTTTTTCTCTGGGGTTCGAGTTTCGTCCTGGACATGAGTATTATTATATTTGTAAGTATCAGGGGGGCATGGGGACATAAAAAAAGGCCTTACATGTTGAACTATTTTATTTATAGATGAACCAAAAGTAAGTACAATATGGAATATTCTTTAAGAGCTAAACATCATACCATACGACATATACATTACCAGTAATGCAATATAAAATAGTAATGTAAAACAGATAATATCACATCTACTATGGGACTAAACAAGGGCTTCCTTCCATCATGATTCTAGAAGTATTTTTTAATTTACTTTAAAACATATTACAATATGTTCAAAAAAGCTAAAATGCTTAGAAAAGATAGAATTTCACTCATTTTATAATACATAAATATATAGCATATGTTCAGTCTTACAGTGGGTGATAGACAAAGAGAATAACTTAACATCTTCATATGTATCTGGATTTATATGTCTGATCTGAAATTCCTACAGGTTAATAATATTCCTGTCAATCATGCACCTCATGGGAATCTTTACCATTTCAAATATATTACAGGTGACCTGTCAGGAAAGTGATTACTATATTTTATGCAACTGAAAACAAACCCAACAAAAATAGGAAAGTGTTAGAGTCATTCTCATTGTGTGCATTGCCTTCTCTTATACGCGTAGTCACAGTAGTTACAGATCTGCAGTGAGTGGCTGCATACAGTGTAATCATGAACTCATCCCTAGATAATAATCATAATAACAAATCTATGTATTGTGCCAGCATTTTCCACACTTTACATTTTAGAGAGTTTGTTAGAGGATCAGTTTACCATGTTTGTGGCCTATGAACCTAAACATGGTACCTTACTTATGGCTGGCGCAGTGACTAACTCAACCTACACATGGTGTATCTGGAACGGATGTTTACTTTTCAATAGGCAGTTGGTATAGCATTTACAGTCTGTCCACGAGAGCACAATACTAATAGTTACACACAATTCTGAATCAACTGGAAGCGGTTATTGGCGCAGTTCACAATATAAATGATGTAAATCACAAGCAGCTTCAGGGTATTGCAGGTTGTAACTCGCAGAGGTGGTTGCAGATCTCCGCAGGCTATAACTTATACAAGTGGTTACAGTATTTCGCAAGCTATAATTTACACAAGAGGTTATAGTACTTTGCAGGCTGTAAATTACACAAGTGGTTGTAGTTCTGTCATGTCTCCAACAGAGTCCGCTCCTGCGACTTCTGCTTCCATCACCAGGCGCCAACGTATTTCCGCCGTGGGCAATGCTAGTGAGAGGGTGATAGTCAGTGCCAGTGGCTCTGGTGGGTGCAGGCTCCACCCATCCACTAAGCTGTGTTTCCCTGGGACCTACAGTACCACTGGCTGACTGTGGTGGCGTGTGTCTTCCAGCTAAAGTTACCACCTTTCAGCTACAGCCAATGGGAAGGCACCACACCCTTGTTATTCCCCCTCCTGTCTGCTGGTTGCCGACAGATATAGTCTTGTAGTATACTGCTTGACTCTTTTCAAGATATAGTCTTGTAGTATACTGCTTGACTCTTGTTTGCACCCTGCTCCTGAACGTCTGGTCCCCATGTTTTGACCTCTGCCTGTTCTGACTACTCTCCTGCCTGCTGTATTTTGTACTTCGCACCCATCTCCGGTTTGACCTCAGCCTAATTTCCTGACCACCCTCTTGCCTGCCGATTTTGTCCCTTTTTGTACCTCCTGGTTTGGACCCTAGCTGACGACTACTCTTTCCTGGATTGCAGCCTTTCATAGGCAGCAATCTCCTGGATCTTGTTGTAATTCCAGATCCCTGTACAGGGGTTAAAGAGTGGAATCCTACTGAGTGGACGGCTAGCCTCTAGTCTGTCCGTGATAGTAATCCTGAGTCTGTGGTCCTGGGCAGACAACACAAGTGCTTTGCAGGCTGTAACTTACACAAGTGGTTGTAGTACTGTGCAAGTTGTAACTCACACAAGTGGTTGCAGAACTCACAGGCTATAACTTATGCAAGTGATTGTAGTACTTTGCAGGCAATAACTTACGCAAGTGATTGTAGTACTTTGCAGGCTATAACTTACACAAGTGGTTGTAGTGCTGTCACGTCTCCACCAGAGTCCGCTCCTGCGACTTCTGCTTCGATCACTAGTCACTGCTGTATTTCTGCTGTGGGCAATGCTGGTGATAGGGGAGGAGTCAGTGCCAGTGGCTTTGGTGGGTGCAGGCTCCGCCCATCCACTAAGCTGGGTTTCCCTGGGACCTACAGTACCACTAGCTGACTGTGTTGGCGTGTGCCTTACCACCTTTCAGCTACAACCAATGGGAAGGAACAACACCATTCATATTTTCTGTCTGAGAACTCAGTCCCGCCCTTTAGCCATGATTATTCAACTTCCTATATAGCCAGGTCCCTTGCACACAAGCAGATTTCAACCGCATATAGAGGTAACATTTGGTTAGGGACCCCAGTAATGAATTGATCAATACATTAGCTAAATATCTCTTTTTCTCAAATAATCCTCAGCAGTTATGGAATGTCACATTTAATTTTTTTTTCAATTTTTCATATGGCTAGTTGTATTTTTCATTCCTTATGTATCCTAAAGCAGTTATGCTTGTTCATATTTCTCTGAATTTGGTGTGCAGCTTTCACGACATATAGATACAGTACATAAGTGGTTGTAGTACTTTGCAGGTTGTAACTTACACGAGTGGTTGTAGTACTTTACAGGTTCTTACCTACACAGGTGGTTGTAGCACTTGGCAGGCTATAACTTACACAAGTGGTTGTAGTGATTGGCATGCTGTAATTTACACAAGAAATTGTAGTACTTGGCAGGCTGTAACTTAGGCTTACAAAAGTAATTGGACTAATCAGGTAGAGTATAGTACAGGCTCACAAATTATCATCAACCCTTAATAAAATATAAGTTTTTTAATAAATCTTTAGAATAATCCCAAAGACACACAAACAAAGAAAAACCAAGGTCAGGTGACCCTAATACCGATACAGGGGACCGGTAATATATTAGGATAAAAAGAGAGGGAGGGGGGATGAAAACCTTGGTGACCCTCAACAGTTCAGGTGTCCCTACCTAACAACGGAGGGTGTGACACCTTAAGTTACCGGGCGCCCCTGTTCCACGTCGACTTTCCCGCAAGAGGTGATACACAAGCAATATATCTGCAGAAACTAGCTCATGTGATAATCTATTACAGGAAAAATAAAATGATTCACTTCCCTGAAAGAAGCTTACAGCCATGGATTACCACCATACAGGATCTGCTGCTGTTTCCCCAAGCCTCCTGACGAACCTTTAATGGGAAAGGAGAAATGCGTAGAGGCTAGGCAGGGATGAAGACCTGCTTCTGTGACGCCCTGGCAAAGCCAGGTTGTCACAGAAAGAGTTAATCCTCCTTGGTAATCTGATCCCACACCGGTGCAGCAAGACAAACCACATCCCCCAGGGTAAGAGAAAAGCAGAGCAGAGGGGAGGGGCTGGGGCAGAGTGTTTGGAGAGACAGAGAGAAGAGAAGTCTGGAGTTGTAGCTCCCAGGCTGAACGTAAGCGTGCTCCGAGAGGGCCGGGACAGGCCGTAGTGAGGAAGGGGCCAGAGGTAGCCGGAGCAGGGTAGTGGCCCCTCGGTACCTAGGGTGACCCGGATCACTACGGGGAGTGGATTCCCCGTTCCCGGCTGAGGAGAAAGAGGAAGAGAGTGGAGAGAAAGGCACCTGGCTGCAGGGAAAGAACAGGAGCTGCTGCACCGTGTGTGGGACACTAACACCCCCGTACCGAAGGCTGCGGACACCAGCAATTCCTAGTTTACCAATGACTCCGTGTGAATTACTTGTGAGTACGCCCGTGCCCTCGGGCACCGCACCGCAGCACTGCGCCCTGCTCCCTGCGTACCCCATCACCGGGCCCCGGGACAACCAACCCCCTACCCACGGAGGGGAGAAATAACATCTAGCTGCTCTATACCATTGCTCCCGGGATCCCCGTCCAAAGCAGCGGTGGTGTTCCAACCTCACCACAACTGTGGGTGGCGTCACGGACAATTTCCCTTACCAAATCCCCTTTTACTGTGGAGCCTGGGATCACAGACCGGGTCACGCCACCGTGATACCCACAGAAGTGACCTCGTGGCCCAGATCTGAGTACCCCTGGTCCCCGGGCGACAAATTTGGCATCACGAACGGGATCGAACCCATCCAGTTACCTGGAGGAAGTGCGCCTTGCCCCGTCTGTCAGCAGCGTCCCGCTGAGGAAAAATCCCGAAGTCCGCCATTTTAGCCGCCATTTTAGGTGCCAAAAACAACAGCTTGGCGCCTTCTTCTCTGAGCGGCGGGCGCGAAAAAGAGGCTCCGCCCCCTGAGAACGCGGGCGGAAGTAAAGCTCCGGAGGACCGGAAGCGAAAGGGAAACTTTAAAAGTTGCTAGAAGGACTGCTCCCGAGTACCAAGGGGGAGCAGGAAGAAGGAACCGCAGTTTATGTGACTAGGACTGTAAAGGCAGGGACGCCAGGACTTTGCCTAATTCCGTTCCTGGACAAGCAGTAGCCGCAACCCCGATGACATCTTTCCTGGCTCCGGCGGTCCGCCCCGCCGCCACGGTGGTGACGTCGGCTCCGGCAGTCCGCCCGGCCGCAACGGAGGTGGCACCCGATTGGAAGTCTGCCCCAGATGTGGCGCCAACCGCTCCCAGGTACCCCGTCATGGCTGTGGAGCAGCCGGAGTGCACCTGCAGAGAGGAGGAGCAGGCCAGTGAGAGATGGAGCCCTCGGCAGTTAGCGATGCCGGTTGTAGCCGGCGCCGAGGGCATCCAAGTGGGCCTGGCTTCTGAGCAGGAGGCAGAGCACGGAACCCGTGCCCCGTACTGGGAGTGGCGGCAGCAGCAGTGGTAGTGGAGCATGGACGGCTACCCACAAGTTAAAAAGTTGACTGTTTTATGGACTGTCACCCCTGTTGAACGCCCTCAAGTTCAGGAGGAGGCCATCTGCTCCGCAGGTGTGGGGTGGCAGAACAGTTTAAAGTTTTAGAAAACGTACCTCCCGATGTGGGAAGATGTATGACTGTAATGTGTTTATTTTCCCTTTTTCCAGTTTTAATAAATGTTGGTGCCCAGACGGCCCGAAGACGGGCCGTGTTTTACCAAGGGGGTGTGTGACGCCCTGGCAAAGCCAGGTTGTCACAGAAAGAGTTAATCCTCCTTGAATTACTTGTGAGTACGCCCGTGCCCTCGGGCACCGCACCGTAGCACTGTGCCCTGCTCCCTGCTTACCCCATCACCGGGCCCCGGGACAACCAACCCCCTACCCACGGAGGGCAGAAATAACATCTAGCTGCTCCATACCATCGCTCCCGGGATCCCCGTTCAAAGCAGCGGTGGTGTTCCAACCTCACCACAACCGTGGGTGGCGTCACGGACAATTTCCCTTACCAAATCCCCTTTTACTGTGGAACCTGGGATCACTGACCGGGTCACGCCACCGTGATACCCACAGAAGTGACCTCGTGGCCCGGATCTGAGTACCCCTGGTCCCCGGGCGACACACTTCTTTCAGGGAAGTGAATCATTTTCTTTTTCCTTTATTGTCCTATGTAAATTATCTGTGATGGGGCTATTGGCACCCAAGTAGGAAATTAGTATTTATGTGTGGCAGTGAATTATTCTGCTGATTTCCTGGTCTTTCCTTGATTGTAGAGAAAGTATGGTGGCTCTTTTTGTCACACTTTACGGTGTAATAGATTATCACATGAGCTAATTTCTGCAGATATATTGATTATGTATCACCTCTTGCGGTTGTATATCATGTTACCTTGAGTCAGGTTTTGAGAAACACATATTTACCACTGTTTTGGACCCCATTGTACCTTTGGAACAGTATCTCTCTTTCCCTCCCCTCTATTTGAATTATCTTCCCTAATCTTAGGGTGAGGAAAAGGGAAAGTCGACGTGGAACGGGGGTGCCCGGTAACTTAAGGTGTCACACCCTCCATTGTTAGGTAGGGACACCTGAACTGTTGAGGGTCACTCTCTTTTTATCTTAATATATTACCGTCCCCCTGTATCGGTATTAGGGTCACCTGACCTTGGTTTTTCTTTGTTTGTGTGTCTTTGGGATTGTTTTAAAGATTTATTAATAAACTTATGTGTCGCCCAGGGATAGGGGGTACTCAGAGCTGGGCCAATGGGGTCGCTTCTAGAGGTATCGCGGTGGCGTGACCCAGTCTGTGATCCCAGGCTCCACAACAAAAGGGGAATATGTAAAGGGGGATTGTCTGTGACTCCACCCGTGGGATGAGATGGTGGCACTGCCGCTGCCTCTGGGGACCGTGCCTGGGACTGATGGTGTGGGAGCAGCAAGGTGGGATCCCCTCCATGGGTAGGGGAGTTGTGGTCCCGGGGCCCAATTGGGAGTTGTGGTGGTGGCAGGGATTGCAGGGAGCAGGAAACTCAGTTTGGTTGTCTTGATGTTGGATGAAGCTAGGCTGATGTGTGTAGTCAGAAAACACAGAGTCCTTTTTAAACCAACTTGCCAAATGGCCGGTCACCGTTGGCGGGTGTCTTCGGGTCCCACACCCAGATGTACAGCCAGGGGCCCTTCCTTCCACACTCTCTGTCTGTCTCTCTCTTGTCTGGACTAGTCCGTTTGAACGGCCTCCGGATTGGGTCCCTCTCCCGGCACTGGCGGGCTACAACCCTGTCCCGGTCGCCTCAGGTTCCCCGCTGCCGGATCTCCGTCGCCTGTGGCCCTCACAGCCACCTAGTCCGGTAGTCCAGGGCTCCAACCCCGGCTACCATTTTCTCCTGGGAGCTGCAAGCCTCCCCTGTCAGCTTTCCACTGATTACAGCACAACTCAACTGAATTCTGCTCTGTCACTTCCTTAACTCCTCTCGCCCCCTCCCTTTTCCTGGGGAGGGGGTCAGTAGGGATCCATTGGCTGCTGTACATCTGTGTGGGGATTGTGTAGCTGCCAAGGAGTTTTAACTCTTTCTGTTACTACTTGGTTTTACGAGGGCGTCACACTTATATTTTATTAAGGGTTGAGGATAATTTGTGAGCCAGGCTGTAACTTACACAAATGGTTGCAGAGCTTGGTAGGCTGTAACGTACACAAGTGATTGTAGTACTTGATCGGCTGTAATGTACCCAAATGGTTGCAATGCTTGGCAGGCTTTAATTTAGACAAGTGGTTGCAGAGCTTGGCAGGTTGTAACTTACGCAAGTGGTCACAGTACTTGGCAGGGTGTATCTTACTCAAATGGTCGCAGTGTTTGGCTGGCTATAATTTACACAAGTGGTTATAGTACTTGCCAGGCTGAATCTTACACAAATGGTTATAGCACTTGGCAAGCTGTAATTTACAGAGGTGGCTGAAGGACTTGACAGGCTGTAACTTACTCAAGTGGTTATAGTACTTTGCAGGCTGTAAATTACATAAGTTGTTGTAGTACTTGGCAGGCTGTAATTTAAACAAGTGGTTGTAGTTCTTGGCAGGCTTTAATTTACACAAATGGTCGCAATGCTTGGCATGCTGTAACTTACACAAATGGTTATAGTACTTTGCAGGCTGTAACTTACATAAGTTGTCGTAGTACTTGGCAGGCTGTAATTTGAACAAGTGGTTGTAGTTCTTGGCAGGCTTTAATTTACAGAAATGGTCGCAATGCTTGGCATGCTGTAACTTACACAAGTGGTTGCAGAACTTGACAGGCTGTAGCTTAGAGAAGTCAGGCTATAATTTACATAGGTGGTTACGAAACTCCTCAGGCCATAAATTATATCGTTTTTTGCAGAGCTTAACATGCTATAACTTTCATAAGTATTTAAAGGGCTTGGTAGGCTGTACCTCACACAGGTAGTTGCCCGACATTGCAGGCTGGATCTTACACCAATGATTGCTGAACTCAGCCAGCTGTAATTTACATAGGTGGTTGTAGAATTTGGCAGTTTGTAACTGACATAAGTGGATGTAATGCTTTGCAAGTTGTAGCTTACAAAGGTGGCTGCAGAACTCAGCTGTCTGTAATTTATTTAGTTGGTTGCAAAGCTTGGCAGACTGTAACTCACACAATTGGTTCCATGGCCTTGCAGGCTGGACCTCACACATGGGGTTGCAGAACTCAGCCAGCCGTAATTTATGTAGGTGGTTGCAGAGTTTGAAAGGCATGGAAATAAAATCACTTAAATGAAATTATATAAGTATATATCTGTAGGGATGGAGGTCAGCGCTAGGACCCAATATTCCTATAGTTCTGCAGCTAGATTTTTGAGGCAGTAAACTCCTTACTTTGCCTGGGGTCGGACTAGAAAAAATACATAGAAATAAATTCCTATATGTAAAAAATATGTGCTGAATTAAGGTATATCTGTATTTTTATTTTTATTTCTACTCCAAGAATGGGAATAATATTTTCCGATTTTATTGTTACAAGAAAATATACATAAAATCACATAGATTTGCACAATACTAAGATAGACACTCAGCAGGACTCTAAAAAACAACTAAAAAAAACTCTATAAAAATATGGAGTCCCGGCCGGCAGCTACCACTTATTATTTGAAAAAGGATAAAAAAGTAGTAGTGAAGAAGGGGTTCAAACTTTTCTACAAATAAATAAATAAATCCGGAGATATCCAAAAGTTCCACAAGGATATGGTCCTTTCTAGTTTGAGAAGTAAAAGTATTCTTTGATCTTATTAAAATTTCACAGTAAACGTTATTATACTACTGTTCCTCCTAAATCCTTCAATTATTACTATAAAACATGCGCTCCACATAAACCACGCTCTCCTTGGTGTGTTTGAATCTTCCCGCACTCCTAGCGTGTTAACCCTCTGTAGTCACACAGGAGTGTAGCAGGAATGCAACGATACACCAAGCACTTATGGTGGGTGCCCGGTGCAGGTTACCTGATAAACGGCCACCAGTCTGGAGACTCCAATAGCAATGCGGTCTCTGGGCTGTGTATATTCTTAGTGCCTGGACACAGCAATTTCAGCAGGGTTAAGCTAGGTCTACTCTGTATGAACTCCTGATGCCTGGAGATGAAGATACCATCAAAGGTTGTATTAGGTCACAGCTCCACTCTGAGAGGGCAGACAGGTATTTAGGTTCCGGAGTTAGAGGTCATCGCGGGGCACGGATGCAGGAGCTATCTTGGGCGAACTCCCGTTAGACAAGTTTGAAGTTTAGATGAGTCAGACAATTAAGCCTTCACCCCAAGTAGATAGAAAGTGTATGCTGAGCTAAATCCGACATGCGTTTCGGGGGCTTTAACGGTCCCCTTCCTCAAGGATAGAACAGCCACTCAATTGGATCCTATTCATAGTACGATTTGATTAAAGTCCATTAAGATCATGAACTGATGGTAGCTTGCATTAAAGGGGTTCTTTGTTCAAAACAAGTTATCACTAATGATAAGTAAACATTAAAATGCTTTAATGCTCCGTTCTCGATTCAAGCAGGTCAGATGATGTCCTGGTGGACCAGACCAACGTTGGCTGCAGAGCTTAGTATGCTATTACTCAAATGGTTGCAGGGCTTTCTAGGTTGTATTTACTGTATAAAATCGGGAAAAAGGAGAGACGGGTTTTTTGCCGCGCTATAAACCACAAGGCTGGAGTATTAAAAGGTATTCTTTTATTGAGCCATACCTTCTCACACCACGCATGCGCTCTACATTTTTTTCCCACGGTCTGAACTCACTTCACCTTTCACCACAGGGAACCCGCTCCTTGCGCATGCGCCCCTTTCTCTGCCCACACTGTGCGTACACTACTCTCCAGGAAACAACTTGTTCTTTCACGCTCCCCACATCATCTCAATGAAAAAAAGGGGGATAAGTCCTAAACATCTCATTCGATAATATTAAATTAAAAATTAAATGAACGAGGAAATTCTGAGGACACTTTTTTTCGAGCTGCTGCTTTCCAGTATTCTCCCTAGGCAGAGTAATGGTTAGGGAGACAGCCTCCCGTCCTTTCCCGACACCTTCTCTGCTGGTTCAAACCCTGTTTTTTCCTTCCCCCCCCTTTTTTTATCCATGCCTACCAAGAAAAATGCACAAATAAATACACATTTTTGTTGTTGACAAAACAACTCTTTATCATGGTTTCTCTATCATTTTACTGTGCTTGACAGTAATTTTCCTTTCCATTCAATGTACTATAGCATGTAGAATTTGTGTTTTTTTTCTCGATCATGACGTAGTTTTGCTCCTCGTGGCTATGAGTCATGGGGAAATGAGGTCATTCCCAGGAACATGGCCTCACCTGGAAACTTTTATTTAAACCCTTGTTTTTTCTGTATTGGTATGTTTCTTTTTTCCCTGAAGAAGAAGGCGGACATGCCTTTGAAACGCGTTGGATGGCTCAATAAAAGAATACCTTTTAATACTCCAGCCTTGTGGTTTATAGCGCGGCAAAAAACCCGTCTCTCCTTTTTCTCGATTTTATACAGTAAACTTTATCTTTGACGGGGCCGCTGCTGAACCATCCTAGCACTCACATACGTCTGCACAGGGGTTGTGACTGGCACAACCTGACCAGGTGCGTGTATCCATTCTCTATACCCTCCAAACCCTAATATCGGGTAAGACCCTATTGCGCATTTTCTTTCCCAGCTACAGATTCTAGGTTGTATTTATGCAGACAGGGTTTAGCACGTTGTTACTCAAATTCGTGGTTAGACGGGTTTGATAGTGACCAGGTATCATGGCTTAGGTAGAGACCAGGTTTAATGTTACATATTGGATTGTAAATAAACATCCCCTCTAGTTGACTAATGAATACCTAATACAATAGCTACTATAAGGAGTAGGATTCTAGTAGTACACCACTGACTTTTCTTCTGAGATGTCACCATTTATGCCTGCATCATTTATGTCAAGAATCTGACTGTGTGATTGAATCTGATACATCTGCAGTGTTTACTGAACATATGTGTTCTTTTCAGGAGCAGGTTGCTTTGACTACTCTTATGGATTTAAACAATGTACCAGATTCTCAATTCATCTATGAGGTCCCTGAATTTAAAACGTCTAATCCCACTTTTTATCCTAAACAGACACATGTTCCTGCTATGGACTCTTTCCAGCAGGTTATGGAGTGTGACCTGACAAAATTATTGATGTCTGATAGACCCAGGGGTAATAACATTTCCTTTAGGGAAAGAGAAGCTCTTTTTCAGCTTCGTGATAATGCAAATATTGTCATCCGGCCCTCCGATTAAGGAGGGTCGGTTTTGATATTGTATAGTGGCCTCTATGATAAACTTGTTATGGATATGTTATCTGATAGTGTCACATATAGGAAAGTTTCATGTGATCCCACTGAACAAGTATTTTGAATTTTGTCTGATCTGGTGGCTGAGGGTGTTAACCAGGGATTTTTTTTCAAAAAGGGAGAAGAAATTTTTTCTTGTGCAATCTCCTGTTTGCCCAATATTCCATGCCTTGCCCAATGTTCATAAGGGTGTTTTCCCTCCACCCTTGAGGCCCATTATGGCGGGCATTAATTCTCTAACGGAAAATGTTTTGTTACGGCTCAACAATATTCTTCAGCCCTAGGTTAAATACACCCCCAGCTATATTAAGGATACTAAGCAATTTCTATCTGTTATTAGTAATATGGGATGGACAGCGACCTATAATTGGGTGACAGCGGATGTTATTTTGCTTTATTCTAGTATTCCACATCCAAGGCTATTGATGCTCTTGTGTTTCATTTATATGGAGAGGCCAAACTTTCACCTGAATTTATAGAATTGGTTTTACAAGTTGCCAAATTGTTTCTTACCAATAATTTTTTTCCTTCAATAAATTTTTTTTCTTTCAAATACTTGGTTGCCCAATGGGCGCAACATTTTCACTGTCACTCGTGCATTTTTTTATGATGTAGTGGGAGAGGGTCACTACGTATCTGCCGACTAATCCTTTTTTGTCCCATATAATATGGTACGGCAGATACATAGATGACCTCATCTTCATCTGGCATAACACTGACCACTACATCCATCCTGAACTTGTTTCTAAATTTTTTAATTCTAATGATTTAAATCTCAAATTTACTGTTTGATGTTTACACTCATCAGTATCATTTCTGGATGTTTCTTTGATTGGTGATGTTTCAAAAAATTGTATTTCAGCTTCACTATACAGAAAACCTATTAGTGGTAATTCAGTTTTATATGCATCCAGTTGCCATCCATCACATATTACTAAAAATTCAGCCGTTGGTGAATACATACGGGCATGTCGTGCTTGCTCTGATGATTTATCATTTGCAAAAGATTGCGATAGATTAAAGCGGAGATTGATTTTGAGGGGTTATACTAATGCAAGTCTGAACAGGGCCCAAGGGATTGCTACTGCTGGAACAAGATCCTCATTATTGGGTGACAATGGGGTTAATTCTAATCGAATTAACCCTAAACAGGATGGTGGGATTGCTTTTGTTATATCGTATAGTACAAATTATGCTAGCATTGTTGCTATTTTTAATAGAAATGTTTCAATCCTTTTTCAGGATGATAAGCTCCAAAAAATTTTGGGAGGAGGTGTTAGACATTCAGCCCGCAGGGCCATGTCTGCTGTCAATCTTTTGTCCCCCAGTCTTTTTATTTCTCCCTGTTCAGAGGTTTCTAGTACATCTGGCCATAAGGGTACGCTCCCACAAGCGTATAAATCGGACGAGTGCAATGCGAGAAAATCTCGCTAACTGGAATGTTATCCCAGTGCAGTGTGATATACGCACAGGCTGACAATGAAGGAGATAGGTAGATTAACCCCTCCCTCTCCTCTGCAGTGCTCGTCCTCAGCTTTGCAGCTGTGACCCCATCGCAAGATCAGGTCACAATCACATGACACTCGGCTCACGCTCGCAGCAGAGCCTGTGCCGGGGGTCATTAGCATATGACATCCATTACTCTCGCATTAGATGCCGTACGCTAATGTGTCTGCAACCTACGGGAAATTTTAGGTGCAGTCAACCTAAGTGCAACTTATGTAGATATTTAACATGTGCAATAACATTTTCTAATTGTGACAGTACATGCACATATGATATCAAACAATTCATCAATTGTAATGTTACCTATTTGGTCTATCTAGCTTTTTGTGATAGTTGTAACCTTAGCTATGTGGGTTGTACATCTCGCAAGCTCAAAACCCGCATCGCTGAACACATCAGAGATGTGGTTCCACAGCCTTTAGGGATTAAAGGCTCCATGTCGGGTTTATCACGACATTTTATGGAACATCAGGGGGATATTTTGTCCTTTTCTGTAAGGGGTATTGAACGAGGGAATAAGCAACCTGGGGGGGGGGGGGATTGGATTAATTTACTACGTAAAAGGGAAACAATTTGGATACTGAAATTGGGAGCACGGTGTCCTAAGGGCTTGAATTACAAGACTGATCTATTTTATCTTTATTAACAACCAGATTGATTGGCCATTAGGTGTTATATATGTGTTGCTCTTGTTGTAACCATATATGATTATGCTTCCCAATACCAATTCCTTCCCATGTAAGGTTTGAGTAAATTAAATAGAAAACAGCTACCATAGATGTTGGGATCTTGATGAAAATCCGATAAATTGTGATTGGAGATGTGTTTTTGCTTTATTATTTATTTTATATGTTACAATATTCTAATCATATATCAATTTGTAAAATCACAATTATTTATACCTATATATGATGTTATTTTTTCATTAATACATTTTTTATTCTGATATTATGATAGAGATATAAATGGTTGTGATTAATGATGCTGTTTTTGAAGTAAGCATATATTCTATACTATCAACATTGTGATTATATATCAATCTATAAAGATCATTTTCTTGGTGTTTTTTGTGACTTTTGCTTGGATTAGTTTCCAAGTGTTTTCCATATTGGTTGATTTCTGTAGAGCTCCACCTCAATTAGTGTAGGGATATACAGTATATATATACATTTAATGTTGTCATGATTAAGAACAGGTTAACTGTTCGAAACACGTAGATGGACTATCTAGTTTACTTGGAATATTGTCATGGTTTTTTCTAGTTTTTAATTTTTTCAATAAAACCATGTTTAATTTTATATGCGGATGCTGGATTTACCTTCACTTTTTTCTCAGGCACAACTAAGTGCCCACCGAGTATTCACCAGAGTCTCAGATGGTGGGGTCCAGTGGATCCACATCCCAGTCGAGGCCGGATCGGTCATTGTTACTCTACCCTTAACAGTTTGCACATGCGGGCATCAGGACACAGACATGAATCCAAGAATGCAGGCTGGCACCAGAACATGGACATGGATTCAGGAACACAGGCTGGCATCAGGACACAGACGCTGATCCAGGACCACAGGCTGGCACAAGATCATGAATTGTCATCAGTACACAGATTCTGGATACAGGAACACAGGCTGGCACCAGGGCACCGATTCAGGAACAAGGGCTGACACCATGACATGGACACGGACTCCAGATACAGGAACACAGGCAGCACACGTTAACGACTATGGATTTAGGAACACAGGTTGGCACCAGGAACCAGTATCACATCAGAAATTGAATTGGAACTGAGCCATCAAGCTGGAACAAGGAATGAATAAGGAATGGAATCATAACTCAAGCATCGGGCTGGAACCATGAACGGAATCAGGAATGGAATTGGAACTCAAGCATCGGGCTAGAACCAGGAACAGAACAGGGACTCAGGAAGAGACCAAGATAATAGAGCAGGTTCAGGCTCTCGGAACACAAGTAGGGATGTATCTGGTTGTTTAACCCCCTAAATGCCATAACCAAAAGTGATCACAGCATGTAGGAGGCTAAGAGAGAGAAGGGTCTCCCTCTCTTACCCATTCAGCACCCCTGGGATGTAATTCAGGGCTGCCGATGGTTGCCATGGCAACTCGAGGTCAAAAAATGACCTCCAGGTATTCCAGATACAGTGTCCTGTTAGACCATGCCAGGACCATGGTCTAGAAGGCATTCGGTCTGTTTCAGATTGACAATAGAAAAGTAAGAATCTGGCTCAACCGTTACAAACAGTGCTCTGAAGTTAACAAGATCAAAAAAATACAAAAAACTTTGGCACTCGAAAAATTATTTTTACGAAGAAAAATATTTTATTGATAAATTTTCATGCAAAAAAGAAAATATGAATAGTAATTTGACAGTTGTTTTTAGACGTTTCGGCTAGTGCAATAGCCTTTTTCAGAAAACTGTCTATAATACAAACAGAGAAAATGTATACAATTGAAGAAAAAAAATCGACACAAGTTACAGCAACACTTGTTTTTATGTAAACAAAAAAAATATATTTTCCTATGTATATAAAGTACAATGAATGTAAACCTCGTCACCAATTTTGATGCAACTTATGGCTACTTAGCCTTTAGTAGAAATACATAGGGTAAGTACATAAAATACGGTAAGTGCATAATTATATATTTCAACGTAGAAAGAGAAGGAAGAAAAAGAAAAAAGAAGAGAAAAGGAGAAAAAAAAGAGAAGAGAAAAAAAGAAGAGAAAAAAGAAGTGAGACGGACGTGCACTAGTTAATGAGAAATGAAAGAGAAAGAATAGTGAATAAATTGTGACAAAAATTATGAAAAAATTATAAAAAAAATAGAAAAAATTGTGGAAAAAATGGAAAAATTAATGTAACTGGGATAAGTGTGATCCAATGAATCAAAGCTTTGCGAAAAAAAATGTCCTTCGTATATGCTTTAGGCCCCCTTCACACGTCCGTGTGTCCGGTCTGTTCTAGGTCCATGCCCGTATGTACTGGAGACACGGGCACACGTACACCCATTAAAATCCATGGGTATATGTGCACGCACGTGTTCTGCCAGTGGCCCGTGCCTCTGTGTGGAGCAGACATGTGCCGTGTGCTCCACACGGATGCATGTCCGTGTTTCTCCGGCAGCACGGGCCCGCACATGTACCACACGGATGTAGTGTGGATGCGGGAGCACGTGACACACGCCGGAGAAACATTCGTGGCATTGTAAAAAATAAAAAAAACACAAACTCACCTCCACGATACCTGCAGTCTCTGCCGCGGCTGTCACCTGCATCCGTCCCCAAGTGAATTTGAACAACGCGTCTTCTGCAATGGGGGCCGGAAGCAGCGTTAACGGGGCGTGGCCTGTGCCTGACGCTGTCATTCAGCACCACAGACAGCTCCGGAAGAAACAGGTAAGGCGGGGCTTTCCGTTCTCCGTGTGTTATTACGTATAACACACGGTGAACAGGAATGTGCCACAAACATGGCACACGGGGAGCAAACCACCCCTTTAACACGTACGTGAAAAAATGGATCGTTTTTTTCACAAACGTGTGAAGGGTGCCTTAGAGAGTGAGTCATATAATAAAAACTCCATATCAACAACCAGTTAATATTAAGGAACCCAACAACCTTGGTAAAGTGATTGACATAAAAGAAAAATAATTGTATCACATATGTATAGAGCAATGGGCGCTTCTATCTGTCAGAATACCAGAAATGTGTAAACTTAAATGACAAAGCTTGTCATGCCAAGAGGGTACACACCTGATAGGTATCAAGAGGTAAATTGTCCGAGTTGATTTTGAAAACCAATACACAGGGTCATGCCTTGATAGTATATGAAATAATTTAAACAAGAGATGGTGATGATCTTATTCTATCATATGGGAAAAAAAAGAAAGAAGAACAACACATAACCTGTGTGTACATAAGTTAAATTCTCAATAAAGAAAGCCTTTTATAATACAGTGAAACCTTGGATTAAGAGTAACTTGGATTGAGAGCGTTTTGCAAGACAAGCAAAGCTTTTTACAAATTTGTAACTTGGTTTAAGAGCAATGCTTTGCAATAAGAGCAAATAAGCACTGTGCACACTTCCGGTTCCGTCCATTCACCGCGCTCTATATAGCATATCTATCAGTTTGCATTTGTGGATACAGTATTGTACTTTCTTTCTGATAACCAGTGCAGCACATTGCTTGTAATGTAATTGCCTGTGCAGTATTTCTACCCCACATTTGGCTTAGTTCTGCCCTTATTTTGGGGAAAATAGATTTAGGGTGTTTTTTTTTGTATTGTACTAGAATAAAGGGTGTCACATTTATGCATTATTGTTTCTCTCCATAGTGAACCTCCCGCACATCAACAATTCTATTGTAACCTAACGTGCAGTTTAATTTGTTTTATATGTTTTTTACTGTACAGTATTTTGTATTAGTGTACTGTAATAGTTTTATATCAATACAGTGCATTATTTTGTTGTACTGTGATAAGTTTGTATTAATACAGTTGTGGAATGAGTTTTCTGTGTTTCAATTATTTCCTATGCGAAAATTTGCTTTGATATAAGAGTACCTTGGTTTAAGAGCGCACTCCCGGAACCAATTATGCTCATAATCCAAGGTTCCACTGTACAATAAAATGCATGGCGGGACTGTAGTCACGATCTCTGTGATCATAAATATGTACAGTACAGAGGAACAAGATGACGGGGAACCATTTGAAAAACACTATAATAGAGGGCCCACATGGCATGGTATGTACTAGATATAAGTTAGATTTTTAAGAAAAGGACATCTATTTACCTGATCATAGAAAAATCATAGGAAGTTTACTTCTGGTTGTAACAAGATAATTATATAGCCACTATGTGCGTAATAAAGACCTGTAGATTAAAGAGAACGTTCAGTAAAGTCAGATATATCAAAGACAATATATATACAATGACGCTATTTACTCTGTTAGGCTACTTTCACACATCAGTTTTCTGTATTCAGGTACAGTCCTTTTTTTTGCCGTATCCAACGTTTCCGGTTTTGTTGTGCAAACTGGAGCAAACCGGACCCACCGGATCCGGTTTTAAGCGGATCCGTTGTGAACGGATCCGGAAAAAAACGGATCCGGTGTGTCCGGTTTGCATCCGTTTTGCATCCGTTATGTCCGTTTTTTTACGGATCCGTTTTTTTAACACTAAACAAACAATTAACGAGTTCCGTATTCTGATTGGCTATTGGGAAAATATAGTATATATACAGTATTTTGAAGCATATATTACAGAATGAAGACAGAGACAAGCAGAAACCATGGATGCTATTCTTGCAAATTACACAAAGATCACTGCAGATTTTATATTTGAGGCAAATCGCTTGGCTATCATCGTCAGAGAAAAGGAGCGACAGCGACTGAGGCGTCAGCGACATCGACGCTTTTGGATCCATCCCCTGACTGCCCAGAGACTGACACGTGGGGTGTTTTCAACCCTATACCTGGAGCTCCGTGGAAACCATGAAAAATTCACAAGCTATGTCCGGATGGCAGTGAATAATTTTGACGTCCTCCTTGGCCTTGTTGCGGACAACATACGTAAAACGGACACCTTCTGCCGTTACTCTTACACCCGAGGAGCGTTTGCTGGTTACGCTTAGGTAAGTTTTTTTTTTTTTCGAACTGTATCCTCCTGTAAATTGACTTTTAACTGTAATGTGTTTGCTATTATTTTTTTATAATTATTGTCTTTCCTTTACAGATTCCTTGCAACTGGAGAGTCGCTTTCGTCCCTCCACTGCCAAGCCTTGTGGGATTGCCTCCATGAGGATTTCATCCCCCAGCCCACCAGGGACAGATGGCTTGCAATTGCTGAACAATACTATAACATTTGTCAGTTTCCAAATTGCCTTGGCTCAGTGGACGGCAAACATATAAGAATTGTGAAACCTGCTGCTTCGGGGTCAGAATACTACAATTATAAAAAGTATTTCTCAATTGTCCTAATGGCAATAACGGATGCGGACTACAAATTTATCTCAGTGGACATTGGCGCATATGGGAGATCCAATGACTCGCAGGTCTTTAAAATGTCCCCAATGGGGCGGCGAATCTATGGGAATACTTTTGATTTCCCTCCTGCAAGACCTCTTCCTGGCACATGTGAGCCCCCAATGCCCTTTGTTTTTGTGGCCGACGAAGCCTTTCAACTCTCCCAACATCTATTGAAGCCATATGCAAGCCGTGGATTGACGCAAACACAAAAAATATATAATTACAGATTATCCAGAGCCAGAAGAATGGTGGAATGCTCCTTTGGGATACTAACCAGCAAATGGCGAGTGTTGTTAACAGCCATTAATTTAAACATTGAAACTGTTGATGAAATAGTGAAAGCATGTGTGGTACTGCACAATTTTGTTTTAACAAAGGAACCTTTGTCCTTGGATGACCAGAGTTTGGAATCCACCTCTTTGACTGACTACACCAGTCCTGGATTTAGGAGTAGTGTTGCCTGTTCAACAATCCGTGACAAATATGCTGACTATTTTGTGTCCCCAGAAGGTAGAGTAGATTGGCAAGATCAAATGGTATAAGATTTTTGTTTAGTTTTATAACAAATAAACATAGTTAAAAATAAATTAAAAAATATCTTGTTAACCTTGTTAATTTTAATCTTTCACTCGCTTTAAAAATTTGTAATTTTTACACCGTCAAATTACAACATGTTATGTTTTTGTATTGCCTTTATTATTAACTTAACTTGCAAAATAATATTACCCCCCAAAAAAAACAAGAACAAATAAATACTTTTCAACAAAAAACTTTTATTTTTATTACATACATAAATTATAAATTGGTATATCTTGGGCTTGGGGTGGAGATAGTACTGGAGGGGCTGACAGGTGGGAACACACGCACAGTTGGAGTATTGAGGGTGGAAAGTGGTGTTGGTGGTGGTGGTGGGGAAGTAACAGAAGGTGAAGGTGTGGTTGAGAAACCAAGAGGGAAACCAGGAGATGGGATGGGATTTGGTAAGGATTGAGGGGTGGAGTGGAGGGATTGGGAGACAGAAGAGGTGGCGGGTGAATTAGTGGCTTGAGTTGGGGTCATGATGGGTGTGGAAGGCGAGATGTGGTAGTGGGAAGGAAGTGTAGGGGCAGATGTGGTTGGGAGCTGGTACTGGGCCGCAGGCTGGTACTGGGCTGCAGGCTGGTACTGGTCAGCAGGCTGGTACTGGGCAGCAGGCTGGTACTGGGCAGCAGGCTGGTACTGGGCAGCAGGGGGAGTAGGGACAATGGCTGGAGGGGGGGCAGGTGCTGGAGGAGGGGTGGGTGGAGGTGGTTGGGAGGAAACCTGCGCCAGAGCCTGCCGTGTGGCTTGCATTACATGCATCTGCTGGTCAGGAGATAGCTTTTCCATGCGCTCTAGTACGGCTTGAAAAAAACAATGATTGGGTGATTTACTTGCATCTAAATGCAGCCTGTCCAGACGCGTGCACAATTCGTGTGTATTTTTTTCCATATTGGCATTTATGAAGCTAAAAGATGAACGATTTTGTTCGGCTAATAATTGAATGGCGTTCTGGAAGGCTGCATTTAGATGCAAGAACTCGGGCGCATAGCTCTTTTCCTGACCCCTATGACGCTGACGCCCAGAACCCAAAGGTGTTCTACTGAGGGCAGCAGTGTCAGAGGGGTGGGGTAGGGGAAAAGCTATCTCATCACCAGCAGCTTCAGGTAATGAAGTCTCACGTGAAGCTCCAGCGCAGGTGGATGGGACAGATGTCGATGGAAGGGAAGGTTCAGATGGGTGGGGTCTGTGCCTGTGTTCCCCAGTGGCGGACTGTTCAGGGATCGCTCCTGTCGGGTTCGATGCAGGCTCCTGAGTGCTGCAGACGGTGCTGGTAAAAAGAGGAAAAACAAAACAATAATTAATTTAATTGCTATACAGTGCCACTGAATAAAAAAAAAAGGCAAAAAAAACCAGACATAAAATATTATACTTTGTACATATTGTGTGGAATATTTACCTTCTGCACACCATAGTTGTCCGGAGGAACGACAACGCTCTAAAGTAACGGTACTTCGATCTGCGTCCTCCGGATCCACTCGGGGCCTGCATCTCTTGATTCAACTCCTTTTTGAAGCGATCCCTGATAGACCGCCACCGCTTCTGAAGTTTGTCACCTGAAAGTGGAAAGCACAAAGTGGTTAGTATACAACACATTACATCCTGCAGCATAACCTACTGAACTGTGAATACTTACGCTGTTTCTTCTGGCCACGAGAATTGAGCTCCCCCCAACCTTCTACCGCTGCGTGGCATACCTCGTCCCAGAGTCGACGGGTTACGATCGAATCAGCGTGGCGGCGGTCAGCCATGTTCCACAGCGGCTCCCTCTCTCTAACTTCATCGATGAGGAGGTCGATGTTGATAAATCCGGCCTCCTCACCGTCAGAATCGGGAGCACGCTGTGATGCCTGTTCAAAGAAACAAAAAAGAAATTAAAAAAAAAAAAAATTATACCTAAATTCACACAGACATGAAAAAAAAAAAAAAATAAAAAAAAAAACTTACACTAAGACCACCGCCACCTCGACGACGACCCTGGGACGGTCTTGGGGGAGCTCTATCGTGAGCCCTAGAAGTTGAAGCCTTTAGTGAAGGAAAAAAAAAACCATTATTTACTTATGTGTTTGGTGTGCTGTGGTAAACAATTCCTGTATGAAACTTACACTCTGACCGCCCGCTCCGTGTATTTCTCCACCCCTTCCGTCATCTTCTGGCAGCATCTCCTGTGATGTTTCGGCCACCTATGTAAATGTCGTTTATTTAAAAAATTTTTTTTTTTTTTTTAAAAAAACACCCTAAAAAAAAATATATACCTCAGTTTGTGAACCGGAGGGCGGGCTACCAGAAGACGACATATCTTTTTCTATAACAGGCCTCGCACAGCAAATGGCTTGACAAAACTGTGCCCGCAACACTGCACCTGTAAAAAAAGAAAAAACAATGTCTAAGTACATGTACGCAGCTCACAACAGTGATCTGTGGACAGTACTGTGGACATTACCTCAGGGACACTCTCCGCCACAACAATTGAAGACTGGCACCGAACCAAACTGGCACTGCAAATGGCTTGACAAAACTGTGCCCGCAACACTGCACCTGTAAAAAAAGAAAAAACAATGTCTAAGTACATGTACGCAGCTCACAACAGTGATCTGTGGACATTACTGTGGACATTACCTCAGGGACACTCTCCGCCACAACAATTGAAGACTGGCACCGAACCAAACTGGCACAGCAAATGGCTTGACAAAACTGTGCCCGCAACACTGCACCTGTAAAAAAAGAAAAAACAATGTCTAAGTACATGTACGCAGCTCACAACAGTGATCTGTGGACAGTACTGTGGACATTACCTCAGGGACACTCTCCGCCACAACAATTGAAGACTGGCACCGAACCAAACTGGCACTGCAAATGGCTTGACAAAACTGTGCCCGCAACACTGCACCTGTAAAAAAAGAAAAAACAATGTCTAAGTACATGTACGCAGCTCACAACAGTGATCTGTGGACAGTACTGTGGACATTACCTCTTCCCTGGAGCACTGGACTGGAGGACAGCAGAAGTTGAAGTCAGGAACGAACGGCAGGAGGTGTGTAGAATGTGCTGGATCCTTTTATAAGTTTTGTGATGATGAAAAAAAAAAATTTGCGCATGCTCTGTTTACCAAACCGGATGCGGTCACCGCATCCGGTTTAAACCGCATTGCGCCGGATCCGGCATGCATAGACACCCATTGTATACAATGCCGCATTGCGCCGGATCCGGCAGAATGCGGTTTTTTTAAGGGGCAAAAAAACGTTACATGATACGTTCTATCCGGCCGCCGCATTCAATTATTTTGCCGCATCCGGAAAAAACCGGATGCACCGCAAAGCCATCAGGTACAATCCGGTTACAATGCAAGTCTATGGGGATAAACCGGATGCGATACCGGATCCGTTTTATCCTTTTTTTTCCGGATTGTACCTGATGGCAAAAAACTGATGTGTGAAAGTAGCCTTACCTGATTATAAACGGTCATAAAGAGTTAACACCCGGTTACCATTGATTCCAGTCTGGAAAATATGTAACAATTATATGTGTGTAAAAACACCTCTGAAATAAAGGAAACTTTTTAGCAGAGTATAATGCAAGATAAATATTGTATATACCTGAAGAAAATCTAGTCTATTACCTGGTCATAGAAAGATCATGGGGTGGTCGCCCCTGGTTGTGGTCTGGTAAATATGCAGCAATTTTATATCTATTAATGCATCTATAGATTAAAGAAGATTATCAGGAAGATCTGATATACACCAGACAATGTGTATAAAGAAAATTGTCTAATTACCTGGTAAGAGAATGATCATGGGTAAATAACCTTGGTTCTAATTTGAATATGTGAAAACACCTATAAGGCTGTCACGCTCCCGGTGTCCCAGCAACGCTCCTTACCTACTGAGCTGGTTTCACTATCCAGGCACCGCTCCGTACCCACTGATCCGGTCGCACCTGCATTGCACCGCTCTGTACCCACTGATCCGGTCGCACCTGCATTGCACTGCTCCGTGCTCACTGATCCAGTCTCGCCATCGCACCACCGCTCCTTGCTCACTGGTCCAGACCATGTGTCCACCGGTCACGCCTGCCGCTCCCGCTCTTGCTCCCCTGAGTCCTGTTCCAGGTCTCAGGAGTCTGACTGATGCCTCTGTATAGGACCGGGCCGTGCCCACTCACCTGGTCTTATAGGCCCAGCACTGCTGCAACAGGAAATGACCTGAGGCTGTGCTGGGTATATAAGACTAGCCTTTCCATGTGGGCAGGGCCTGATCATCACTTGTGTTTCTTTGTTTTGTCTTGTGAGCTAGGTGCTCAGGTCCTTTTGCTCCTGTTTCTGTATTACTGCCTTAAAGTACGCTGTTACCGTAGTGACCTGGTCCTGTCTTTGCTTCCTGTTACCTGCACCTGTTCCTGTACTGTCCTATGGGACTCCAGGACCCTGGTGACCTGGTTCTTCCCGTTCCTGCCATGCTAGTGCTCCAGCTACCGTGTACCCTGCCCTCCAGGTAGTGTGCTCGGTCCAGTGGATCCACCTCCTGGGTCTACCAGTCCTCCTCGGCCCTCACAAAGGCAAACCAAAGGGGGTGGTCCAAAAACCAAATGATTGTTTTGACACCAGCATCATGTTCGATGCTGGAGTAGAGGCTTTCTCTATAGGCGATTTAGACACTTCTATCAATCATTTTGTTCCTGACACTCTGGCAACACATTGTGCTTTTTAGCACACTAGTTATAAACACTGAGCACAATGAGCATTTCTAATCAGATACCAGGATCACCATCACGGATTCTAACGCAGGCACAGTAGGCTTCCTCCCCCTTTTTTATCTGTTTCTTGTCGTATGCATGCGCTGTTCGCACTGCTTTTTAGTATCCGCGTATGCGCGATTGCCGGTTCCACACCATATTGGATGTGGCACCACAATACTACTGCGCACATCTGCGTTCCACTGAGCGGGACCTCCTGTGATCCGTGTACAGGAAGCACCGCTCCCTCTCTCTAACACCATATAAAACACACTTATGCCATGAGCGGTCACCATGCGGCCTCTTGCTACATCCCTGTGACCAGGTAACATGCTCTATTTTTTCTGCTTGTAGATTGTTTATCAAGTATAGGACTTTATTGATTTCCCCCTTATGTTTGGCTTATAGGCGTTTTCACATATTCAAATTAGAAAAAAGTTATCAAAAAATTTCGTGTGCCCAAAAGTAGTAGCAATGAAAATGTCAATTGATCCTACACAAAACAAGACCTCATATAGATCAACAGAATCCTAGAAAAATAATAACTCTCAAAATATGGCAATGCAAAAACTTTGTTTTGTAAAAAAAAAACCATTTTTTATCAAATAATAAATACATAACACCATCCTCGCCCCTTCCCCTCCCCCTTTTTTTTTTTTTTTTTGTTTTGTTTCTCTTCTGTTCTTTTCTTTGTCCTTCCGTCTCTCTTCTCTCTCCTTTATAATTCTTACTACACTATTCTATGATTTTAGATTTACAATAAAAAATAGTTTCTGCATACAGTAGCAAATACTGGGATTGTTATGTTCACATTATATGAGACACTTATGTTTCTATGTTCGCCCTTGAGTTTAGTTCTGCAGGATATTTAAAGACACGTGTTGTCGAGCTTGGGCGATCTATTTTGAGTGATTTATTGTCTATATTGTAATGGTGCAATTGCACTTACTTTGTATGTATCCTGTCTCGTTGATACACTTCAATAAAAGATTTTTGAAAAAAAAAAAAAAGCATTTTTAGTGTCTGATAGTAGGGAAACATAAAAAAAGTTATATAAATCTGGTATCTTTGTAATTGCACTGACCAGAAGAATAAAACAGTGTTGTCACGAATACTGAACATTGAATGGTGTAAAAACTAAATAAAACCAATTCTTGACCTGCCGTTGATTTATTTATTCTGCCTCCTGTACTTTAAACTGAGCACTTACACTGGGGTTCCCATGTAAATCTCTGAAATACGTAATTCAGTTGATGCTCCCAATAGAACAGTCCCTATTTTGAGGCAGAGGGAGTCATTTTTCACTCACTAGCCTGTAATCTTTAGGCTATGTGCGCACGTGTGCGTAATTCATGCAGTTACGCTGCGCTTTGTAGCGCAGCGTAACTGCATGCGTCCTGCGTCCCCTGCATAATCTATGGAGATTGTGCAGGGGCCGTGCGCACGTGGCGTCTTTGAGCGCAGCGCTTCGGCTGCTGCCCGAAGCGCTGCGTTCAAGAAGTGACATGTCACTTCTTCCGTGCGCTTTGCCGGCAGCTCCTGCTCTGTCTATGGCAGGAGCTGCAGGCAGAGCGCATGG
The DNA here is from genome assembly GCF_048569485.1 of Anomaloglossus baeobatrachus. Lineage (NCBI taxonomy): Eukaryota > Metazoa > Chordata > Amphibia > Anura > Aromobatidae > Anomaloglossus > Anomaloglossus baeobatrachus. The sequence goes on along the minus strand of NC_134353.1, from coordinate 457,935,152 downwards.
AATCGGCTTTTTTTTTTTTTTCTACGGACATTTTCTGCAGCGATTTGAAGCGAACGTGTGCCCTTCAGATCGCTGCAGAAGTTTCTGCAGGGCTAGTACGCAACGTGCACACATAGCCTAAGAGTGCATAAAAAGGGCAGTCAACCAGTTTTGTGCACTTCTGAAAAGGACAACACTGAACAGATGCCAGAAAGGTTCCACAATTACTCTGCCGCCTCATTATACTAAATGGAACTCCTCGGTGATGTCATCTGAATCACGTCATTTGTACAATTTGATAGAAACCTCAAAGTAAGTGCTCAATGTAGAGCACAGGATAAATGTGATCCAAAATTGTATGTAAAAGGTTCCTATTAAAAGCTTCAAATCAATCCAGAAAAAGAAGTCCCCACTCAGGTCTGTCACCTGTCAATGAAAATATAGGGGGGTTTCACATTACTGGTAACAAAAAAAGACTTTGGAAAAGTGTTTTGGCTCCCCCTAAAATAAATATACTGAATTATGTGCCCCAAAGTGTGACTAAACCACATGTAGCATTCACATGTTTGACATTTCTGTAGTGAGACGAGTCCTCTTAATTTACAGCATGTACTGCGTACTACAAAGGATGGGTACTACAATGTACTGGGCACTACAATGGCAGATTTGCAATTTTCACTCAGCTACATACAGTGTCTTGCGAAAGTATTCGGCTTCCTTGAATTTTTCAACCTTTTCCTACATTTCAGGCTTCAAATAAAAAGATAAAAATTGTAATGTTATGGTGAAAAATCAACAAGAAGTGGGACACAATTGTGAAGTTGAATGAAATTTATTGCTTATTTTAAACTTTTTAAAAAAATAAATAACTGAAAAGTGGGGCGTGCAATATTATTCGTCCCCTTTACTTTCAGAGCAGCAAACTCACTCCAGAAGTTCATTGATTCATTCATTCATTGCAATGAATCTGCACCCACTCTCCCCCGGTCCACAGCAGCAGAGTCCATGTCGTAAGTGTTGCTACCAAAGCTGCAATACCCTGCTCATGAGGTAAGGGCATGCCTAATCAGGAGAACTATTCTACATTTCCAAATATTGGTATTTGCTGATATTATTGCTATTCCACCTACTATATATTGGGGATAGGATCTTGGAGATGGAATACCCCTTTAAGTCCAGTTATTCAGCTGAATGAATACTAAACAACAGGGCTCGCTATTTAAACGTGTTTTCTTGTGGCGTATAACGGACTGTCATGTTTGGTAGTTGTTCAGCAGGGCAACTATAAAATCAAATACCTCCATTTGGAAATGTAGTATAGCTCTCCTGATCAACTATGTTCCTTACCACATGAGCAGGGCATTGCAGTAGCTTACAGATGCATGGTTACCACCACTCACTATGTCTGAACACAGGAAGCTGAGCTGACAGCCGCTCTGTGCATGCGGCAGCGTCTATTGTGAAGGAGGGGGCCGCGGGGAATCAACTCTTCACAGATACCGTGGGACACCGGGGAACACCGGTGGGGTTATAGGGGGTGACCTGGCAGGGCCTGGGGAGGAGTTTTCTCTCTCATGTGTCATGGCACATGTGACAGAAATCAGAGGAGTAGGGTGAATGCGGCCAGCGCACTGCTGTGCGCGTGGCCATCTTGGATTTCCGGGAGGGGTCAGGGGGGACACTTTGGCGACACCGGGGGACCGGAGGGGACCGGGGAGGAGATTTATCTCCCATCTGACATGTTTGTTCTTGCGAGATGGGAGATAAATAATTTTTTACCGGCACTGTCATTTACTGTAACGTGATCATCGGTATACGGTGTATACCGGTGATCACGTGAGTGGGGACCGGAAAAAACGTCCTGAATCATGATCTCCAGGGTCTCAGCTACCCCTGAAACCCCAGAGATTTTCTGACTTATTTCTGCCTGCTGTTTATAAACGGCAGATCAGAATAATGCTTCATTCACACGACTGATCCGTTTCTGCGGTCCGCAAAAAACGGTCCGTTTTTTTCACAGGTGCATCCGTGTGGCATCCGTTTTCGTTCCGTATACGGTCCGTATGTCATCCGTTTGTCATCCGTGTGCCTTCCGTTTTTTTTGCATACTGCAAAAAAACTGAAGGAGGGAAAATACATAAATTTACCCAGGATCCATAGCTTCAACCTACATGAGGCGGTCACATGTTCAGTCCAGTGCCATTTTCTACTGCTTTTCACAGCGTAGAGCGCTCTGGTGATTTTCTTGTGCTTGTACACTTCATATCAGTCTTTTCTGTCATTATAATGGCAGAAAGACACATAATGTCCCACTCTCCTGCATTTTGTAATTTTGCACCCTTTGGTGCCTTTCATGTGGCACTAAGGGGTGCTTAGCCTTGTATTTACCAAAAAAAATAAATACATTTTTTAAAAAAATGACATGGGGTTCCCCCTATTTTTGCTGGCAGCTTTACCTTAACTGGTAATCCAAAACTGAGGGCACCCCACGCTGTTATTTTAAATTAAATAAATAATTTAAAAAAAAAACACGTGAGGGTCCCCCCAAAATTGGATCACCAGCCAAGGTAAAGCAGACAGCTGGGGTCTGATATTCTCAGACTAGGGAGGTTCATGGTTATTGGACTCTCCCCAGCCTAAAAATAGCAGGCCGCAGCCGCCCCAGAAGTGGCGTATCCATTGGATGCGCCAATCCTGGTGCTTCGCCCCAGCCCATTTCGTTGCCCTGGTGCGGTGGCAAATGGGGTAATATATGGGGTTAATACCAGAGCCCTGGGGTTCGTGAGGTCATGTGTCTATCAGATACCCGACATCACCAACCCAGTCAGTAATAAAAAAAAAATAGACAAACACATTTTTATTTGAAAAAACACTCCCCAACACATTCCCTCTTTTACAAATTTATTAGAAAGAAAAACAAATCCAGGTCTGCTGTAATCCAAGGGGTTCCCATGACAATCCATACCATAGTCACTGTCCCAGTCAATGAAGAACAGAATGTTCCCCAGCTGGGAGAGCAGTGACCTGAGCTAACATCAATAGGTCAGCCCAGGTCACTGCAGGGCATGACAAGTGCTGCTGTCAGGAGCAAGGTACATTACCTGCGGTGACGATCTCCTGCACTGCTGATAGCAGAGCTGTCACTGACTTCAGTGACCGCCGCCTTCACACCCAAGTATCGCGGCAGCCAGTGACGTCACCGCTAGTCACAGTCTCGGGTTGGCAGAGAGAGGAAATGTGAAGCGGCAGCCATGGAGGGCAGTGACAGCGCTAAGGTCGGGAGGCAGGACTTCATCACCGCAGGTAAGCCAAGTGGGGCCATGTGTGTGGAGTGCGAGGTGGGTGGAGCCTAGCGGGGTAATGTGTGCGGAGTGCCAGGTGGGTGGAGCCTAGCGGGGTACTGTGTGCGGAGTGCGAGGTGGGTGGAGCCTAGCGGGGCCATGTGTGCGGGCTGCGGAGTGCGAAGTGGGTGGAGCCTAGCAAGGTCATGTGTGCGGGCAACTGAGTGCGAAGTGGGTGGAGCCCAGCGGGACCATGTGTGCGGGCGGCGGAGATCAAAGTGAGTGGAGCCTAGTGGGGCCATGTGGCACTGAGGACGTCAGTGCCGGGGACTGCATGGCTGGGGACAGGTGAGTGTGAGTGTGTGTGTGTGTACATGTCGCGTGCAGGAGTGGGAGGAGCCCAGCGGGGAAGTGTCGGCTCCCTGCACATGTAACCAGGGTAAATATCGGGTTACCAAGCAAGCGCTTTGCTTGGATACCCGATATTTATCTTGGTTACCAGCTTACGCAGGCTGCCAGTGATGGCTCCCTGCACACTGTAGCTGTAAAAAGCCCTGCTTTTGGTGATCGAGCCGTTCTTGAACGTAACTCGAACTGTCGAGCTTTTAGCAAAAAGCTCGAGTTCGAGTTCGATCTCGAACAGACCCCAAAATTACTCGAACATGAAATTGGCGAACCTCGAACCTCGTACATCGCTCATCTCTAGTCATGAACACAATTTTTCTTGAAATTTTTATTTTCCTATTTTCTGCCTCTAAAACCTAGGCGTGTCTTATGGACCAGTGCATATTATTGTATGAAAAATACGGTATTCTTTCTTTACCAACCAACAGGGTAGAATTCTGTGAGGCACATACGGTGTCAACATGCTCATTGCACCTTTAGATTAATTCATTAATGGGTGTAGTTTGTAAAGTGGGGTCACTACTTTTCTGGTATGTCAGGGTGGGACATGGCACCCTCAAACCATTCCAGTAAAATCAGCAGTCCAACATGGCAGTCTTTCCCTTCTGAGCATTATATTGCTCCATAACAGCAGTTTTCAACCACATGCGCCCAAACAGTAGTTCACCACCACATATGGGATATCTACGTACTCAGGAGAAATTGCACAACGAATTATACTGACCATTTCTCCTGTTACCCTGGTGAAAATGAAAATTTTGTATCTATAGTTATATGTTTGTTGGAAATAATTAAATTTTCATTTTTTCCTTGTATATTGCTTTCATGCCTGTGAAGTTAGGGTTAATAGACTTCTTGAAATTGGTTTTAAAGCACTTTGAGGGGTGCAGTTTTTAAAATGGTGTCACTTTGGTGTATTTTTTGTCATATAGACCCCTCAAACAAGACTGGAGTGTAGAGACTGTTATGGTAAAATGCTGAAGGAGATCAAGAGGTGCAGGAGGGAAGAGAATCAATGCCACTTGAGGACCGAGAGATAATTTCATGCCGCATGTTGTCAATTTTCACTTTGAATAAGTGGCCAGGTCCTCAGCACTTCGATCTTGCATATATAGCTTCTATCCCAAACAGCTCTTTCCTACTGGGTTTTGGCAGAGGTTTTGGCTGCCCACCCAAAAGTCATTAATATGCTTCAAGCAAAATGTGGAAAAAAAATTCTGTCTAATGCTTAATGTTATTTACTATCAAATTATTTCACTTTGCCAATCATCTATGAACCCATAGATTAAAAAACAAAGTAAAGTGATAATGATGTTGTATTAGCATTCTACAGTGGATTGCCATAACCATCCATTAATCCAGACTATCTGATATAGGAAACGTACTGTTCAGCGGAAATAATAACGTACAGTCATCCTTCTGACAGCTTCTCTTTAATTTGCTTTCATACGTTCTATAAACATTATTGATTTTAATTTGGGCAAGTGAAAGATTGTCGTAATATTCAGTAAATGCAAATGTGCAGCTTTTTTATGGAAACTTACTGTGGTATGCTATATCATATACTGTCTTCACCTGCATATATTTTCTGTGATATGCAAATAATTGGTTACTGGAGTGAATTTGACAGTTATGCCACAATCGACTGCCATTTTTTGCCTTTGTAACTTGTTTCCACATAGTGCCACAATGGTGTAAGAGCAGGACTAGGACTGCCAATCATAGATCTCTGATCTCCAGCATTTCAGTTAATTCAAAGATCAAAAGGTTGTTCTATAGTTTTTCAGCTGTTAGGTCACACTTCTATATAAGACAAATAAAAAATAAATAAAAAATATATATATATATTTTATTTTATTTTTTTTAATTTTTTTTTTTTAAATTGCCATTAAAATAAAATACACACAGAATAGCAGAACTTATTTTCTTCCTTTCGAACGTAATAAATCAAGCACACAGAAGGTACAGGTGGCTTGCCACTAAATTTACTGTCAAGTAATCTTTCAGAATAAACTGTTCTGCGTGTGTCCATGAAGAATGATATTATTTGTGGTATTATATGACTTGTATGCTGCATTTTTAATTGTTTTCATTACATGCTTTATCTCTTAAATTGCATTTTACTCTTAACTAATGGGAGGAGAAGAAGAAAAATCGGCACATCCAAAATAAAATATATTCTTTCTTTATTTCCACATAGAATTAAAAAAAAGTCCATCCAAAAAATGAAGATCCTGACACGTTTCCGACGCAGAAGAGTGTCCTTAATAGAGATGAGCGAACCGGTCGCGGTTCGGCTCGAGGTTGGTTCGCCGAACGGACCTCCCGTTCGAGTTCGGTTCGTCGAACGTTCGACGAACCGAACTCGAACTGCATAGGAAACAATGGCAGGCAATCACAAACACAGAAAAGCACCTAGAAAACACCCTCAAAGGTGTCCTAAAGGTGACAAACAACTCAAACACATTGGAAAGTGACAAGGACATATACTCATGCGAAAACAAAACAGCTGGACAAGGAAAAAGAGGAGGACACACAGATATAGGCATGGCACGCCCTTCTAAAATCATGTAAAACACCGCAAGGTGACTCCAAGCGGAGTCTCCCTTTTTTCCAAAAATTGGGCCACACACACACCCACCCCTTCAGTGGTAGCACTTGTGCCCCAGTTGCACACTTCACAGCTAGATTTGCATCAAGCACATTGAAAAATACGCCATAATTAACCGTCCCCAGGATGACACCAGGGTAGGTAGCTAAGTCTTTCCTGATCCCAGCTCTGTTCATCTTGGCTTCTTTTAAAAACACATCAAGCAAGGGTTACTCCAAGCGGAGTCTCCCTTTTTTCCAAAAATTGGGCCCCACACACACCCACCCCTTCAGTGGCAGCAGTTGTGCCCTAGTTGTACACTTCACAGCTACATTTGCATCAAGCACATTCAAAAATACGCCATTCTTATCCATCCCCAGGATGACACCGGGGTAGGTAGCAAAGTCTTTGCTGACCCATGACTTGTTCATCTTGGCTTCTTTTAAAAACAATGTAAGCAAGGGTTACTCCAAGCGGAGTCTCCCTTTTTTCCAAAAATTGGGCCCCACACACCCACCCATTCAGTGGCAGCAGTTGTGCCCCAGTTGTACACTTCACAGCTAGATTTGCATCAAGCACATTCAAAAATACGCCATTCTTATCCATCCCCAGGATGACACCGGGGTAGGTAGCAAAGTCTTTGCTGACCCATGACTTGTTCATCTTGGCTTCTTTTAAAAACAATGTAAGCAAGGGTTACTCCAAGCGGAGTCTCCCTTTTTTCCAAAAATTGGGCCCCACACACACCCACCCCTTCAGTGGCAGCAGTTGTGCCCTAGTTGTACACTTCACAGCTACATTTGCATCAAGCACATTCAAAAATACGCCATTCTTATCCGTCCCCAGGATGACACCGGGGTAGGTAGCAAAGTCTTTCCTGATCCCAGCTCTGTTCATCTTGGCTTCTTTTAAAAACACATCAAGCAAGGGTTACTCCAAGCGGAGTCTCCCTTTTTTTCCAAAAATTGGGCCCCACACACCCACCCATTCAGTGGCAGCAGTTGTGCCCCAGTTATACACTTCACAGCTACATTTGCATCAAGCACATTCAAAAATACGCCATTCTTATCCGTCCCCAAGATGACACCGGGGTAGGTAGCAAAGTCTTTCCTGATCCCAGCTCTGTTCATCTTGGCTTCTTTTAAAAACACATCAAGCAAGGGTTACTCCAAGCGGAGTCTCCCTTTTTTTCCAAAAATTGGGCCCCACACACCCACCCATTCAGTGGCAGCAGTTGTGCCCTAGTTGTACACTTCACAGCTACATTTGCATCAAGCACATTCAAAAATACGCCATTCTTATCCATCCCCAGGATGACACCGGGGTAGGTAGCAAAGTCTTTGCTGACCCATGACTTGTTCATCTTGGCTTCTTGTAAAAACAATGTAAGCAAGGGTTACTCCAAGCGGAGTCTCCCTTTTTTCCAAAAATTGGGCCCCACACACCCACCCATTCAGTGGCAGCAGTTGTGCCCCAGTTGTACACTTCACAGCTAGATTTGCATCAAGCACATTCAAAAATACGTCATTCTTATCCGTCCCCAGGATGACACCGGGGTAGGTAGCAAAGTCTTTCCTGATCCCAGCTCTGTTCATCTTGGCTTCTTTTAAAAACACATCAAGCAAGGGTTACTCCAAGCGGAGTCTCCCTTTTTTTCCAAAAATTGGGCCCCACACACCCACCCATTCAGTGGCAGCACTTGTGCCCTAGTTGTACACTTCACAGCTAGATTTGCATCAAGCACATTCCAAAATACGCCATAATTAACCGTCCCCAGGATGACACCAGGGTAGGTAGCAAAGTCTTTCCTGATCCCAGCTCTGTTCATCTTGGCTTCTTTTAAAAACAATGTAAGCAAGGGTTACTCCAAGCGGAGTCTCCCTTTTTTCCAAAAATTGGGCCCCACACACACCCACCCCTTCAGTGGCAGCAGTTGTGCCCTAGTTGTACACTTCACAGCTACATTTGCATCAAGCACATTCAAAAATACGCCATTCTTATCCGTCCCCAGGATGACACCGGGGTAGGTAGCAAAGTCTTTCCTGATCCCAGCTCTGTTCATCTTGGCTTCTTTTAAAAACACATCAAGCAAGGGTTACTCCAAGCGGAGTCTCCCTTTTTTTCCAAAAATTGGGCCCCACACACCCACCCATTCAGTGGCAGCAGTTGTGCCCCAGTTGTACACTTCACAGCTACATTTGCATCAAGCACATTCAAAAATACGCCATTCTTATCCGTCCCCAGGATGACACCGGGGTAGGTAGCAAAGTCTTTCCTGATCCCAGCTCTGTTCATCTTGGCTTCTTTTAAAAACACATCAAGCAAGGGTTACTCCAAGCGGAGTCTCCCTTTTTTTCCAAAAATTGGGCCCCACACACCCACCCATTCAGTGGCAGCAGTTGTGCCCTAGTTGTACACTTCACAGCTACATTTGCATCAAGCACATTCAAAAATACGCCATTCTTATCCATCCCCAGGATGACACCGGGGTAGGTAGCAAAGTCTTTGCTGACCCATGACTTGTTCATCTTGGCTTCTTTTAAAAACAATGTAAGCAAGGGTTACTCCAAGCGGAGTCTCCCTTTTTTCCAAAAATTGGGCCCCACACACCCACCCATTCAGTGGCAGCAGTTGTGCCCCAGTTGTACACTTCACAGCTAGATTTGCATCAAGCACATTCAAAAATACGTCATTCTTATCCGTCCCCAGGATGACACCGGGGTAGGTAGCAAAGTCTTTCCTGATCCCAGCTCTGTTCATCTTGGCTTCTTTTAAAAACACATCAAGCAAGGGTTACTCCAAGCGGAGTCTCCCTTTTTTTCCAAAAATTGGGCCCCACACACCCACCCATTCAGTGGCAGCAGTTGTGCCCCAGTTGTACACTTCACAGCTACATTTGCATCAAGCACATTCAAAAATACGCCATTCTTATCCGTCCCCAGGATGACACCGGGGTAGGTAGCAAAGTCTTTCCTGATCCCAGCTCTGTTCATCTTGGCTTCTTTTAAAAACACATCAAGCAAGGGTTACTCCAAGCGGAGTCTCCCTTTTTTTCCAAAAATTGGGCCCCACACACCCACCCATTCAGTGGCAGCAGTTGTGCCCTAGTTGTACACTTCACAGCTACATTTGCATCAAGCACATTCAAAAATACGCCATTCTTATCCATCCCCAGGATGACACCGGGGTAGGTAGCAAAGTCTTTGCTGACCCATGACTTGTTCATCTTGGCTTCTTTTAAAAACAATGTAAGCAAGGGTTACTCCAAGCGGAGTCTCCCTTTTTTTCCAAAAATTGGGCCCCACACACCCACCCATTCAGTGGCAGCACTTGTGCCCTAGTTGTACACTTCACAGCTAGATTTGCATCAAGCACATTCCAAAATACGCCATAATTAACCGTCCCCAGGATGACACCAGGGTAGGTAGCAAAGTCTTTCCTGATCCCAGCTCTGTTCATCTTGGCTTCTTTTAAAAACAATGTAAGCAAGGGTTACTCCAAGCGGAGTCTCCCTTTTTTTCCAAAAATTGTGCCCCACACACACCCACCCATTCAGTGGCAGCACTTGTGCCCTAGTTGTACACTTCACAGCTAGATTTGCATCAAGCACATTCAAAATCCACAAGCATTTACTCTCCCCAGGATGACACAGGGGTTGTAAATTCCTTCTGGATCCATGACTTGTTCATTTTGATGAACGTCAGTCTGTCCACATTGTCACTGGACAGACGCGTGCGCTTATCTGTCAGCACACACCCAGCAGCACTGAAGACACGTTCAGAGACAACGCTGGCAGCTGGACACGACAAAATCTCCAAGGCGTAAGTTGCGAGCTCTGGCCATTTTTCTAGGTTTGAAGCCCAAAAGGAGCAAGGCTCCAGTTGCACAGTCATGGCATCGATGTTCATTTGGAGATACTCCTGTATCATCCTCTCCAGCCGTTGACTATGTGTCAGACTTGTTGTCTCTGGTGGCCTTGCAAAGGAGGGTCTAAAAAAATTATGAAAAGATTCCATAAAATTGCTGTTACCAGCACCAGATACGGTCCTACTGGTACGTGTAGACTGTTGAAGATGACGAGACCGTCCCATGTTTGTCAAGTTACAACTGGGAGATTCACTCCCTGCACCTGCACGGTTGTTTGGTGGAAAAGCAGATCTAAGATCGAGTAACAGCTTCTGCTGATACTCCTGCATACGTGCGTCCCTTTCTATGGCTGGAATTATGTCACAAAATTTGGACTTGTACCGGGGATCTAATAGTGTGGCAAGCCAGTAGTCATCATCACTTCTAATTTTGACAATACGAGGGTCATGTTGGAGGTAGTGCAACAAGAAGGCACTCATGTGTCTTGCGCAGCCATGTGGACCAAGTCCACGCTGTGTTTGTGGCATAGAGGTGCTAACCGTTCTTTCTTCCTCTGACATCTCCCCCCAACCTCTTTCAACTGAAATTTGACCAAGGTCTCCCTCATCTGCTGAGTCTTCCATGTCCATGGACAGTTCGTCCTCCATTTCTTCATGTCCTCCTGCACCTTCCTCAACATCTCGCCTGCTACCATGCGCCCTTGTTGATCCCTGTACCCCATGCTCCCATGCCTGGCGCCTTGGTGATGATGAACGTCTGGACCTTGGTGATGTTGTTGTGTCTTGCGCATATGAATCCTCCTGTAGCTCATCCCCTTCCTGTTTTCCCACCCCCTGACTCCGAATAGTGTTTAGCGTGTTTTCCAGCATGTAAATGACTGGAATCGTCATGCTGATAATGGTATTGTCAGCGCTAAACTTATTCGTCGCCATGTCGAAACTGTGCAGAAGGGTGCATAGGTCCTTGATCTGAGACCACTCCATCAGGGTGATCTGCCCCACCCCTGCATCTCGTTGGCCCAGGCTATACGTCATGACGTATTGCACCAGGGCACGGCGGTGCTGCCACAGTTGCTGTAACATGTGGAGAGTTGAATTCCAGCGTGTCGCCACATCGCATTTCAGGCGATGAACCGGCAGGCCGAAAGACTTCTGGAGCGATGCAAGTCGCTCAGCTGCGGCGCTTGAACGGCGGAAGTGAGCAGACAGTTTTCGTGCCCTGTTCAGAAGGCCATCTAGGCCGGGATACTGTGTTAAAAATTGCTGCACGACAAGGTTCAACACGTGAGCCATACAAGGTACGTGTGTCACCTTGCCCAGGCGAAGGGCCGCACCCAGGTTTGCAGCATTGTCGCACACGGCCTTACCAGGCTGCAGGTTGAGTGGAGACAACCATTTATTAAACTCGGACCGCAGAGCTGACCACAACTCCTCAGCTGTGTGACTCTTATTCCCAAGACATGTCAAGCTAAAGACCGCCTGATGCCGTTGCGCTCTGCTGCCAGCATAGTAATGAGGGGTGCGTGATTCCTTCTGCGCAGTGAGAACGCTGGTGGCCTGACCAGGCAGGCTTGGGGCGGAGGTGGAGGACCCAGATGAGGTGGAGGATGCAGAAGCAGTGGCGGAACTTGGACAGACAGAGGATTGACACACAAGTCGTGGGGACGGCAAGACTTGTGCAGCAGACCCTTCACCATCTATCACCATAGTTACCCAGTGCCCAGTCAGCGACATGTAACGTCCCTGTCCATGCTTACTGGTCCAAGTATCGGTGGTGAAATGCACCCGTTCACACACAGAGTTTCTCAAGGAAGCGGTGATGTTGTGTGCGACATGCTGGTGTAGCGCGGGCACACCTTTCTTAGAGAAGTAGTGGCGACTAGGCATCTGGTACTGGGGCACAGCGACAGACATAAGGTCTCTAAAATCCTGTGTGTCCACTAGGCGGAAAGGCAGCATTTCGGTAGCCAACAGCTTACAGAGGGATAGAGTCAACCTCTTAGCTTTGTCATGGGTCGGAGGAAGTGGCCTTTTATTTGACCACATCTGAGGGACAGAGATCTGGCTGCTGTGTGTAGACGGTGTTGAGTAGGGTGTCCCTGGAAAAATGCAGGTTTGTGAGGAAAGTGCAGGCGGAGACATGATGTTGCCTTCATCCAACGTTGGTGCTATCGATGTCTGAGAGAGCTGTACACACTCACTTGTTTCCCCTTCCAAACCAACTGACGACCTTACAAGCAAACTGCCTGTTGCGGTTACAGTGGTGGAAGTTTTGCGTGGAAAAACAGGTGTGACAGCTGTCCCCACAGTCCTAGAAGATGAAGAGCGCGCGGATGCACTGGAAGGGGCGGGCGGTGGATGGTTCGCTCCGCTAGGCCGCATTGCAGCACGGTGAGCTTCCCACCGGGACTTATGATATTTAGTCATGTGACGATTCATGGAAGAAGTTGTCAAACTGCTGAGGTTTTGACCTCTACTAACAGAATCATGACAAATGTTACATATCACATGAGTTGGGCGATCTTTTTCGATGTGAAAAAAGGACCAGGCTAGGCAAGGCTTAGAGGCCATGCGACCTGTTGATCCACCCCGAATAATGCTCATAGGCAGAGTGGTGGCTGAGGATGCAGTTGTAGACGTGCTACCAGTGCTCCGACTCTGTCCAGGAAGGCGCAAGGTAACTTCGTCGTCGGTTGCATCCTCCTCCACCGCCTCTGTTGACCTCCTCGAGTGCCTGACTGGGGGTTGACAGTAGGTGGGATCTAGAACGTCATCATCAATTGTTGTGTTTGCACTCCCCTCCCCCTCAGACCGAGCCTCTTCTTGCCCTGACCGAATATTTAAGTTGTCATCCCAATCGGGTATCTGCGTCTCATCTTCATCAGTATGTTCCTCATTGTCTATAACCACAGGTGTTACAGTTTGTGACAAAGGGTCAACATTATGCTCAGAAACTTGGTCCTCACGGCCTGAATCAGAGTCACAAAGGTTCTGGGCATCACTGCAGACCATTTCCTGTTCTGTACTCACTGTAGCTTGGGAGCAGACCTCTGATTCCCAGGCTATAGTGTGACTGAACAGCTCTGCAGACTCAGCCATCTCAGTTCCACCATACTGTGCAGGGCTGATGGAGACTTCAGAGCTGGGAGAAATCAAGTGTGATTGGGATGACAACTCAGAGGACTGGTGTTTTTTGGATGCGGTACTTGAAGTGGCTGAGAGGGCACTTGTTGGACCACTTGAGATCCATTCAAGCATTTTCCTTTTTTGCCCATCATCTACCTTTGTTCCTCTTGTTCGTGTCCGTAAAAAAGGGAGCACATCGGATTGTCCACAATAAGTAGTAGACATCTTACTTTTGCTAGTAGATGGTCTATCTGCAGCAGATGATAATGGAGCTTTGCCACCTTCCCCACTGACAAAACCTTTTTTGCCTTTTCCACCACGCCTCTTCCCCTTTCCACCAGCATCTGTCATTTTGCCACTCATGTTGATTGCGACAAGATTGTGGACTGAAAATGTGGTAGTAAAAATTGAGAGGTGGTGAAGATTGCAGTGTTGGTCTAGCTTTATTAACAGCAGAATAATAAAGAATAAATATCCCTGACAATGTAACTTAGTTATAATTAGTTGGAGTGTGCAACGCAGGCAGACGTGCTGCAAATGTCTTGGCACTAGTGGGACTAAAGCAAAGTCCAATAGCCACGTATAGGATGCCACTAGGTACACTGAGTGTTTGCTAGTATAATGGCTTAGTTATAATTAGTTGGAGTGTGCAACGAAGGCAGATGCGCTCTGCAAATGTCTTGGCACTAGTGGGACTATAGCAAAGTCCAATAGCCACGTATAGGATGCCACTAGGTACACTGAGTGTGTGCTAGTATAATGGCTTAGTTATAATTAGTTGGAGTGTGCAACGCAGGCAGATGCGTTCTGCAAATGTCTTGGCACTAGTGGGACTAAAGCAAAGTCCAATAGCCACGTATAGGATGCCACTAGGTACACTAAGTGTTTGCTAGTATAATGGCTTAGTTATAATTAGTTGGAGTGTGCAACGCAGGCAGATGCGTTCTGCAAATGTCTTGGCACTAGTGGGACTAAAGCAAAGTCCAATAGCCACGTATAGGATGCCACTAGGTACACTAAGTGTTTGCTAGTATAATGGCTTAGTTATAATTAGTTGGAGTGTGCAACGCAGGCAGATGCGCTCTGCAAATGTCTTGGCACTAGTGGGACTATAGCAAAGTCCAATAGCCACGTATAGGATGCCACTAGGTACACTGAGTGTGTGCTAGTATAATGGCTTAGTTATAATTAGTTGGAGTGTGCAACGCAGGCAGATGCGCTCTGCAAATGTCTTGGCACTAGTGGGACTATAGCAAAGTCCAATAGCCACGTATAGGATGCCACTAGGTACACTGAGTGTTTGCTAGTATAATGGCTTAGTTATAATTAGTTGGAGTGTGCAACGCAGGCAGATGCGCTCTGCAAATGTCTTGGCACTAGTGGGACTAAAGCAAAGTCCAATAGCCACGTATAGGATGCCACTAGGTACACTGAGTGTTTGCTAGTATAATGGCTTAGTTATAATTATTTGGAGTGTGCAACGAAGGCAGATGCGCTCTGCAAATGTCTTGGCACTAGTGGGACTATAGCAAAGTCCAATAGCCACGTATAGGATGCCACTAGGTACACTGAGTGTGTGCTAGTATAATGGCTTAGTTATAATTAGTTGGAGTGTGCAACGCAGGCAGATGCGTTCTGCAAATGTCTTGGCACTAGTGGGACTAAAGCAAAGTCCAATAGCCACGTATAGGATGCCACTAGGTACACTAAGTGTTTGCTAGTATAATGGCTTAGTTATAATTAGTTGGAGTGTGCAACGCAGGCAGATGCGCTCTGCAAATGTCTTGGCACTAGTGGGACTAAAGCAAAGTCCAATAGCCACGTATAGGATGCCACTAGGTACACTAAGTGTTTGCTAGTATAATGGCTTAGTTATAATTAGTTGGAGTGTGCAACGCAGGCAGATGCGCTCTGCAAATGTCTTGGCACTAGTGGGACTATAGCAAAGTCCAATAGCCACGTATAGGATGCCACTAGGTACACTGAGTGTGTGCTAGTATAATGGCTTAGTTATAATTAGTTGGAGTGTGCAACGCAGGCAGATGCGTTCTGCAAATGTCTTGGCACTAGTGGGACTAAAGCAAAGTCCAATAGCCACGTATAGGATGCCACTAGGTACACTAAGTGTTTGCTAGTATAATGGCTTAGTTATAATTAGTTGGAGTGTGCAACGCAGGCAGATGCGTTCTGCAAATGTCTTGGCACTAGTGGGACTAAAGCAAAGTCCAATAGCCACGTATAGGATGCCACTAGGTACACTAAGTGTTTGCTAGTATAATGGCTTAGTTATAATTAGTTGGAGTGTGCAACGCAGGCAGAGGCGCTCTGCAAATGTCTTGGCACTAGTGGGACTATAGCAAAGTCCAATAGCCACGTATAGGATGCCACTAGGTACACTGAGTGTTTGCTAGTATAATGGCTTAGTTATAATTAGTTGTAGTGTGCAATGCAGGCAGACGTGCTCTGCAAATGTCTTTGCACTAGTGGGACTATAGCAAAGTCCAATAGCCACAGATAGGATGCCACTAGGTACACTGAGTGTTTGCTAGTATAATGGCTTAGTTATGAGTTGGAGTGTGCAGAGGACAAGAGGGTACAGTGGCAGGATTGTGGTGCTCTGGGTAGAGGAATGGAAGCCTGCCTTTCTATTCCCTCCTAATGGTGAAATGCAGGGAGGAAATCCCTGACCTGGGCTACACAGACGCTGTTGCTGTTTGCAGGACCTGTCACTTATGGCTCTCTGACCCTGCCGGTTTGAGCCCTTAAAAGGACTGCTATAAAGTGCTCTCCCTATGCTGTCTAACGCTGTGTATGCAGCGCATACAGCTGTATCGGCTATAGGACTCAGGATGACGGAGCTGCGACAGTGATGTCTGACACCCAAGACGCAGAAGGCAGATAATGGCGTCCGTGAAGAAAATGTCCGGTTTTATAATGCAGGGACATGTGACATGCAGATCCTATCACACATGCCGTTGCTTCTCTGGCTCAAAGTCCACTTAGCTGTGTGTGTGTCTGTGATTGGCTGACATGCTGGCCCGCCCCACAAGACGCGCGCGCTTAGGGAAGGAAGACAAGAAAAAAAAAAAAATGGCGATCGCCATTATAGAAACAGCAGTGATCTGAAGGCGCTGTTCACGCACACTATACACTGAAATGTGATAATAGTTTGATTCACAGAGTGACTTACACTATTACAGCAGAAACCAAGCTATGATTTAGCTGTTTTTTGGCTGCTAGAACCGTTCTCGAACGTTTCTAGAACTATCGAGCTTTTGCAAAAAGCTCGAGTTCTAGTTCGATCTAGAACATGCCCCAAAATCACTCGAGCCTAGAACTGGAGAACCACGAACCACGAACCGCGCTCAACTCTAGTCCTTAATCATAAGTAGAGATGAGCGAACCGGTCCCGGTTCGGCTCGAGGCCGGTTCGCCGAACGGGGGTCCCGTTCGAGTTCGGTTCGTCGAACGTTCGACGAACCGAACTAGAACCAATAGGCTATAATGGGAGGCAATCACAAACACATAAAAATGCATTATAAATGTACACAAACAGTTAATAAACATTGCCATAACACTTACCGGTCCTCGCGATCCCTTCTGCACTCTGTCTCCTGCCGCTATTCCATCCGATGATCGCTGAATCCTCCCGGTGACCTGCACTGCCAGCAGAGAAGCAGGACCTATCGTGACGTCAAAATAGCCATGTGACCAGTCACGTGGCTATTATCTCATTGGCTACAGACTGGTCACATGACACGTCATGTAGGACCTGCGAGTGCATCTCTCCGGTACACGGTGCACATATGTGTATCGCCGTGTACCGGCGACATGCTCTAGCACACGGTCGACTCCCCGTTCCGTTAGGGACCGGCTGACACAGCCGGTCATTAACGGAGATCACCGTTGCCATAGCAACGCAGTTAGCGGTGACGTCACCGCTAACCGCGGCTCCGGGAGCACCGTTGCTATGGTAACGCGTCTGTCAGCGTTACCGCTAGCAGCCAGCAGTGATCACTCACGGAGTGAAGGCTGCACGCTGCTTCCCGATTGTAGTGAGCATTGTAGTTAGGATGGAGGTTCCCCAGCCCCAAGTGATGCCCCTCACTACAATCGTCACTACTACTACACTAGAAAGAAAGAAGACAGAAGAGCAGGATCGTGGAGGGCTGACAGGGGTAATAAAGATGGAGTCTCTAATGTGTCTGTGTATTTATTTCTATTAAAGTATTTTTTCTCTGTGTGGTGTCTTTTTTTAACCCTTTATTGGAGATTCTTAATGGCCGGGTCAAACGTGCCTGACATTAAGAATCTCTGGCTTAATACTGGCTGGTAAAACAAAGCCAGTATTAACTCATGATTACCCAACAAGCCACCCGGCTCCAGGGCTGTTGGAAGAGTTGGATACAGCGCCAGATGATGGCGCTTCTATGAGAGCGCCATTTTCTGGGACGGCTGCGGACTGAAATCCGCAGCAGAGGCGCCCACAAACCTCGGGCTAACCTGTGCTGCGGATTCCAATCCCCAGCTGCCTAGTTGTACCCGGCTGGACACAAAAATAGGGCGAAGCCCACGTCATTTGTTTTTTAATTATTTCATGAAATAAGTGAAATAATTAAAAAAAACGGGCTTCCCTATATTTTTGGTTCCTAGCCGGGTACAAATAGGCAACTGGGGGTTGGAGGCAGCCCGTGGCTGCCAGCTGTACCTGGCTAGCATACAAAAATATGGCGAAGCCCACGTCATTTTTTTGGTGGGCAAAAAACTTCTGCATACAGTCCTGGATGGAGTATGCTGAGCCTTGTAGTTCTGCAGCTGCTGTCTGCTCTTCTCCATACAGACAGACAGCAGCTGCAGAACTACAAGGCTCAGCATACTCCATCCAGGACTGTATGCAGAAGTTTTTTGCCCCCTGAAAAAATTATGTGGCTTCGCCATATTTTTGTATGCTAGCCAGGTACAGCAGGCAGGTACGGCTGCCCCCAACCCCCAGTTGCCTATTTGTACCCGGCTGGGAACCAAAAATAAAGGGAAGCCCTTTTTTTATTATTTCATGAATTTCATGAAATAATTAGAAAACAAATGACGTAGGCTTTGCCCCATTTTTGTGTCCAGCCAGGTACAACTAGGCAGCTGGGATTGGAATCCGCACCACCGGTTGGCCTGAGCTTTCTGGGCCCCACTGCTGCGAATTGCAGTCTGCAGCCACCTCAGAAAATGGCATTTTCATAGAAGCGCCATCTTCTGGCGCTGTATCCAACTCTTCCAGCACCTGCCTGCTATACCTGGCTAGCATACAAAAATATGGCGAAGCTCACGTCCTTTTTTTGTAGCTTTTTGGCAAAAAAAAAAAAAAATGCTTCCCTGGATTTTCCATTGCCAGTGAAGGTAACACCAAGCAGTGGGGGTTAGCAGCCAGTAGCTGCTTGGATTACCCTTAGCTAGCAATACAAAAAATGCAGTGGGAGCTAACATATATTTTTTTTAATTATTTATTTAAATAACTAAAAATAAAATGGGCTTCCCTGTATTTTGATTGCTGGACATCACAGTGCTGTAAAAATAAATCTTTAAAAAAATGACGTAGCGCTCCGCGGTATTTTTGATTCTCAGCGCAGATAAAGCAGACAGCTATGGGTTGCCACCCCCATCTGCCTGCCGTTACCTTGGTTGGCAATCAAAATACAGGGAAGCCCATTAATTTTTTCTATTTAAAAAATAGTTAAAAAAAAAAAATTACGTTGGGTCCCCCCATTTTTGATAGCCAGCTAGGGTAAAGCAGACGGCTGTAGCCTGAAAACCACAGCTGGCAGCTTTACCGTGGTTGGGGATCCAATGTGGAGGTCCCCTCAGGCTCTTTTTTATAATTATTTTATAAATATTAATAATTACACAATAAAAGTAGGGGACCCCCCAAATTGGATCACCAGCCAAGGTAAAGCGGACAGCTGTGGTCTGGTATTCTCAGGGTGGGAAGGTCCATAGTTATTGGGCCTTCACAGCCTAAAAATAGCAGGCCGCAGGCACCCCAGACGTGGCGCATCCACTAGATGCGCCAATCCTGGCGCTTCACCCCAGCTCATCCCGTGCCCTGGTGCAGTGGCAAACGGGGTAATAAATCGGGTTGATACTAGCTGTAAAGTCACCTGAGATCAAGCCCAGCAGTTTGTGATGTCATGGCGTCTATTAGATACCCAACATCATAAACTGTCAGTACTAACAAAAACAAAAAATCGACAAAAGAAATTTATTTGAAAAAACAGTCCCCAAAACATTTCCTCTTTCACCAATTTATTGTAAGAAAAAAAATAAAGGGGTCCCACGACGACTCTGGACCGTCTAGAATATGGGGGGGAGACACTCAGGGAACGTATCCCCCATTTTCTAGGAGTGCGGACCCTTCATGTGAGGAGTGTGGGTGCAATGAATCTGCACTCACTCTCCCCGGGTCCACAGCAGCAGAGTCCATGTCGTAATGGTTGCTACCAAAGCTGCAATGCCCTGCTCATGAGGTAAGGGCATGCCTAATCAGGAGAACTACTGTAGAGGAAGCTCTGCTCACTGGTATATAGGTGCTCAGAGGTAATAATAGATAAAATTAGTGAGTAACCTCGGCACTCTATATCTCCCAGACTAAGTCAGTAAGTCACAACGGATAGTAATGCAAAATCACTCTTTATTGGTCCGTATTAAGAAAAATTTTTTTTCATAAGCATATATGTTTTTGTCCAAAACAAGTTACAAATGACGTTTCGGCCTGAGCCTTCGTCAGATTGGACTTATCTGCATGTAATCATGAAAAATGACAATAATCAGTATCACATAAGAGTGAGAGAACAATAACATAAACTCGAACAATGTAGAGGTACAATTGGGATGCAGCAAAAAAATTGCAACACAGCAAGAAATGAAACACATGATACAAATGTCATAATACAGTACAAGGACAATATAGTAATGACAAATATGGGGTCAGAGTAGACTTAGACAGCTCTGGTACGAAAGAGATGTCAATCATAAAGTAACATGTGCAGTAGGTGTAGAGCTACACTATGCATGGCAGAGCTAATGGGTAGACCGACCATAGAAAAAGTAGAGAAAAAGTGGAGAAAAAGTGGAGAATAAGTGGAACATAAGAGGAGAAAAAGTGGAGAAAAAGTGGAGAAAAAAGTGGAGAAAAAGTGGAGAAAAAGTGGAGAAAAAGTGGAGAAAAAGTGGAGATTAAGAGGAGAAAAAGTGGAGAAAAAAGTGGAGAAAAAGTGGAGAAAAAGTGGAGCATAAGTGGAGAAAAAGTGGAGAAAAAGTGGAGAAAAAGTGGAGCATAAGAGGAGAAAAAGTGGAGAAAAAAGTGGAGAAAAAGTGGAGAAAAAGTGGAGCATAAGAGGAGAAAAAGTGGAGAAAAAGTGGAGCATAAGAGGAGAAAAAGTGGAGAAAAAGTGGAGAAAAAGTGGAGCATAAGAGGAGAAAAAGTGGAGATTAAGAGGAGAAAAAGTGGAGAAAAAGTGGAGCATAAGAGGAGAAAAAGTGGAGAAAAAGTGGAGAAAAAGTGGAGAAAAAGTGGAGAAAAAGTGGAGCATAAGAGGAGAAAAAGTGGAGATTAAGAGGCGAAAAAGTGGAGAAAAAGTGGAGAAAAAGTGGAGAAAAAGTGGAGAAAAAGTGGAGCATAAGAGGAGAAAAAGTGGAGAAAAAAGTGGAGAAAAAGTGGAGAAAAAGTGGAGAAAAAGTGGAGATTAAGAGGAGAAAAAGTGGAGCATAAGAGGAGAAAAAGTGGAGAAAAAAGTGGAGAAAAAGTGGAGAAAGTGGAGAAAAAAATGGAGAAAAAGTGGAGAAAAAGTGGAGAAAAAGTGGAGAATAAGAGGAGAAAAAGTGGAGAAAAAGTGGAGAAAAAGTGGAGAATAAGAGGAGAAAAAGTGGAGAATAAGTGGAGAAAAAAATGGAGAAAAAGTGGAGAAAAAGTGGAGAAAAAGTGGAGCATAAGAGGAGAAAAAGTGGAGAAAAAGTGGAGAAAAAGTGGAGAAAAAGTGGAGCATAAGAGGAGAAAAAGTGGAGAAAAAAGTGGAGAAAAAGTGGAGAAAAAGTGGAGCATAAGAGGAGAAAAAGTGGAGAAAAAGTGGAGAAAAAGTGGAGCATAAGAGGAGAAAAAGTGGAGAAAAAGTGGAGAAAAAGTGGAGCATAAGAGGAGAAAAAGTGGAGAAAAAGTGGAGAAAAAGTGGAGAAAAAGTGGAGAAAAAGTGGAGATTAAGAGGAGAAAAAGTGGAGAAAAAGTGGAGAAAAAGTGGAGCATAAGAGGAGAAAAAGTGGAGAAAAAAGTGGAGAAAACGTGGAGAAAACGTGGAGAAAAAGTGGAGAAAAAGTGGAGAAAAAGTGGAGCATAAGAGGAGAAAAAGTGGAGAAAAAGTGGAGAAAAAAGTGGAGAAAAAGTGGAGAAAAAGTGGAGAAAAAGTGGAGATTAAGAGGAGAAAAAGTGGAGAAAAAGTGGAGAAAAAGTGGAGCATAAGAGGAGAAAAAGTGGAGAAAAAAGTGGAGAAAACGTGGAGAAAACGTGGAGAAAAAGTGGAGAAAAAGTGGAGAAAAAGTGGAGAAAAAGTGGAGCATAAGAGGAGAAAAAGTGGAGAAAAAAGTGGAGAAAACGTGGAGAAAAAGTGGAGAAAAAGTGGAGAAAAAGTGGAGCATAAGAGGAGAAAAAGTGGAGATTAAGAGGAGAAAAAGTGGAGAAAAAGTGGAGAAAAAGTGGAGAAAAAGTGGAGAAAAAGTGGAGCATAAGAGGAGAAAAAGTGGAGAAAAAAGTGGAGAAAAAGTGGAGAAAAAGTGGAGAAAAAGTGGAGATTAAGAGGAGAAAAAGTGGAGCATAAGAGGAGAAAAAGTGGAGAAAAAAGTGGAGAAAAAGTGGAGAAAGTGGAGAAAAAAATGGAGAAAAAGTGGAGAAAAAGTGGAGAAAGTGGAGAAAAAAATGGAGAAAAAGTGGAGAAAAAGTGGAGAAAAAGTGGAGAATAAGAGGAGAAAAAGTGGAGAAAAAGTGGAGAAAAAGTGGAGAATAAGAGGAGAAAAAGTGGAGAATAAGTGGAGAAAAAAATGGAGAAAAAGTGGAGAAAAAGTGGAGAGAAAGTGGAGAAAAAAATGGAGAAAAAGTGGAACACCCTTTGGTACCTTTCATGTGGCACTAAGGGGTGCTTAGCTTTGTATTTAGCCAAAAAAATGAAAAAAAAATGACATAGGGTTCCCCCTAGTTTTGTAGCCAGCTAGGGTAAAGCAGACGGCTGCAGCCTGCAGACCACAGCTGGCAACCTCACCTTGGCTGGTAATCCAAAACTGAGGGCACCCCACGCTGTTATTTTAAATTAAATAAATAATTAAAAAAAAAAACACGTAGGGGTCCCCCAAAATTGGATCACCAGCCAAGGTAAAGCAGACAGCTGGGGCCTGATATTCTCAGACTAGGGAGGTCCATGGTTATTGGAATCTCCCCAGCCTAAAAATAGCAGGCCGCAGCCGCCCCAGAAGTGGCGCATCCATTAGATGCGCCAATCCTGGTGCTTCGCCCCAGCTCATCCCGCGCCCTGGTGCGGTGGCAAACGGGGTAATATTTGGGGTTAATACCAGATGTGTAATGTCACCTGGCATCAAGCCCTGGGGTTGGTGAGGTCAGGCGTCTATCAGATACCCGACATCACCAACCCAGTCAGTAATAAAAAAAAAATACACGACAAACACATTTTTATTTGAAAAAACACTCCCCAAAACATTCCCTCTTTAACCAATTTATTAGATTGAAAAACAAATCCAGGTCTGGTGTAATCCAAGGGGTTGCCATGACGATGCACACTGTCCCAGTCAATGAAGAGCAGGATGTTCCCCATTGGCTGGGAGAGCAGTGCAGTGACCTGAGCTAACATCAATGGGTCAGCCCAGGTCACTGCAGGGGGGTGACAAGTGCTGCTGTCAGTGAGGTACATTACCTGCGCTGATCTCCAGCACACTGACAGCCCCTGTCACTGAGGTCAATGACCGGCGCCTTCACATCAAGTATCGCGAGAGGTCCGTGACGTCACCGCCAGTGTCAGTCTCGGGTCGGAAGCGATAGGTGATGTGACAAGCGGCGGCCATGGAGGACAGTGACAGCGCTGAGGTCGGGATGGCGGGACTTCATCACCGCAGGTAAGCCGAGCGAGCGAGCGAGCGGGCGGGCGG
This sequence comes from Anomaloglossus baeobatrachus, assembly GCF_048569485.1. Lineage (NCBI taxonomy): Eukaryota > Metazoa > Chordata > Amphibia > Anura > Aromobatidae > Anomaloglossus > Anomaloglossus baeobatrachus. The sequence goes on along the minus strand of NC_134353.1, from coordinate 457,911,717 downwards.
GGGGGGGGGGGTGGATGTGTGTGTGTGTGTGTGTTTGTGTATGTGTATGTATGTGTACATGCCGCGGGCAGGAGGGGGTGGAGCGAGCTGAGCGGGAAAGTGTGGGCTTCCTGCACGTAACTAAGATAAACATCGGGTTACTAACCAAAGCGCTTTGCTTGGATACCCGATGTTTATCTTGGTTACCAGCTTGTGGCAGGCTGCCAGCGATGGCTCCTGCTCACTGTAGCTGTAAAAAGCCCTGCTTTTTGCTGCTAGAACCGTTCTCGAACGTATCTAGAACTATCGAGCTTTTAGCAAAAAGCTCGAGTTCTAGTTCGATCTCGAACAGCCCAAAAATCACTCGAGCCGCGAACTGGAGAACCACGAACCGCGCTCAACTCTAATCATAAGCTCCTATCAGCGTATGATTAAGGATGCTCTTCTGCATTTGAAACGCGTCAGGGTCTTCATTTTTCTTCTTCTTCTTTATGTTATAGTCCATCTGGCGAACTTAATCGGTGCACTCCATAGGTGTGTGGTAACTCATTCCATTGGGCGTGTCAAGCTTCCTCTACCTTCTGTTTAATGGGTGGAGACTAGTTGCTGTGACATAATCTATGCAGAGATATAAATTCTTACTTTTTCAGCACACAGAGAGAAGCAGTAGTAGCACTGAGGACAATATAAAGCATTATTGAGCTGTGTGCATGTGAATCAAGCTCTAGGGGGAAGTAAAAGACTATTTAGAAAGCTCAGCACAATCTTCTGTGTCTTCTTCTGCCTGCCTCACTTTGATGCTCATGCTTCCTTCATCCTACCCTCTCCACAGAGTATAATAAATGATGTAATATTACACCTCACTGTTGTGTAACTCCATCTTGTGTTGAGCAAGAAGAAGTTCAGCTGTTTTTTTGTGTGAATTTAAACTTCAAGAGGCAGGTTTAAGGAAAGAAGTGGCTTATAAGTTTGGAAGGAACCAGATTTCTCTGATTAGATATACAGTTGGGTCCAGAAATATTTGGACAGTGACACAAGTTTTGGCATTTTAGCTGTTTACCAAAACATATTCAAGATACAGTTATATAATCACAATAGGCTTAAAGATCAGACTCCCAGCTTTAATTTGAGGGTGTTCACATCCTAGTTGGATTAAGGATTTAGGAATTACAGATCTTTAATATGCAGCTGCCTCTTTTTCAAGGGACCAAAAGTAATTGGACAATTATCTAAAAAGCTCTTTAAAGGGCTGCGTGGATTATTCCCTCCATAATCTATCATAAATGAATCATTGCTGTGAACCCACAAGATGTGATCAAGGAGCTCTCAATGGAAGAGAAGCAAACCATCATTAGGCTGAAAAAAATATTTCCATAAAAGAGTTAGCAGAAATGTTAGGAGTGCTTAAATCAGCAGTTTGGTACATTGTACAAAAAAAGCACGCTGATGAGCTTGGTAATTAAAAAGACCTGGATGTCCATGGAAGACAACAGTGTAGCAGGATCACAAAATCCTTTCCATGGTGAACAAAAACCCCTTTATAACTTCCGCCCAAGTGAAGAACACTTTCCATGAAGTAGGTGTTTCAGTATGTAACCACAAGGTGAAAACCATTAATCAGCCTTGAAGAAAAGAAGCCGGCCAGGTCTGGAAAGCATTCTTTGGACAGATGAAACTGAGATCATCCTATTCCAGAATGATAGGAAGAAGAAAGTATGGAGAAGGTTTGGAACAGCTCATGATCCAAAGCAGACCACATCCTCTGTGAAACATGGTGGAGGCAATGTGATGGCATAGGTATGCATGACTTCCATTGGCCCTGTGTCACTAGTGTTTATTAATGATGTGAATGGGGACAGACACAGACCGATGAATATACAGGGTTATACTGTACTTTATGCTCGCATGCTACCAAACGCAACAAGAATGATTGGACAACACTTCACAGTACAGATGAACAATGACCCTAAACATTCTGCAAAAACAACCCACGAGATTTTTAACACAAAGAATTGTAATATTCTGCAATGGCAGAGTAAATTACCAGGTCTTAACCCCATTGAGCGTGGATTTCACATGCTGACCACCAAAATAGCAACATATGAAGTCAGCTGCAGGAAAGCCCTGGCAAACCATCACAAAGGAGGAAACCCAGTGTTTGGTTACGTCCTTGGCTTCCAGAATCCAGGCAGTCATTACAAAGGATTGTCTACAAAGTATTAAACATAAACCTTTTATTTATAATAAAGTTAATTTGTCCAATTTGTTTAGAGCCACTGAAATGAGGAGATTTTGTAGAAAAATGTTTGTAGTTCCTAAATATTTCACAGGATATTTTTGTTGGTCAACCCCTTCACCCCTGAGCCTGCTTTCACCTTCATGATGGGGCAATTTGTTTCAATTGTGACCAGAGTCACTTTATGAGGTTATAATTCTGGAACCTTTGGACTTGATCTCAGTGATTCTGCAACTGTTTTTTATGGCATATTGTACTTCAAAATAATGGTAAATTTTGAGCGATATTGTTTGCATTGAGTTGTAAAAATATTGGAAATTTGAATTTTTTTTTTTCAAGTATATTTTTATTTATTTTACAACATAGAATAAACATAAACACACCCAAACACATAAAGGGAGAAAAAAAGGGGTAAAGGAGAGGGAAGGGAGTCGGCAACATAATATTATTTGTGTCATTCAACAGTATGGAGAAAGAGAAGCTTGCTCTATGAACTTGGAGGTCACCAACAAAGGAAAAATAAAACTTAACTCCCAAATAGGCAGTAGAATCTTCAGCGATAAGGTGAAATCAGCGGAGGATAATTTGAATCACTAAGGGAGATGCCGCCCAAGCTTCTCATTGTTTCTTAATACGGATAGATCTTGATTGATAAATTAGATGATAGTGAGATTTCATAATGGCAATAAGAATTACAAGTACAAGAATGGATGTTATCAGATTTCCGCTTTACCGCTAACACTGTCTAGCTGAAATTAATATTTGAGAAATTGTTGGAAGGTCATTCCAAGGAAGGTCATGCAGGCCCATGTGGAGAATCACCAATTGTGCCATGGGAAGTATTTTAACCTTTGCAACCTCAGTTATCAAGTCAAAGACTTGATCCCAATATTTGACAACCTTAGGACACGATCACCACATATGACCAGGAGTCCCCTCCCGTGGACAGCCCCTTCAACGTCAAGAGAAATATTCTGGAAAAAATGTAGATAATTTAGACGGTGTTATATACCAACCCATATGAACTTTCCTACTCTGCTCAATATGATTACTACAAGCAGAAGATTTCAAAACCCACTTAGAGGCAGAATGCCAAAGCGAGGTGGGAAGATGACAAAAAAGGTCCCTCTCCCATCTGACCATACAGTATATGAGAGGCTGTCTCCACTGATGGGGACATTTAAAAACTTATAGATCAGACCCAACCCCATAGCATTGTTTGAATAGTTATTTAATAAATTATACAAAAAAGAGTTAGAGTTGCTGCAGATAAGAACTTGATTTTGGTTACTATCATGCCTTATCTGAAGATATTGGAAAAATGAATAACGGGGTAACGAAAATTTAGACATCATATATGAAAATTGAGAGAGACAGTTGTCGCGGGCGGGGGGTGAGCTGCTCGACTGCGCTTGCGGCTCGGGTCCGGCTGCTGCTGCTGCTCGGTGGCTCGAGCGGTGGGCCGGATCCCGGGACCTCGAGCGGCGCTCCTCGCCCGTTAGTGAAAGGGGTGGTCTGTTGGGGTTTGGGATGTCGGTTTGTGACGCCACCCACGGTGTGTGGTGAGGTTGGGGCACCACCGCTGCTCTGTACAGGGATCCCGGGAGCGATGACAGGGAGCAGCTGGGATGTTTCTCTCCCCTCCGTGGGTAGGGGGATTTTTGGTAGTCCCGGGGCCCGGAGTTGTTGTCTGTAAGGTGGATTGCGGGGCTTGGCCAGGTGCAGGGTCGCGGGGGCAGCGCAGTGCCAGATGGCACGGTGGTACTTACTCAGCCAGTAACGTACACGGAGTCTCTGGTAAAACAAACGGCTGGATGGACGAGTCCCACAGACGGCTGCGACGGTCACTCCCGGTAGGTTGGCGGTAACTGTCTCTCCCTGCACCGGTGTTGTGTTCTTGGCACCAATGGCTTCCCACCGGTAACCCGCTCCCCAGTGGTATATTTGCCGGAGGAGCCCCTTTTGCCCGCAGGCGCTGGTCCTGGGAACTCTAGCTGTGGCGGTAGCTGTATTTCCCTTCACGGTTGAGCGGTTGCCTTTAGTCGGGTCTTTGCTGCTGGGAAACCCCGGAGGTTTCCGTCGCTGACAGATTTGACCGGTTTAACGGCTACTCCAAGCCTGGTCGGGGTCCGTAGGCCCTGCTGAATGGTGCTGGCCTCTCTTCTCTCCCCGGTCCGGTACCGGCGGGCCACCGCCCGTCCCCGGTCCTTACGGTTGTGCGTCAATCGGCCCTGCCTGCAGATGGTCACCACCGTCTGCCAACCTTGCTGTGGGTGCCCGGGCCACGTACCCGGACACGGTCAGTCAGCTCCTCCACTACTCCTTCCACTTCCCTCACGGAACTTCAACTCCCCAAACTCAACTGAACTCTTTTTCCCACCTACAGGACTGTGAACTCCTTGGTGGGAGGAGCCAACCGCTTGGTGTGGACATCAGCCCCTGGAGGGAGGCAACAAGGATTTTGTATGTGCGGCTGATGTGCCTAACCGGGGTGTGGGGTGTGTTCTTGCAGTACCTGTGACGACCTGGCTTGTCCAGGGTGCCACACTTCCCTCCACAAATAGATCAGAGAAGGAAACCGGGCCTCTACATTCCCACTGAGCTAAATTTAAATCAGGGCTGACAGCCTCTAAAGCTTTAATCAAAGTTTTCTTGAGCAGGCCTAAAAAAGTTGAATGTCCCCAAAAAGACCAATAACACTGCACAGCAGCAATGGTAGCTAGGGAAGATTTTTATTTTTTTAGGGTCTAACATTAGGGCTTACAGATACCTCCTCGGGGTATAATTCTGAATTGCCTCAGCTTCAATTTGAAACCATCTATGTTCAACAGAACATCTCCACTAATCGCCAGAATTAACACTTTATGATAAGGCCACGTTAGGGACTCCCATTCTACCTAAGGAGAAGGGGAAGTGCAAAGAACTAATGGATACCCTTGATTTCCTACTTCCCCAAATCAGCCTTCTAATAAGTGACTGAAGTGTAGTTAGTTTGCGAGAAGAAAATTAAGAGAGAGACAACAAATATAATAAATTATTTTTGGCAAGGACATAATTTTAAAAGTTTGTGTCCTAGCCATCCAAGAAAGAGGATGGTCTGAGTAATGTTTAAATTTTCACCTAAGATTTTCTGAAGTTCACCTAGGTTTTTTGAACTATTGTTTTGAAAAAGTAAGAAAAATCCCCAAATATGGTATACCACCTTCTACCCATTTAAAAGGCAATTCTAGGACAAGCTTCTCCTTCATACACTGAGCAATATAAAGGGGAAAAATTTGACTTTTACTTATAATAAGAAACAGCAGAAAAAGAGGCAAGGGTAGACAAAACATTATGTAATGACGATTCAACATTAGTACATGAAATAATAATGTTGCCTGCATAGAGTCCTATAACGTGTTTTTTACTCCCTACTGTAATACCTGAGATATTTATATTGGAACAAATGGATTCCACCAGGGGTTCCAATGCCAGTGCATACATTATTGGAGATAAAGGATACCCCATCTACATCTCTGAAATACGTGATTCAGGTGAAAGCCCCGACAGAGCCATTCACTAATGAGACAGCAGAGTTAAGGCTACTTTACATGCAGCCACATCACTAGCAATGTCGCTGGTGAAAGCACCCGCCCCCGTCGGTTGTGCGTCACGGGCAAATCGCTGCCCGTGGCACACAACATCGCTAGGCCCCGTCACACGGACTTACCTGCCTCAACGTCGCTGTGGCCGGCAAACCGCCTCATTTCTAAGGGGGCGGTTCGTGCAGCGTCACAGCGACGTCACACGGCAACCGTCCAATAGAAACGGAGGGGCGAAGAGCAGCCAAAAGAGAGTGACGCCCACCTCGTTGCCGGCAGGACACAGTTAAGGTGTTGTTCCTCGTTCCTGGGGTGTCACACGTAGCAATATGTGCTGCCTCAGGAACGACAAACAACCTGCGTCCTGCAACAGCAACGATATTTGGGATTAGAACGACGTGTCAACGATCAACGATTAGGTGAGTAATTTTGATTGTTAACTGTCGTTCGTACGTTTCCCACGCAACGACGTCGCTAACAAGGCCGGATGTGCGACACGAATTCCGTGACCCCCAACGACATCTCGTTAATGATGTCATTGCGTGTAAAGCCCCCTTTACTCCATACTCTGTTTGGCCTCGGTTCAGCAGTGTCCATCTTTTCAAAGATGCACAAAACTGTTGATGACCGCACCTTTGTGCACGTCTAAAATGAGGCATAAAAGATAGACACCACCAGATCTCAGGCTAGACGGGAGTTCAGAGTGACTTTTCTGCCTCATTAGTGAATTTTCCATTGGGAGTTTTGTCTAAATCACGTTTTTCAGAGATTTAGGATACACGATCCGCACATGCTGCATCCTGCAAGTAGCGCTTCTTCTCCTGCAGAGATGTGAACGTTTCCGCAAGCATAAATTGTCAGTATGGGAAGCTGCGCCCCATGTCAGTTTACGCTGCAGAGAATAGAATCACAGAGTGCATGGGATTTCTATGAATCAGATCCCCTGTGCTTGTACTGTACAATTCAACATTTTGGATGCAGAGAAAAGACACTGTGTCGAAAACTCTGCTATTCCTGATTGTGGGCACACACCCTTATCCGTAGTCCCTGATGTGAGTGCTCAGCATAGAGCACAGGATAAATATGAGCCCTGCTGTACTGCAATCTTTGGGAAGCAGAATGAACAAATCAACAGTAGTTGAAGAATTGGCTTCATTTATTTATTTTTTTATGTTGTTCACCCTGCACTATAAGTGATAAAGCGGGTTTATTCCTTTGGTCAGTACTATTAGAGCGATACCAGATTTACATTTTTTTACGTTTGGCTACTATTACGCTAAAACTCTTTTTTTTTTATAAATAAAGGTTTTTTTCATCACTGAATTTTGAAGGCTATAGTATTTTTAAAAAGTGTTCTGTTCTGATTGTTTTTTTATATTTTTATTTTATTTTAACTTTTTAAAACCTTTTTTAGTTAGTCCATACAGTGCCTACAACATGGGCTTGATTACCATAGTATGGACTTTTTAATGATATGTAAATAAAGAATCTTCATTTTAAAGAAACATTTTGCCTGGACCTAAGTGCTGGTGAATTTCCCTCTTATCATTCCTACAAGGATTGGCTGACCTTTCCCTTCCTCCGTGCACTATCCATGGCATCTGGGCTTCCATCGGATTAGGTGAGCTGGGCAACTCCTATTTTTTGAGTGCCTACAAGTAGTATTCAACCCCCTGCAGATTTAGCAGGTTTACACATTCGGAATTAACTTGACATTGTGACATTTGGACTGTAGATCAGCCTGGAAGTGTGAAATGCACTGCAGCAAAAAAGAAAGATATTTCTTTTTTTTTTCTTTTTTTTTTTAAATTGTGAAAAGTTTATTCAGAGGGTCATTTATTATTCAACCCCTCAAACCACAAGAATTCTGTTTGGTTCCCCTAAAGTATTAAGAAGTATTTCAGGCACAAAGAACAATGAGATTCACATGTTTGGATTAATTATCTCTTTTTCCAGCCTTTTATGACTAATTAAGACCCTCCCCAAACTTGTGAACAGCACTCATACTTGGTCAACATGGGAAAGACAAAGGAGCATTCCAAGGCCATCAGAGACAAGATCGTGGAGGGTCACAAGGCTGGCAAGGGGTACAAAACCCTTTCCAAGGAGTTGGGCCTACCTGTCTCCACTGTTGGGAGCATCATCCGGAAGTGGAAGGCTTATGGAACTACTGTTAGCCTTCCACGGCCTGGACAGCCTTTGAAAGTTTCCACCCGTGCCGAGGCCAGGCTTGTCCGAAGAGTCAAGGCTAACCCAAGGACAATAAGGAAGGAGCTCCGGGAAGATCTCATGGCAGTGGGGACATTGGTTTCAGTCATTACCATAAGTAACGTACTCCACCGCAATGGTCTCCGTTCCAGACGAACCCGTAAGGTACCTTTACTTTCGGGAAATAGCACCAGTGAGATTATATTAAAATTTAACCTTTATTTTATTCCTTAAAACACACAAAAAGCAATATTAAAATACCAAAGGTTTGACCATGCAGGTCACAAATCACACACTGCCCAGAGCTGTATATAAAGCTCAAAAGGGCTATAGATATGTCCCTTGGGCAAGGTAAACAATGGGACAGTTAAATCATGTGTTGAGAGCAAAGCGGGTTAACACTATCAGTGGATAGCACATAATCATAACGACAGTAGTTCCATTATGTTTAGACCAGGGTCATAAAATAACACAGGCAAAAGGATATATATCTACTTCCACTTCACTGAAGGTACGAAAAATATATACACACGCCTATCACCTTTTGACTGTAGTCAACACACAAGTTAGGCAAAAAAACAGGGAAGATCTCATCCATTCAGATGATCTTCTGTTGCTTATCACAGCATCTCTTGCTGACAGGGCCAGGATGGGGCTTGGATTCAAGGTTGATGTAACTCACCCTAAACCCCATTGACTCCCGTCCTTACAAGGACGGTCCACAACTGAACCTATTGTTGTCCTTGTACAAAACAGCCCCAAATGCCTCCCTTGCAACAGAAGATCATCTGAATGGGTGAGATCTTCAGAGATCTTAAGATGGGTCGTCATTTCATCTTCCAACAAGACAACGACCCAAAACACACAGCCAAGAAAACCAAGGCCTGGTTCAAGAGGGAAAATCAAGGTGTTGCAGTGGCCTAGTCAGTCTCCTGACCTTAACCCAATTGAAAACTTGTGGAAGGAGCTCAAGATTAAAGTCCACATGAGACACCCAAAGAACCTAGATAACTTGGAGAAGATCTGCATGGAGGAGTGGGCCAAGATAACTCCAGAGACCTGTGCCGGCCTGATCAGGTCTTATAAAAGACGATTATTAGCTGTAATTGCAAACAAGGGTTATTCCACAAAATATTAAACCTAGGGGTTGAATAATAATTGACCCAAACTTTTATGTTGAAAATGTATTAAAATTTAACTGAGCAACATAACTTGTTGGTTTGTAAGATTTATGCATCTGTTAATAAATCCTGCTCTTGTTTGAAGTTTGCAGGCTCTAACTTATTTGCATCTTATCAAACCTGCGAAATCTGCAGGGAGTTGAATACTACTTGTAGGCACTGTATATAGGACATTCCATTTTCCTGCTCTGATTGCAGCTGCAATATACTACAATGCTCAAGCACTGCAGTACAGTGCAGCTGTCAGAGCTGCACGGTTAAAGCCTGAGTAACCATGCTGTAGGCAGGATCACTCCAGATTCCCATAGTCAGGTGACCAGGCGGTCGTCATGACGGCCTCAGGTCACCATATCAGTGATTGAGCCCTCACAATTACATCACGAGGGCACCAATCAAAGGAGAGAGGGAGCGCGATCCCAATTCCAATCCCTTAAGCACCAAAATTGATATCAATCATGGTATTTAGAGGGTTAAACAGCCAGGAATGGTGCAGTCTGTGAGAGCCAGGGCTCTGCTTTCGAGAAAGCCATTAACTACTTTGCTCCCATGATGTATAGATTCGTCAGTGGTCGTGAACAGGTTAAAGGGAATCAGTCATGTGAAAAAAAACTATTAATCAATAGACATGGGAAATAATCTGCAGGTTAATGTAAAAGCATTCTGAACCTGGCTGGAATTCACACTTAGATGCCCGCTGCCAGGAGGAAATTAACGTTATTAATCCTGGCAGCGTTCAGCTTCTAGTAATAGGGGTGGTGCTGCCTCAGGTTCAGTCACCATTCAGTGTATAATGAGTGGCCCCTGCAATTGCACCCCCAGCACTGACTGAAAGCCGGTTCTTCTGTCAAATGGTCCACTGCTCCAGACGTCCCTGTAAGTGTTTGTTTAGTTGATTGCATAAATGATGTCCCTACCTATCCTTGTGAAATCAATCATTGACTTCAGTGATGTATAACATGAGACCACTGAGGAGTGTGATTGGCTGCAGAGGTCACATGGGTATGTGGGGGTTGTCATATTTTTCGTTTCACTGATCTTTTAAATGGTTACCTTTAAATTGTGTCTTTAGGAGCACACAGCTTTACAGTCTGCTTACTTCCTTGTTGCTGGTGGAAATGGGCACTCCTTCTGGAGTGACAGTTGTAGTCAGTTTCCTTCTTTTGAGCCTGTGCTAGTGTGACAAATTAATGGTCTGTCCGTACACTTGTTCTGGAGTCTGCACTGTTATGAGTATATTTGCACATAGAGATAAAAGGGCATTTGAACAAATGAGCAGTGATTAGGGGAACTGCTATGGGAATTAACAATGATCAGAGTTGGAATCTTGTCATTTTGCAGGACAAATAACAAGTCAAGAGCTAAGCCAGGAAGAGGAAAGGAAGAGATGATCTAACTGCTGTATAAAAATTAGTTGGCTGGAGAGAGGTGCCTGGTATCTCTGTAGTTACCTCCTCTGCTGGAATGTAGTACCATGCATACTTGGCCAGGCTCTGGTCGTCACCAACCTGTACACTACGTAAGATAAAAGTTCTGACAACTGGAGATGGAAAGCAGATAGAAATTGTAAGCCAATTGCACACTTGCTTATTCTAATCATGCTGTCTAACAAACTAAAGCAATTTAATAACATGAAAATACCTTTTAACTCCATGTTTACTTAGGATCTTTAATTACCATAGTGTATGCTGTTGGATTCTGATGTGCTATATGGCTTTCTATGTAATATTGGCAAGTATATTTTATATCCCTTACTTGCAAAATATAGTTTTCTATTGCTGACTTATAAATATTACCTGTAGTTGATCCATCTGTTTCTTCACATTGCATTACAAATAACATACAGTCCCTGACAGAAGTTCTGTCGCTTATCCATGTTATGTAAATAAAAGCTTATAACCTGACTCTAAATTCATCCATTGGTTTTATAAATTACTCTTTTAAAAGCTGAAACCCTTCCAAATTTGAATTAGGTTATGAAAATAAAGTTCCTGCAAAGCTGAAATATTGATCATTTAATGAACACAGAAAGGTCAGATTTTGGCAAGACAAAAGTTTTGTTGCCCACAGAAAGTAATGTGAAATTCAAACAAATTCTTAACTTCTAATACAAAGATATGTTGCATAACATTGGTGAATGAAGTTGGGGTGCTATTAGAGCCATATTTAATATTTTGTGTGACTTCCATGAGCTTGAAGGACTGCATCCATGCGGTTCAACAACGATTCATACAATTTATTGATGAAGTCATCAGGAATAGCAAAATTATTTACACAACATGGATAAGCGACAGAACTTCTGTCAGGGACTGTAGCTGTTATTTATTGTTTGGCTGTCAGAGACATTCATTATTTCATTGAAACAGTAAATTATGTCAGGATAGCACCTTCAAAAGTGAAAAATATAGCTACTCCGTATTTCACATAAAAATGACAGCAGAACTAAAGTGTGTTCCAAGGCAGACTAACAAAGATGCTCAAAATGGAGGGAATTTAAATGATAAAAAAGCTGACAGAGATAATATAGATATTACATTACTGTTTATAGATTTGATTGCAGAAATCCAATCATGTTGTAATACTCAAGAATGTAGCAAAAAGGCATTATTTACACATATACTGAAGAAAGAAGTAATTTCAGAACCCTTAACTATTGGAGTTTGTGATAGTTGATTTGTTAAAGAGAATTAATAGGATCAACCCCTGAAACTAATTATATTAGCATTCTGGTCTTTGAAATGTAAACCTATTGACACCGGGAAATTAGACATCCATATGCAGATTAGGTGTTATGTGCTCTGAGCAGGATGTGTTACGCCCCAGGGCTATGAGGTGCTCAGTCCTGGATGATGCATTGCTGGGGAGATGTCACTGGGTGGCCGTTGCCTGGTTCCATGACCCTGGGGGTTGATTTTAAAAGGGGTAATATTTACAGGGGAGATAAAATAAAAGTTTTTGTCGTGACGCCACTTGTGGGTTGCGGCTATTTTAGTGGAGCAACCGCTGCACAATTCTCACTACTGGGGTTGGGGTTAGTGGCAGCCTAGATGTTGGGCCCTCCGCAAGTAGGGCCAGGCCCCAAGGGATAGATGAGGTTGTTAGGCGCGGAAAGAAGGTAAGCCACACAAGGGATTGCAGTGTAACTGATTTCTTTATTCACTGCGTTGAAATGGTAACCCGAGGAAGGCTGGCCTTGACCACTAGTCCCTTTAGTCCCAGTGCCAGTGTGGTAACCTGATGGCTTCTTTCCCCTGCACCTGTCTCTGGTTGGTGGGTCCCCGTGGCTTGCAGCGTCTGGGGGTCCCCTACTGGTAGTCTCTCAGTCTTAGTCCGTATAACAGGTAGCTTGAACCCTATGGGGTGGGTTTCTCATGTCCTGTTCCCCGGTTCTCCCGTTGCTACTGTGTCCTGAACTTTACAGTCAGTGAAGTCCTGGATGGTCCGCTCACTGTGCAGATTTTATGTGATTATGTGACTTGAGTTTGATGAATGCTCCTACTGCACACAGTGTGCGCTGCAAGGATTCTCCAGATTTTTAGCTGGGAATGTCTGTCACATGAGATATGCATGTTCTCGGCTGATTAGTGGGCATGGCTTTACTCAAAACAAGTGTATGGAAAGAGCACGTCAACTAGTAAGCATAGCCTTGCACAATACATTTGTGTTCAGTGAGACCGCACCCACTAGTGGGGTTCTGGCCAGGAACATGAATATCGCACAATTGCGGTAATGTGACCTCCGTTTCCGGTTCAGAAACCAGAAAATCCTGACAGCAAACAGTATGTGCACTGGGAGGATTCATATATCTGCAGACTTATCATTTTAGACCGGACAAGCCTTTTAAAGTGCCAGTGCCTCCCAAGCTTGATTGATAGCTTCCTGTATGTTTGATGTCAGGCACTGTGCAAAAAAACAAGACAGAGAACTATCAAATAAAGTGTCTGGTGCTGAGCAAAGAATCAGCCTCTGGAGGCAGTATCCCCTTAAAGGGCTATTCCCATCGCCAACATGCTATCCAATATGTATTAGATGTAATAATATTAACACATACCTCCATTTAGAAATGTAGTGTAGTTCTCCTGATTCATTGTCACTTATCTCATGTGCATGGCATTGCAGGACCTTAGGTATCCATGGTTATGACCATGCATATAGTGAAAGTTAGTTAGTTGCTACTAGTTGTAACCATGGATGCCCAAGGTCATGCAATGCCCTGCACATGAGATAAGCGAGAGTGAATGAGGAGAACTAGACTACATTTTTAGTTGGAGGTATTTGCTAATATTATTATTACACCTACTACATCATGGGATAGGATCTTGGAGATGAGAACATCCCTTTAAGTGCTTTGCCAAGAGCATTCATTTGAATATGGATTAAAAGTCTTGATTTCCTTGGAGTGCATCAACAGGTAGAAGTTCTGAAGATATTGATGGATTTCCTTTTTAAATGCCTGCATGCCCATCTATGCAGTGAGTATGGCTCTACTGACAGATTCCCTTTAAGTCAATAAAAATGTCTGGACTGAGAGCCATGGATCTACAACTTGTGTAAAATGTGTAACCGTGGTCAACAGTGTTATCAGTGTTCAACCACAGGAAATGCATTTTCAAGTAAAAAAAGTGATGATCACATCTTCTATATGACAAAATACGACAAATTACACTAGATAATTAAAGATTTACTATAATTAGCACATGACACTGCGCTGCACATTATTACAAAAGTCCATTATTAATTAACACATGAATCTGCACTTTAACTTTCATAAGAATCGTTGATGTTTATATAGCAAAAGAATATTATCAGAGCATTGCAGTATAATATGGAGGACCAGTCTGTATTTTTCAGTGCACAAATCTCAATTAGAATATAGTACCGTACATAACACAATATTCTATTACAATTGCAAGTCCTACAGTAAAACAAGTACTTATAGCTTTCCATCCTCATTAGTTATTATTAAACATTTAGGGCCCTATCATAAAACAATAGGCACAAGAAAAATTAGTATGAAACTGCTTTAAATGTCAACATATAGTTACTAAAATTTTTGAAAGTTTTTCATTTGAGTATGGCCTAGTGTGGCCTGACAAGTCAATTACTGTCACAATCCCCCAATATACCCGGAATGAGTACATGCCGTCTAGTCTAATCCAGCTTCTCTCAATAAAAGAGAATTGAGGGACGTCAGATGGAGGCAAATCACATACATGTAGCCACGTGACGACCCTCCCACCCAGGGCAGATAGGGGAATCATGAGCATGACAGTCCCAGACTGTCACAATTTGGCAGCCTGTAGTCACTAGATTAACTCTAGACATTTCACTTCAACCTGGAAATCTCCATTGAACAGCTTGCCTCATGAAAAAAATAAAGTCATCCCTACCATTAGTAGATTTCTGTCAATTTCGCTTCACAGCCCCAGGGTTAACACTTATAACTGAGTTCAGTCAAACTTTTCCCCTCTAGTGAACACTGCAGGGAAAATGACAGCTCCCCACTCAGACTCATTGAAGAGGTGCCAAGGAGATATGTTCTTTATAAGGTTCATATGTCCTACGTACGGGAAAAGCATTTAAGATAGTGAAGCAATCTCTTCAAGTAAACCCTAGATGAACACATTAATAAAGCATATACCAATACCAAATATGAATTGCCACTTTTTTTAAAACACCACTCCAGTGTTTTTTTTTTATTGCACCACTGGAGCGGTTCGTTAAGGTAAATTCACATGACCATCCCATTTTTGCGGACCATAAAAACGGTCCTGTTTTTCCTTATATGCATCCATGTGACATCTGTGTGACGACCACATCCGTTCCATTCCATATATGGTCCATTTTATATCCGCGGCAGACCGCAGAAAAAAGCAAAAAACGGAAGGAGGCTTACAAACAGTTAAAGGCTAGAAAGACAGATAACTGGATAGATAGATAGATTGATAGATATATAGGAAAGACATATATAATATCTCACTCCCCTGCATTTTGTAATCTTGCACCCTTTAGTGCTTTTCATGTGGCACTAAAGAATGTTTAGTCTTGTTTTTAGCCACAATTCATTATTTTCCCCCAAAAACAACCTGGGGTCACCCCTATTTTTTGTAGCCAGCTAAGGTGAAGCAGACAGCGGCAACCTGCAGACCACAGCTGGCAGCGTCACCTTGGCTGGTAATCCAAAACATAGGGCATCCCACACTGTTATTTTAAATAAAATTAAATTAAATAAATAATTTAAAACAAAAAATGTGAGGTTCTCCCCAAATTGATCACCAGCCAAGGTAAAGCGGACAGCTGTGGTCTGGTATTCTCAGACAAGGAAGGTCCACAGTTATTGGACCCTCCCCAGCCTAAAAATAGCAGGCCACAGCTGCCCCAGAAGTGGTGCATTATTTAGAGGCGCCAATCCTGGCACTTCACCCCGACTCCTCCTGCTGCCCTGGTGCGGTGGCAAACAGGGTAATATATGGGGTTGATACCAGCTGTGTAATGTCACCTGGCATCAAGCCCTGGCATTATTGATGTGACGGCATCTATCAGATACCCAACATCACTAACCCAGTCAGTAATAAAAATAAATAGACAACAAAAACATTTTTTATCTGAAAAATCACTCCCCAACACATTCACTTTTTCACCAATTTATTGAAAAGAAAACACAAATATGGGTTTGGCGTAATCCAATAAGGGGATCCCACAACGATCTATACTCACTGTCCCAGTCAATGAAGAACAGAATGTCCACCTTTAACTGGGAGAGCAATGCAGTGACCTGATCTAACATCATTAGGTCATAAAACACAAAGTAAAGGGAGGGTACTACAAAAATAAATATGGGGATCTGAACCAAAAGCACATCCAATAAAGTTTAGGACATGAAAGAGAATGAAGTAAAGTGGGATGTGCATGTATTGGGATCACCCAAATGATACCATAATGCAATAACAATATGAATCAATATTATTAATGCAAAAAGGACAAACAATTCTGACAACTATTAAAAGCATTTAGAAAAGCCAAAATCTTACATACAAAAACCAACACATGGTTTGTACTGTGATCAGTGCTTTACCCAAACCCAACCCCTATGTAATAATAAACAAGACTTGCATGCTTTAGCCCATTAAAATTAAACAAGGGAAAGTCAATGGTACATAAATAATAAAAATCAATAGGCAGCTAGCCAAGAGTCAGTCTGACCGGAAGTGTTGTAAATAAATAAATAGTATGTGGCACACAAGCATAGACAGATTAAGTGCAATAATATGCAATACTCCTAAATAACATACCAGACAGATGATCCTGCTAAAGCAGGTTTGCAAGATCCTGGGACACAGCAATAAACGGATATAATGAAAAGGAGCAAACTCCAGCTAACCCATGTGTAGTGCAAGCAAGGTATACGAGGGGTGAGAAAAGAAGACCTCATGTGTATCGCCACGCTCAAGTGGCTTCCTCAGAGGGGAGTGTGGGTTAAACTGAGTCAGAAACCATCCTTAAATATACATAAGCATTAGTAAAGCAATCGGATAATTACATAGTTACCAACATGTGGAAAAACTTTGGGAGGTGTGTCCGAAGACATGTGGTCAGGATAAACCTTGTACCCATTAAGGCTGCCACACACTGCACAGTACTTGAGTAAAGGGGGCTTTACCAGCAACGGCATCGCTAACAAGATGCCGTTGGGGGGCACGGAATTCGTGACGCACATCCGGCCTCGTTAGCGATGTCGTTGCGTGTGACACTTACGAGCGACCGCTAACGATCAAAATTACTGACCTAATCATTGTTCGTTGACAAGTCATTCATTTCCCAAATGTCGTTGCTGGTTCAGGACGCAGGTTGTTGGTCGTTCCTAAGGCAGGACACATCGCTATGTATGACACCCCAGGGATGACCAAAACACCGTACCTGCATCCTCCGGCAACGAGGTGGGCGTGACTTTCATGCGGCTGCTCTACACCCCTCCGCTTCTATTGGATGCCTGCCGTGTGACGTCACTGTGATGCCGCACGGAGCGCCCCCTTAGAAAAGAGACTATTCGCCGGCCACAGCGACGTCGCTTGGAAGGTAAGTACGTGTGACGGGTACTAGCGATATTGTGCGCCACGGGCAGCGTTTTGCCTGTGATGCATAAACGACGGGGGTGGGTGCTTTCACGAGCGACATCTCTAGCGATGTCGCTGCGTGTAAAGCAGCCTTAAATCCAAAATAAGAAACCACATCTGCGCATAAAGTATATTATGTTGCACATGCGGTGTACTGGAGATAAGAATCCCAAAGGGCCCAGTATTCTATGTACGCAAGCACAGTATAGCATGACAAAATTTAGTAGTATAGGCCGCGTCTGCATAGAGCACAGGTTCAGCTCAGCGTTTGCTAAAACTATATGCCACACATTCGCCCCAATAATATGGTTTGGTCACAGTGCTGGCTAGAAACACATCATATTATTAGTGATCATTCATACCTTTATGATAACTGCAAATACACAGCACTAGAATCCTGATTCACATTGTTTTGAAACAAGTGCACAAACTACTTAGATCCATGAAGCATGCGCACCTTTAGAACTCATAGAGTCCCATGGGTGACTGCGCGGATGGACGGAGCAAAAAAAAAAACTATGCACAATATACCTAGCTCTACAGCACATGCGGAGCATGTAAAAGCTATTGAAACTCAAAAGATGCAGTATGCATCTGTGCAAATACAGAGTGTTTGTATCACGATGTAAAAACAAGAGATTTGGAAGTGCAATTGTAAAGCAAACATAAATATATAACGACCAAAAAATCCCTTTTTCACTTTTTTCCTTTCCTTTTCCTTCCCTTCTATCCATTACATTTCTATAGTTTTGAAGTGTGTGCGGAAGGCCTTTTTAGCATTTTTTTTTATATAGACCTAGATAGGCATGAACAAAAACCTAATTTTTTTATTATTTTTCCCCCTCTTTCTTCCTTCTTTTCCCTTCCCTCTCCCTGTCTTTTATTCCTTTTATGGGGAACCCATAACTACAAAAATGGGCACACATCAGAGTAATTGGTGTAACCAAATAATAATAACAGGACCTAATGGGGTCACAATAGACTCTATATGTACCGTAGTTGATAATACCCTACCCTGTGCCTAAACACGACCATCAGAGAGGTTTGTTGAAAACTACGCTACCCATTTCCAAGGAGGCAATCATGAGAAATTGTATAACTTTATGCACTTGATGTTATTCATAATAGGAAAAAACAACAAAAACAATATAATATGTTTTGACCTGGACAAAATGGAGGAAAGAAATAGAGGAAAAAATGACCATGGAAAAGATAGAAGACCAAGCGAAAGATGAGACACAGTGAATCACAGGCATAATAATGCAGCAAGGTAATGTAATGATTGTAGAGTGAGGTTGTCATGAAAATGGAATACACTCAAGAAGAAGAGTTAGGTCAGGCCAGGTCACCGCAGGGGATGACTATCATCGACGTCATGAGGTTAGCTTAGTTCATTACCTGAGGCGATGAACTCCGCCGAACTCATGACGTCAGCGCTCGTCACTGAGATGTATGGCCGCCGCGTTCTCACGCGAAGTATCGCGGGAGCCTGTGACGTCACCGCTAGTCACAGCCTTGGGCCGCCCTTGAGACTTGAGGTGAGAAAGCGATGGGCATGGAAGTCAGTGACGAGCACTGACATCACGAGTTCAACGGAGCTCATTAGTGCATATAGAAAATTTAGCTAACCTCATGATGGCAGCGCTTGTCATCCCCACAGCTGCTCACACTGCTGTGTGAGCCACTGTGGTTCTGGCCAGGGCAGTGGGACATTATATAGACTGCAGGAGCACCCATAGACAGAAGCCAGACGGAAGTGCTTCTGTGTGTCTTCCTTGTATTTTGCGGACCCATTGACTTGTATTGTGTCATGGTCCACATTTTTCAGAACAGAATAGGACATGTTGCATAACAACAGAATGGATATGCAGACACGGATGGCACACGGAAGCAAAAAAACATGGTCTTGTCAGTAGGTCTGCAAAAAAAAAGGAACTGGCAAGGACAAACGGAACGGTCATCTGAATAAGCTCTAAATCTAAGTCCCCTGACCCCTTTATTATACATCACCCACCACTCCGGTTTGTCTCCTGTGATTTGTGACCTGCCGGCAACTCCAGTGCTTCAGGGAGTGCCTCAGAGGTCTGGACTAGAGTTTCACTGTGCACATGTGTGACGCCCTGGCAAAACCAGGTTGTAACAAAGACTGCACAAATCTTCCAGGTGCAGGCCTCCATCCTCCTTGGCATACCAACACAACTCTACACATAGGTAACACCAGCCACGAAAGCCTAGTCACCCCCCCCGGACAATAGGGACACACCAATGGGCGGAGCCAGGCGGATGGATACGCCCACCTAGGGGTACTGATGTGTCAGGGGAGGGAACACAACAGACAGGTACTGACAGTTGGAGTGGTAGTTAGTGAGTGAGAGGAGAGTGGAGTGACAGCCGGGTCAGGGGTCAGAGGCCCTGGACTACCGGACTACCTGAGCTGACTAGGTGGCAGACGGCAGAGCAGGGCCACAGGCGACGGAGATCTGGTCGCAGGAGATCTAAAGTGGACCGGGACAGGGTTGTAGCCCACCAGTGCCGGCAGTGGGGATCCGGTCCGGAGGATGAGCACAGTCGGGATACCTGGAACCCAGGGCGAGGACCGCTTCAAGCACCTTACCTATTAGCCAGCAGGGGACAACGTTCCAGATCTTATCCCACGAGTAGCCCAGAGAGCAAAACAGAAGCCCAACGCGGGGGATAGGGCGTCCGCTAGAGCCCACAGAGATCCCAAGGGTCAGTTTTCGTGGGCAAGTGCTCCCAACAAACAGAAACACAGGGAGCGGACTTCTACCGTTTTATGTGGATTAAGTCAACACACAAGAAACTACAAGTGCAGAAGGAAGGGCCCCTGCCCTGTCAGCCCGTGTGTGGGCCCAAGCACACCCCTCCAGAGGCTCCCGGCATTCAGCCTTGGTTTACAATACGGACTTTGTGTGTTTTATTACCACAGTGAGTACACTGGTACCATCCGGGTATTTCCTAAAGACTGCTCCTTGCTCCCTCACTATCCTCAGGGCCCCGGGACTACACCTCCCCAACCCATGGAGGGGATTCCACCTTGCTGCACCGCTCCATCAGCCCCGGGCACCCCCATACCAAGGCAGCGGCGGTGTCACCAATCATCACCGCAACCCAGAGGTGTCGTCACTGACAAACTCTTCCCTTTTATTGTTGTGGGTAACGGGCCGCTGCATGAGCCCCGGATCCGGCTGCCACTCGAGCCCCAGCCACGATCCCAGATCCGAGAGCCTCAGGTAGACTTCCCTGACGTGGTCAGTCACCCCCTGCCCGCGACACATGTAGTAATAAAAATTTCCAATGTGTTAGGTGAAGTTAAAACGGTTTCCCAAGGAATATAACATATGTTAAATGGCTAAAACTGTGAGAATAAAAAATAAAATAAATAATACTCCATCCATACCAATCTACTCAGTTCCCCTTCCAATCCCGTTTCAGCTTTCAGTTGGTCTCTATTGTCTGATTCCATCTTGACACAAAGGAAATAGCCAGAAACACTTGATAAGTAAATCATTGGCAGTAACAGTGACCTGTCTCAACTAGTCACTAGCTATGTATAGTTTCTGACCATTTTTGGTGTGTCAAGAGATGACCAGAAAGTAGAGACAAGCATGATGTGGGTACGCGTAGGAATGGGCAGTAGAATCAGTGACACTGAGTATTGTTGTATTGTTTTTTTAAGCAGTTTGAGTCTTTTAGGCTTTGTTCTCATTAGCGTATGGCATCTGATGCGAGAGCATCATATGTAATATGCTAATGACGCTCAGGCTCTGCTTCGAGCGTGAGCCGAGTGTCATGTTACTGCGATTCGATTCTTTTGCATGCAGGAGTTGGGTCACAGGTGTGGAGAAGAGGGAGAGGTTAATCTCTCCATCTTCTCCTTTGTCTATACCAGACTGCCCACGCATGTCATCAGAGTGCTGTCCAATATGTGATACAAACCCATAGACTTGTATGTATGCTTGAGAACCGATGTATATTGCCAAACACAGCGTGCTGCGATCTTTTTCTCATGCCGAACTGGCGTGTGAAAAAAAAATTGCAGATGAACACTGCCTAACTGTTTAATATTGGTGAAAGTGCAACTCGATGTTTTATCTGATTGTACATGTCCATATGAATTGAAAGTGGGAGCGAGGCCTTAAAGAAGAATTCTATTTGTTATCCTTAATAATTAAACAGCTGGTTGCTCACTGTCACGAGTGTGTCACGGTCTGATGTGATCTTGGGGGGATGTGGGATAGGAAGCTCACAGCGTATATTTGATCGCAGATCCTCTTTTGTGCCTGCTCATTGGTTACCCTAAGTTGGAGTGTAGTGCTCCTGAACCCATCAGGGTGCTAGAAGGTTCTGCAGATCCACTAGGTTGCAGGGCCTACCCCCTTAGGGACCCAGAATTCCAGTGCCGGTAACACCAAAAACCCAGGTAATCCCAGTTTTCCCCAACAATCCCCCATACAATGGTACCTAGCTAGAGTGGGACCATGGATGGCCGCTTAGAAGTGGAGCCACTCCAGTCCACTAGTTGACCAGGTGAGAGAAGCAGACTATGGACAGAGAGAACACAGGAAGTCAGTAGTCAGAACTGCAGTAACAGTGAGGTGTCAGACAGGCGAGGAGTGAAGGTGGAAGCAAAGGACTTCCTGACTCCAGTTAATGGTGACTTGGTACCCTGGAGAGGTGGAGTACTCCCGGAACTACGCACCGACGGGGTACAGGACCCTAGGACAGGAGATAGCTCCAGGCCGACCTGTTAACACCTGCACAGCAAGGGGACCTTCAAGGACCTTGCTGACCCTAAAGAATACGAAGACTCAATAGCAATGGGAGAACCGGGGACAGGACCAGAGACTCCAACCCCACAGGGTTCACGCTACCGTCAGGCGGACAGAAGTGGACAAATCACAGAACGGGGACCCCCAGTTGTTCAATGCCACGGGGACCCACTTACCAGAGACAGGTGCAGGGGAAGAAGGTACCAGAGAACCAAACTGGCACTGGGACGAAGGGGACCTGGAGGCGAAACCAGCTGGCCTCGGGCAACCACTTAACATCTACCAGCAGTGAGTAAACCAGTTGCACTGAACACCTGTGTAGACTACCTTCTTCTGACACCCACTGCACCATACACCCTCTGGGGTCTAACATTCTAGCTGCCAATACCACCAGCCCCAGTAGAGACATTCTGCCATGGCGGCTCCCTACACTTAGCTGCAACCCCGCAAGTGGCGTCACATGTGAACATTATCTTATTCTCCCCTGTAAATATCCCCATTACAAAAAGGGTCCAGGGCACGGAACCGGGTAATGGCCACCACTGTGACATTCCTAATAGAGACTCTGCCCGGAACCGAGTACCCCATATCTCTGGGTGCTACAGGAGCTTATTTAATTCCATGCGGTGCTAAAGCAGATAAGATTCCTTTCTTTTCTGCTTTGATTTAACAGGTAGCTGTCATCTTAGCTGCAGCCACTCCCTTCCACTATAAACATTCACAACTCACTCCTCCCTTTGTCGGCTACAGTTCACACTATACTGTCCATTCTTAAGGAGCCTGTCTCTGTAAGAGCTTAGTTGCTCATTTCTATTGCAGCTGAGAAGTTTCCTGCTGGAGAAGCTCTTCTATTTGTTATGTTTTTCCCCTCCTGTTTGTCTTACCTTCCTTGTATTGTCTTGTATTGAGACTATCATCTAGCTGGCCTTCACACTAGGCAGGGTGAGTTCAGGGCCAGTGAGGGCCTAGGCATGTTATGGCGCACTGGAGCAAGGACCTGTCTAAAGACATTAGGGAGTGCAGGGTTCAGTATCAAGTGAGTGTTAGGTGACCCTGCTCCCCTCTCCCAGTGTCTTCATTTGTATTGCATCCCTTTGTGTTGCACCACTCACTGTCAGTCCTCACGCATCTGGTGTGATGCCAGCAGTCACATTGTAATATTCACTTGGAGATGTTCACATGCTCTATGTTTCTCTGGCATGCTATTCAGCCACAAAAATGCTGAATAGTTAAAAGAAAAACAAACTTCTAATCCTGGATTCAACGTTATTGAATCAAGAAACCAATAACATATTATATGGGTCCCCTCAGACCATAAGCAGACTGTGCAGGCGAATAGAAAGCATTTAGCTATTTTGACCAGTGGCATTAACCAGAACCAGGCGTGGACACTGACAGTTTGGGGCCCCTGTGTAAGATATTGTGCCTGGGCCCCCCCTTCTTCTATGCTGACATAGCTGCAGAGATAGAGATATAGCTAGATGGATAGATAAATATATATATATAGATATATATAAAAATATATATATATATATATATACATATATATATACTGTATGTTCTGTATGTATGTATATATATATACACTGTATTACTACATCCTCATATACTACATCCCTATACACTACACCTGTAATATCCCTAATCACTATGCCCAATATACTACACCAGTATTATACTACATCACTACACTCCCATATATTGCACCTGTAATATATTACATCTCTACACCAATGATATACTACACCTTTTAATATACTACATCACTAGACCCTCAATACAATACACCTGTATTATACTACATCACTACACCCCATATACTACACCTGTAATATACTACATCACTACACCCCCATATATTGCACCTGTAATATACTACATCACGACACCCCCATATACTACACCTGTAATATACTACATCACTACACCCCTATATACTACACCTGTAATATACTACATCACTTCACCCCAATATACTACACCTGTAATATACTACATCACTACACCTCCCATATACTACAACTGTAATATACTACATCACTACACCTCTGATATACTACACCTCTAATATACTACATCACTACACCCCCATATACTACACCTGTAATATACTACATCACTACACCCACGATACTACATCACTTCCCCCTATATACTACAACTGTAATATACTACATCACTACACTCCCATATACTACACCTGTAATGTACTACATCACTACACCTCATATACTACACCTGTAATATACTACATCACTTCACCCCCATATACTACACCTGTAATTTACTACATCACTACACCATTGTATACTACACCTGTAATATACTACATCACTACACCCCCATATACCACACCTGTAATATACTACATCACTACACCCCTATATACACCTGTAATATACTACTTCACTACACCCCCATATACTACATCTGTAATATACTACATAACTACACCCCTATGTACTACACCTGTAATATACTACATCACTACACCTCCAATATTAGTCACCACCCTCCTTATTGTGCCCTGCTCAGGCTATAACAAAAAAAAATAGCCACTCCTTACCTCTCCACACGGGCCCCGGAGCACCACTTTGTCTCTGTGCACGGGCTCCGCAGCACTGCTTCTCTCTGCACGGGGCCTCGCCGCTGCTTCTCCTGCCAGAACTTTTCAAATGACACAAGCATGTGAAATATTGACAACATCAGGGCACATGTGTCTGTGTCACAGAGAAAGTGCCGGGCAGGGGGCAGAGGACAGACGCCTGCGTTCAGCTGTGTACACTGTGTGGAGCTCCAGGATCACTCAATGCCTGACACGCTGCATGTGAGGAGGGCAATCTGACCAAGGGACTCCCGAAGTCTGGAGTTCCGGACAACAGGTCAGATTGCCCTCATTATTAACTGGCCAGCAGGGGCCCCCTAAACCTCCAGGCTCCTGTGCGTCTGAACCGGCTGCTTCGGCGATATGTCTGCCACTGACCAGAACATTGTAGTAGTAGGCTTTTTACTGAATCAAAACAGACTCCATACGTACAACGTTCAGCATGTGGCAATTAATTCTTGTTACACTGGTAATTCAATATGTGACAATACTCCTTTTGCATTTTTATTTTGGTTACTTTTAGGTTTATTTTGTAAAATGTTATTACTTTTCCACTAATTCATTTTATTATGTAGCTTATGCTGCTGGTATATATTTTGTTAGATGTCATTTACAAATACACCATTCCCTAGATTAATGTTCCTTTTTTAACAATATTAAAATGATATGGTGAGTGCAGCAGAGATCCATCCTGCTGCTGCTGCTAGACCAGTTAGGATTCAAGTCAGGCGGAACATCGCAAATTAGGCTTTCTTGGTAGAAATGCATTTAGCCGACATGAAAGGGCCTGAGTAACACCTCTTTAAGTCACTGCATAAACCACATAGGCATAAGGTGCATGGCTGAAATTACAGATTAAAGTTGTCATTTTTGGATGCAGTTTTCATGTGACATATAGCTGTTTTCAGAGTAAATCCCTTCTTCTGAAGCCTATTAAAGATAGCATGATAATGAGAGTACTATAAAACAGAATGCAAGCTTCAAAGACCCAATCACAGGAGTCCCATTTTTTTTTATAATGGTAGCAATTGATCAATTAAAATGACCTATTAAATAAAACAGCCTGGGTAAATCATAAGGTGTCATCTGAAAAAGATTAGTCTTTTATTCACGGCAGGATTGGTCTCGGAAGGACATGTAAAACGGTAACGTCACAGTCTTACACACAAGGTCATATACCTAATGGCAAAAATAACGATAATATTTCTAATATCAAAATGAGGGAGCCAGCATGATTCCTAAACTGTACTTATTAATAAATGGAGATTTTTGGCAAAACATTGCAATCTTTTGAGCTACCCCGCCACGTCACGGCAAATCTCAGGGGGCAGTCCTACACTAATATTAGATTTTATCTGAAGGGTACCATGCGGCCTCACACATTAAAAAGCAGAACTATTTAAAACAGCACCTACCTGATGCTTTTCATTCCCGTACCTGTGACTGAGTCACAGCTGTGGGCGGGACAGGCCCAGGCAAGTGCTGCTTATATTAAATAGCCTGTGGACAGGGCTGATGGCTGAGTGTGAACAGTCACCAATTGCCAAAATCAGACAGCTAGAACAACCAAAATAGGGTGCACGGCTTGGTGGAGGCTAACCACCTGCCAACAGAAAAATCAAAATGAGGGCGCCAGCACGCTTTCTAAACTGTACTTATTAATAAATGGAGATTTGCACATGTGCACCCGTTTTTGGTCATTCTAGCTGTCTGATTTTGGCAAGTGGTGACTGTTCACACTCAGCCATCAGCCCTGGCCACAGGCTATTTAATCCAAGCAGCACTTGCCTGGGCCTGTCCCGCCCACAGCTGTGATCTAGTCACAGGTACGGGAATGAAAAGCATCAGGTAGGTGCTGTTTTAAATAGTTCTGCTTTTAATGTGTGAGGCCGCATGGCACCCTTCAGATAAATAAAATATTAGTGTAGGACTGCCCCCTGAGATTTGCCGTGACGTGGCGGGGTAGCTCAAAAGATTGCAATCTTTTGCCAAAAATCTTCATTTATTAATAAGCACAGTTTAGAAATTGTGCTGGCTCCCTCATTCTAATATTCCTAATAGTCTTTAGATCATTGCTTTCAACCCAGCTTATTTAAGCAAAGTTTCTGGCTGTTGTGTTGAAAAAATAGTATAATAGGTTTTGAGAGAAAAGACTGTAGTTTTTCAGAATAATAATGAGATTGTATAGGTTTTTTCCAGTATTTGGCACAGTAGAAAGTCCCAGAGATTAGTATGATAAACAAAAGCAAAGTCAATGCAGTTAAAATTGGTCCGATGAGTTGTTGTAGTTCTTTTGTAAATATTTTTTTGAAAATTGTTTTTTGAACCCATTTGGACAAAACGTCTTGTTACATTGATTTCAGTGTTTTACAATATTAGGCCTTTTTCAGATATCACACTTTTTTGTACCCAAAAAAATGGTAGATTTTCATCAGTGTTTTGGATACAGTTTTCGTCAGTTTGGTCAGGGTGTCAAGGTACACTCACACTTGCGTATGACTCGCGCGAGTGCAATACGAGAAAATCTCACATTGCACTCGGCTCAAATCTGCGCGTTTTTCCTCAGCCCTGATCAGACTGAGGAAAAAATCGCAGCATTGTCTGCGAGTCTCAGATCACTCGCACCCATACAAGTCTATGAGTAGGAGTGAAACTTTGGACTGCACTCAGATGACATCCAAGTGCAGTGCGATATATGCACAGGCTGACAATGAAGGAGATGGGGGACTACTCTCTCACTCTCCTCCGCAGCTGTGATCTGATCACATTATAATGACAATCTGCTTAGACCTGCAGCAGAGCAGGAGCCGAGGGTCTTTAGCATTTCACATCACATGCCATACGCTTGTGTGGCCCCAGCCTCAGTTGTATTATCAGTATTTTGTCAGCGTGTCAATTTTTACCATCAGTATTTGGTCGATGTGTAAGTTTTTGCCATCAATGTTTGGCCAGTGTGTCAATTGTATTATCAGTATTTGGTCAGCATCTCAGTGTGTCAGTTTTTACCATTAGTGTTTGGTTGATATATCAGTTTTTACCATCAGTGTTTGGTCAGTTTACATAACCTAAAAGTCCTATGCCTTTAAACAATGTGGGACAGCCCATATGATGATGTCATGTCTTTGGGAGCTTCTGATAGGTTTATTATCAACATAAGAGTTAATTGGAGACACACTTGTGAATGTATTTTAATGGCTTCTTCGAAGCAGAGTGGCCTTTCAGCCCATGTTGATACAGTACTTGTTTCACAATCCTGACAGAATCTTACCACTTGCATATTCACAAGGTCTTTTGCTTTTATTCTTAGGTTAATATGCACATATCTGACCAAAATACATTCATCTCTGGTACACAGAACTCATCTCCTTCCTGAGCATGATGGCTTGACATTCCCATCTTGTTTGTACTGGTGTATAATTGTTTGCACAAATGAATGAGGCACCTTCAGGTATCTGGAAACTGCATCCAAGGATGAACCAGACTGCTGCAAGTCCACAATTCTCTTCCTGAGATCTTGGCTGATTTCTTTTGATTTTCCCATGGTGCTACATAAAGAAGAAGTGTGTTTAAAGTGTGCATTACTCCAAAAGAAACATAAAAAAAGCCAGATTAATGTTTGCAAATGCACACAAGAACAAAATCCTTAATTTTTGGAGACATGTCCTGTGGTCTGACTAAACTAAAATTGAACTGTTTGGCCATAATGACTATTTTTACATTTGGAGGAAAAAAGGAGAAGCTTTGAAGCCAAAGAACAACATTCCAACTGTGAAAAATGGGGTTGGCAGCATCATGATGTGGGGTTGCTTTGCTGCAGGAGGGACTGGTGCACTTCACAAAATAGATGGCATCATGAGGAAAGAAGATTATGTGACAATACTGAAGAACATCTCAAGACATCAGCCAGGAACTTAAAGTGTGGGAGGAAATGGGTCTTCACGTGGACAATGAACCAAAGCATTCTGCCAAACTGGTTACAAAGTGGCTTAAGGATAACAAAGTCAATGTTTTGGAGTGGCCATCCTATTGAAAATATATGGGCAAAGGTGAAAAGGCCGGTGCAAGCAATCAGTTACTTCAATTCTGTCAGGAGGAGTGGGCACAACTTCCTACCAACTATTGTGAGAAGCTTGTAGAAGGATACCCAAAATATTTGACTCAAGTCAAACAGTTTAAGGGCAATAGTACCACATACTAATGAAATGGATGTAAACATTTGACTTTTCAGAAAGTAATAAAAATGTGTTAGAACATTCTCTATCTATCATTATTCTGGCATTTGGCAAATATAAATAATTTTGGTTCCTAACTGACCTAAACCGGGAAAGGTTTATTTTGATTTCATATCAGATGGTGAGGAAAACATGCAGATGTATCTTTTTAGATGCATGTAAGCTTCTGGTTTCAACTGTAGATATGATTTTACAGCTGAAATGTTTGCTATGATTAGGCTCTAATCATATTTTTGGTCCAAGTGCTGTCTGTATAAAGACAGATCTAACACGGGCAGCATTCCGACCAATGTAAGTGAATGGGAATGTTCACATGAACGATTTTATACAACTGTCTATGAAAAAAATTGCAACATGCATTATTACTGTGAATTGTCTTCTGGATGAGACTTGCCTATATATTTCAATATATATGCAAGAAAAACAACAGATGATATAGGACCGCTATCTGTATGTCATCCACATTTAATGGATCTAATATAATTTGGCTTTGTATTATTTCTTATTAATTGATGTATAAAACCAGATGTCACACAGATGACATATGTACAATAGGAGATGAAAATCAGAGGATTTTTCACATGCTTGTGCAAACCTAACATAATAGATAAACTGAGAAAGGCAACTCCTATGTTAGTTTACTTAATGGCATCTGTTTTTTTTCTTCATTTGTAGTGTTTCCTCTGATTAGCTTCTATAAATACAATTTGCATATATACTGTGCCTGTACCATATATGCATGCATATGCAATACTATGATGCAGCAACTAATACCTGCCTAACAAACTGACAGAAAAAGCAGTCTGTTAAAATACAGCAATTGGCTACAGTTATCACTTGAACCTCTGTTTATATTGGTGAATAAGTGACACTACAATCTTAAGCGTTGAAGGGGGAAGCCAGGTGATGGCCAGAAATGCTCCACTCCCTTTTCTCACTCCAGTGTTGTGCATGTGTTCCGACCTGGCTGAGGGGTGCGACACTTACTTGCGTCTTCAGCGGCTCATCCGCCACCCTATCACCGGTCACCATCGTACTTGGGCAACAAATCACACATACGGTTTTCCATTAACACAAACTTTAACTTCTTTATTCAGCATACAAGCTTTCTGGGAGACACCTTCATAACACATGTTTCAATCTTTATATTAACCTTCCTAGGACAGACATGCCACTTTCTCCTTCATTACCATTCTGCTGCCACTGCTCAACAGACTACCGTTCTGTCCAGCCCTCGCTCTGGGCACTATTCCTCCAGTAGCTGAGTCTGACTTCTATGGTCCCCATCTCTTACAGCCGTGTCTGTAGGACACAATGGAGGATACTTCCTGAGGTCAGGGCAAACTCTAATCTTCAACATTAAACATATTTATATCACAGTACTGTACATTGGGGGAAACACTGTATAATAGGAGGGGGAGCGAATCGACCACCTCCCACAGTATGCCCATGTCCATGTCACTCTGCCTTTGATACTTTCATGTTATTGTGACAAGTATTACAACATTTTCCTGTTTCTTGATGAAATCTTCAATTTTAATGTATGTGTCACTATTTCTCAGGCTCATCCAGATGTCTGGTTTTCTTTTCACGTTCAAGAAAAATGGTGCTAGTTTTATCAGCGGTTTTGTTCAGTGTCATCTTATCCAGGTTTCATCAAAGTTTGGTCATAGTTTCATCAGTTTTTCTAGAATGAAAAAAACTAAAAATTGGACATGTCCTAGAGTCTATCCTAGGTATGAGTGTTATCTGGAAATAACACAGATGCACTTGTACTTGAAAAATTAGACTTCTGATTAAGCCCTAATGGAAATGTTTTGAAGATCAAAACCTACAATAAAGGTTAGGGATGAGCAGACCCATGGAAGTTCGGGTTCACTGGGTTCAGCCAGACTTTAGTTAAAACTTCAGCTTGGGACCTGGACTTGACACGAACTTGACACTGGACCCAAAATCCCATATACAGTAAGGCGGGCTTTGCACGTTGCGACATCGCAAGCCGATGCTGCGATGTCGCACGCGATAGTCCCCGCCCCCGTCGCAGGTACGATATCGTGTGATAGCTGGCGTAGCGAAAATTATCGCCACGCCAGCTTCACATGCACTCACCTGCCCTGCGACCGTCGCTCTGGCCGGCGACCTGCCTCCTTCCTAAGGGGGCGGGTCATGCGGCGTCATCGCGACGTCACATGGCAGGCGGCCAATAGCGGCGGAGGGGCGGAGATGAGCAGGATGTAAACATCCCACCCACCTCCTTCCTTCCGTAGAGCCGCCGGTGGCAGGTAAGGTGAAGTTCCTCGCTCCTGCGGCGTAACACACAGCGATGTGTGCTACCGCAGGAACGAGGAACAGCATCATACCATCACTGCAGCAAAATTATGGAAAAATCGGAGCTTGCAACGATGATACGATAACGACGCTTTTGCGCTCGTTTATCGTATCATCTAGGATTTACACACTACGACATCGCAAGTGACGCCGGATGTGCGTCACTTTCGATTTGACCCCACCGACATCGCACCTGCGATGTCGTAGTGTGCAAAGCCGCCCTAAGTCAATGGAGACCAAAACTTCTATGCTGTAAAATGGCTGCAAAATGGTTGTACTAAGGGCTAGGGGGATAAAAAGAAAGTAAAATTGGGAATAAAAGCAGGACAATTGACCTGCAAACAAATGTGGACAGGGAATAAAAAAATTACTTGGGGTCCCCCCTATTTTTGATAACCAGCACAGATAAAGCAAACAGCTGTGTGCTTTACTTTTGCTGGTTACCAAAAATAGGGGTGATCCCAGGCCGTTTTTTTTAATTATTTGTTTAAATATTTTAAACAATGTAGTGGGGTCCCCCTTATTTTAAATAACTAGCTAAGGAAAAACAGAGAGTTGGGGGCTGGTGTTATCAGATTGGGAAGCCCCATTGTTATATGGCCCTTGCCAGCCTAAAAATAGCAGCCTGCAGCCACCCCAGAAGTGGCGTATCCATTAGATGTGCCAATTCTGGCACATTGCCTGGCTCTTCCTAATTGCCCTGGTGCGGTGGCAGTCAGGGTAAAACTTTTGGGGTTGATGTCCACTGTGAATTTACAGCTGGAATCAATATCAGGAGTTAGTAACGGACAGGCATCTATCAGACACTCCCATTACTAACCTAAGTAAGTATACTGTTAAGAAACACACACAGGGAAAAATAGTTTAGTTGAATATTCCCTATATTTTTGATAACCAACCAACTGGTTATAAAAAAGGGGGGGTACCCCATGTCATTTTTTAAAATTTGTATTTATTTTTCACAGCAGCATACAGGCACCTTCCGCATGCCAAAAAGATTGTTAATTAGCTGCACTGCAGCCTTTCAACAAACTTTATTAGCACATGAAAAGCATTTTTATTTTGTAAAAGACTGTGTTGAAGTTTGAGCTGGACACCAGGTTTCCGATAGAAACCACAAACTTTACCATTCTGGTTTGCTCATCCCTAGTAAAGGTTAACACCTTAGCGGCAAAGGCTGTTTTCACCTTTTTGAAAAGTTTTTCATATTTGACACTTGTCAATTTATGTGGTAATAACTCTGGACTGTTTTTTCATGACACATTGTGCTTTATGTTAATTGTAAATTTAGGTTGATCTGTTTTGCATTTATTTAACAAAATATAAAAAAATGACAAAAATGTACATTAGCATAATATTTAAAAATGCTTTTTTTGTTACGATATTAGGTAGCTTAAAAGAATAGCAGCAATTTTTCATTTTTTTTTAAATTAAATTAGCACAATCTATTATCTTAGTGTCACTTCTTTTCTGAAGTAATTTCGAGGGGCCTATATGTTAGAAGTCCCCCAAACATGACACTATTTTAAAAACATCCCCCCTCAGAGTACTCACATGTGTGCATTCGGGAAGCTTGTTAATCTTTCTGGTGCTTCACAAGAATGTCTGCAAACTGGAAGAAAAAAAATATTACTTTTTTTTACTAAATTGTTACTCTAGCCACAATTTTTTTTTATTTTCACAAGGGTAAAAGGATAAAATGGATGCCACAATTTGCTGTGCAATTTCTCTTAAGTACAATGTTATACCATATGTGGTAGGAAACTACTGTTTGGGCACACGGCAGGGCTCCAAAGGGAAAGAGTGCTATTTCATTTTTGGAGTGCATATTTTGCTGGAATAGTTGGCGGATGCCATATCTTATTAGGAGAGCACTGAGGTCCAAAAACAGCAGATAGACCCTACAAGTGACCCCATATTAAAAACGACACCCATCAAATAATTCCTATACAGGTGTGATGACCATCTTGAAACCCAGATATGCTTCACAGAATTTATAATATTGAATAACAATTAATTTATAATGATAACACAGGTATAGAAAATTTCAGTTTATGTAAATTTTTAAATACAATGACTGATTGTTATTCTTTCATGATTTAATAAAAACACTTCTTTATTTAACCATCACGTACGGATTTTGCAGAAACCGTTTGTGAAATTACATACAATCGAGATGAACAAGGAAAATCTTTATTGTAACCAAAAATGTACACAATATTATATATATAAAAATGTATTGAACATTAATTCTGCAACTTTATTGGAAATTAAAAGCTTGCGCCTTTTCCTTTTGTCTTCAAACCTTCTATTGATACCTTTTCTCTTATAGAAGGCTTGGCCTGAGCATATTCTCTGTGAAGCATCCAGCAGTAGTCCCAAATCATGTTCACGTTCCATCTACCTTGGTATTGTTGGTCTATCTCCTTGATATCTGATTACATTTTTCTCCTTGATCTTCACTAACAGCACCAAGGTATTCAGGAAAGTAGTCCACATGGGAATCTAAAAAATGTATCTTCAAATTCATTTGACAACCCAAGGGTTGGAAACATTTCAGAATCTTCTCCACGCTTGACTTAAATTTTGGATCTTTGTTATTAACTAGAAATGTATTTACAACTTCACTTTAACCCTTTCATGACCTGGGAAGTACCTATACGTCATTGTTGGGAGGGGGTTCCAGACCTGTGGTGTATCGGTACGTCATGGCGATCCAGGGGGCGACATGGAGTCCGCTAACGTTTTCAGACAATTTTGAGTTACAAAAGTCAAATGACGCTCCTTTCCTTCTGAGCCCTGCCGTGTGCCAAAACAGTGGTTGCCCACCACATATGGGGTATCGGCGTACTCAGCAGAAATTGTAAAACAAATTGTATGGTGCAATTTCTCCTGTTACCCTTGTAAAAATGCTAAATTTTGAGCTAAACTAACTATTGTTGGAAAAAGTTAAATTTTCATTTTTTCCTTCCACATTGCTTTAGTTCCTTTGAAGCACATGAAGGGTTAATAAATTTGTTGCATGTAGTTTTGGATGTAGTTTTAGAATGGTTTCACTTTTGGGTATTTTCTGTCACATAGGCTTCTCAATTTAATGCTCTTGTCAGCGTCCTCACACTCTCCTGCTCCCCTCCCACAACGAGGTCACCAATTCCCTTACCTGTCCAAGCGTCCTGTAGCAGTGGTCCCATCCCTGTCCCACGCTGCAGCCTCCTGGAGTGTCTGTATTTCTGACAGACTTCAGGTCTCGGCCCGTATGGCACACCTGCAGCCACACCCTCTTTTTCAAAAGCCAACGTCCTCCTAACCTGGAAGTGCCTCCCAGGTCAGCTGGGAGGTTGCAGGTATTTAAGGCAACTCTGGCCTTTTTAGAATTGCCTGGGCAATGAGTTAGCTTTAAACTCATTGCTGTAGTCAGGTTCCCTAGCACTGTGCTGCTGCCGCTGTCTCTTTGTGCTAGTTCTGTCACTTACACCTGTTTGCATTCCAGAGTACTGCTGCCGTCACCTGACCTGCTGCTGCTGCGAGCTGCTCCACCAGCTGCCATTACCTATTCTTCCACTGCTGCCGTAAGGTGCCACGCCAGCCATGTGCCTCAAGCATCTCCACCAGCTGCTGCCACATACATCCGTCTATCCGTCCATCCATCCACGCCAGACGGATTCTCTACACCTGCTACCAGAGACTGTCGCTCCCTTACCCCTGGGACCAACCGATGCAACACTAGTCCAAGTAGCACACGGACCAAAACCTGCAGTGTAGCACCTCCACCATCAGGGGCTCTGGAGAAGACCAGATTCAGGTCTGTAGTCAAGCCACTCTGGGTTTTCAGTGTGTTGTGGTCCAGTGGGTTCACTACCACCACTGCTCGTCCGGCAACCATAACAGTTTGCTCAGACGTTGACCCCCGCTGCTCTTGCATTCTCGGCTCAGCGAGGACTTACTCATCTATTGAAGGAGCAATGTTGATTCATGATCGTTCTACAGGCAATGGATGCCCGACTGAGCTCTCTGCAGCTGGCAGATCCTGCAACCATCAATGCTCAGCTTTCCATCCTCCAACAAGAGATCACTTGTCAGGAAAGCACGCAAGGTCAGGTGTTGAGCATCTTGCCTCCGTGAACGAACGATTGAAGTCACTGCAGAATGCTGCTAGTCAAGCTGCTACATCCCCAGTATTGGCGCCTTTGGGTCTGGTTCCGCATCCTGTCGGCAGTCCGCCCCCTCGTTTCAGCATACCTCCACGGTACTGAGGGGATTGAAAGCTTTGTCGGGTGTTTCTCATCCAGTGCAAGATGCAATTCCATCTCCTGCCACATATGCCGCCAAAGTGGCCTTCCTGTCTTCTCATCTAGATGGCAAAGCTTTGGACTGGATCAATCCGTTTCTGGAAAGAATGGATCCTCTAGTCTCCAACCTTCCTCTCTTCCTGGAGACTTTCCAGAAGGTTTTTGATGAACCTGAATGCATTGCATCCGTGACTGAAGCACTACTCGACCTTCAACAAGAAGACCTCACCGAGGGTCAGTACGCCATAAGGTTCTGTACCCTGTCCTTTGAGCTACACTGAACCAATGAGCCATTGGTCAGAGCATTCTGTCAAGGCTTATCCAGTAAAAATCAAGGACAAGTTAGCTTGTCATGCTTTACCCTCATCTCTGGATGACCTGATTAGCCTGGTCATTCAGATTGACCTGCGATTTCAGAAACGCGCTCATGAGAGGGTCCTTGAAAGGAGGCTGTTGCACCCAGTACCCTCTGTCCTAAGGTCCTTGGTACCTCGTGCCAGTGCGCCTTCCATACGTCACAGAACCCATGGAGATTGATCATGTACGTCCAGTCTGCCACTACCTGGAGATTTGTCACCCCAGTAAAGGGTGCTACTACTGTGGAAGCTCCACACATCTAATCTGCTTATGTTTGAAGAAGCTGGGAAACTTCCCTTCCTAGGGTCTGTAGGAGAGGCCACTCTAGGTGAATGTAAGTCCTCTTCATCTCTATATATAACTGTGTCCATTACCAGTAGTGACTCCCGGTTCTCTAAAGTAGCACTTCCTGACTCTGGTGCTGACGGGAATTTCATACAACAAGCTATAGTGGATTGGCACCAGATTCCTGTGCGTCAGCTGCAACCCCCTATCCTAGTGCTCTCAGTGGACAAAAAGCCTCTGCCCAACCCTGGGCAGAGGCTTTTTGTCCACTGAGAGCACTAGGATAGGATCCAATTTGTCACTGAGGAAGTTGTCCAACGCATAGGAATGCTACACACAGAGAGGATTGCCTTTAGAGTTGAGCGCGGTTCACGGTTCAAGGTTCTCCAGTTCGCAGCTCGAGTGATTTTGGGGGCTGTTCTACATCGAACTAGAACTCGAGCTTTTTGCTAAAGCTCGATAGTTCTAGATACGTTCGAGAACGGTTCTAGCAGCAAAAAGACAAGCTAATTACTAGCTGGCTTTCCGCTGTAATAGTGTAAGTCACTCTGTGACTCACACTATTATGAAATTTCAGCGTATAGTGTGCGGGAACAGCGCATTCAGATCACTGCTGTTTTGATAATGGCGATCGCCATTTTTTTTTTTCCTTGTCTTCCTTCCCTAAGCGCGCGCGTGTAGTGGGGCGGGCCAGCATGTCAGCCAATCCCAAACAAACACACAGCTAAGTGGACTTTTAGCCAAAGAAGCAACGGCATGTGTGATAGGATGTCCATGTCACATGTCCCTGCATTATAAAAACGGACATTTTCCTCCAGCACGCCATTATCTGCCTTCTGCGTCTTGGTGTCAGTCACCGCTGGCGTAGCTCCTGTCTCGGATACTGCTGTGTACGCTCTATACACAGCGCTATATAGAATAGGGATAGAAGTTTCTTTCAGCCCTTGTAAGGGCAAATACCGGCAGGGTCAGAGCCATAGGTGACAGTCAGGTCCGTGAAAACAGATTTTAACAGCTACACAAGATGACAGCGTCTGTGTAGCTAAGGTCAGGGATTTCCTCGCTGCATTTCCCCATTAGGAGGGATAGAAAGGGAGGCTTCCTTTCCTCTACCCAGACCCACAACCCTGCCACTATACCCTCCTGCCCTTTGCACCCTCAAACTCATTGTTACTAAGCCATTATACTAGCAAACACTGAGTAAACTTAGTGGCATCCTAAAAGTGGCTGTTGGACTTCCATTAGTGTCCCACTGGTGCAAACCTATGTGCAGCACCTCTGCATTGCACACTCAAACTCATTGTTACTAAGCCATTATACTAGCACACACTGAGTAAACTTAGTGGCATCCTAAAAGTGGCTGTTGGACTTCCATTAGTGTCCCACTGGTGCAAATCTATGTGCAGCACCTCTGCATTGCACACTCAAACTCATTGTTACTAAGCCATTATACTAGCAAACACTGAGTAAACTTAGTGGCATCCTAAAAGTGGCTGTTGGACTTCCATTAGTGTCCCACTGGTGCAAATCTATGTGCAGCACCTCTGCATTGCACACTCAAACTCATTGTTACTAAGCCATTATAATACCAAACACTGAGTAAACTTAGTGGCATCCTAAAAGTGGCTGTTGGACTTCCATTAGTGTCCCACTGGTGCAAACCTATGTGCAGCACCTCTGCATTGCACACTCAAACTCATTGTTACTAAGCCATTATACTAGCAAACACTGAGGAAACTTAGTGGCATCCTAAAAGTGGCTATTGGACTTCCATTAGTGTCCTACTAGTGCAAATCTAATTGCAGCACCACTGCATTGCACACTCAAACTCATTGTTACTAAGCCATTATACTAGCAAACACTGAGTAAACTTAGTGGCATCCTAAAAGTGGCTATTGGACTTCCATTAGTGTCCCACTGGTGCAAACCTATGTGCAGCACCTCTGCATTGCACACTCAAACTCATTGTTACTAAGCCATTATACTAGCAAACTATGCTGCCAGTTTAAGGGCCATAGTTGCATTGTCAGGGATAGTTATTGTTGTTTATTCTGCTGTTAATAAAGCTAGACCACCGCTGCAATCTACACCACCTCTCAATTTTTACTACCACATTTTAAGTGCACAATCTTGTCGCAATCAAAATGAGTGTCAAAATGACAGATGCTGGTGGAAAGATGAAGAGGCGTGTTGGAAAAGGAAAAAAAGGGTTTGTCCATGGGGAAGGTGGCAAGGCTCCATTAACATCTGCTGAAGATAAACCATCTTCCAACAAAAGTAAGATGTCTACTTCTTACCGTGGACAATCCGATGTGCTCCCTTTTTTATGGACACGAACAACTGGAACAAAGGTAGATGATGGCCAAAAAAGAAAATGCTTGAATGGATCTCAAGTGGTCCAACAAGTGCCCTCTCCTCCACCTCAACTACCACATCCAAAAAACACCAGTCCTCTGAGTTGTCATCCCAATCACACTTGCTTTCTCCCAGCTCTGAAGTCTCCATCCGCCCTGCATAGTATGGTGGTTGAGACTGAGATGGCTGAGTCTGCAGAGCTGTTCAGTCACACTATAGCCTGGGAATCAGAGGTCTGCTCCCAAGCTACAGTGAGTACAGACCAGGAAATGGTCTGCAGTGATGCCCAGAACCTTTGTGACTCTGATTCAGGCTGTGAGGACCAAGTTTCTGAGCATAATATTGACCCTTATTCACAAACTGAAGCACCTGTTGTAATAGACAATGAGGAACATACTGATGACGATGAGACGCAGATACCAGATTGGGATGACAACTTAAATATTCGGTCAGGGCAAGAAGAGGCTCGGTCTGAGGGTGAGGGGAGTGCAAACACAACAAATGATGAGGAAGTTCTAGATCCCACCTACTGTCAACCCACAGTCAGGCCCTCGAGGAGGTCAACAGAGACGGTGGAGGAGGATGCAACTGATGACGAAGTTACCTTGCGCCTTCCTGGACAGAGTTGGAGTACTGGTAGCACGTCTACAACTGCATCCTCAGCCACCACTGTGCTTCTGAGCACTAGTCGGGGTGGATCAGCAGGTCGCATGCCTTCTAAGCCTTGCCTAGCCTGGTCCTTTTTTGACATAGCAAAAGATCGCCCAAATTATGTGATCTGTAAAATTTGTCGTGATTCTGTTAGTAGAGGGCAAAACCTCAGCAGTTTGACAACTTCTTCCATGAATCGTCACATGAATAAATATATGTCCCAGTGGGAAGCTCACCGTGCTGCAATGCGGCCTAGCGGAGCGAACCATCCACCGCCTGCCCCTTCCAGTGCATCCACGCGCTCTTCATCTTTTAGGACTGTGGAGACAGCTGTCACACCTGGTTTTCCACGCACAACTTCCACCACTGTAACCGCAACAGGCAGTTTGCTTGGTAGGTCGTCAGTTGGTTTGGAAGGGGAAACAAGTGCGTGTGTACAGCTCTCTCAGACATCGATAGCACCAACGTTGGATGAAGGCAACATCATGTCTATGCCTGCACTTTCCTCACAAACCTGCATTTTTCCAGGGACACCCTACTCAACACCGTCTACACACAGCAGCCAGATCTCTGTCCCTCAGATGTGGCAAATAAAAGGCCATTTCCTGTGACCCATGACAAAGCTAAGAGGTTGACTTTATCCCTCTGTAAGCTCTTGGCTACCGAAATGCTGCCTTTCCGCCTGGTGGACACACAGGATTTTAGAGACCTTATGTCTGTAGCTGTGCCCCAGTACCAGATGCCCAGTCGCCACTACTTCTCTAAGAAAGGTGTGCCCGCGCTACACCAGCATGTCGCACACAACATCACCGCTTCCTTGAGAAACTCTGTGTGTGAACGGGTGCAATTCACCACCGATACTTGGACCAGTAAGTATGGACAGGGACGTTACATGTCGCTGACTGGGCACTGGGTAACTATGGTGATAGATGGTGAAGGGTCTGCTGCACAAGTCTTGCCATCCCCACGGCTTGTGTGTCAATCCTCTATCTGTCCAAGTTCTGCCACTGCTTCTGCCTCCTCCACCTCATCTGGGTCCTCCACCTCCGCCCCAAGCCTGCCTGGTCAGGCCACCAGCGTTCTCACTGCGCAGAAGGAATCACACACCCCTCATTACTATGCTGGCAGCAGAGCGCAACGGCATCAGGCGGTCTTTAGCTTGACATGTCTTGGAAATAGGAGTCACACAGCGGATGAGTTGTGGGCAGCTCTGGAGACTGAGTTTAATAAATGGTTGTCTCCACTCAACCTGCAGCCTGGTAAGGCCGTGTGCAACAATGCTGCAAACCTGGGTGCGGCCCTTCACCTGGGCAAGGTGACACACGTGCCTTGTATGGCTCACGTGTTGAACCTTGTTGTCCAGCAATTTTTAACACACTATCCCCGCCTAGATGGCCTTCTGAACAGGGCACGAAAACTGTCTGCTCACTTCCGCCGTTCAACCACCGCTGCTGAGCGACTTGCATTGCTCCAAAAGTCTTTTGGCCTGCCGGTTCATTGCCTGAAATGCGATGTGGCGAGACGCTGGAATTCGACTCTCCACATGTTACAGCGACTGTGGCAGCACCGCCGAGCCCTGGTGCAATACGTCATGACGTATAGCCTGGGCCAACGAGATGCAGAGGTGGGGCAGATCACCCTGATGGAGTGGTCTCAGATCAAGGACCTATGCACCCTTCTGCACAGTTTCGACATGGCGACGAATATGTTTAGCGCTGACAATGCCATTATCAGCATGACAATTCCAGTCATTTACATGCTGGAGCACACGCTAAACACTATTCGGTGTCAGGGGGTGGGACAACAGGAAAGGGAGGAACTACAGGAGGATTCATATGCGCAAGACACAACAACATCACCAAGGTCCAGACGTTCATCATCACCAACGCGGCAGGCATGGGACCATGGGGGACAGGGATCAACAAGGGCGCATTGTAGCTGGCGAAATGTTGAGGAAGGTGCAGGAGAACATGAAGAAATGGAGGACGAACTGTCCATGGACATGGAAGACTCAGCGGATGAGGGAGACCTTGGTCAAATTTCAGTTGAAAGAGGTTGAGGGGAGATGTCACAGGAAGAAAGAACGGTTAGCACCTCTATGCCACAAACACAGCGTGGACTTGGTCCGCATGGCTGCGCAAGACACATGAGTGCCTTCTTGCTGCACTACCTCCAACATGACCCTCGTATTGTCAAAATTAGAAGTGATGATGACTACTGGCTTGCCACACTATTAGATCCCCGGTACAAGTCCAAATTTTGTGACATAATTCCAGCCATAGAAAGGGACGCACGTATGCAGGAGTATCAGCAGAAGCTGTTACTCAATCTTAGCTCGGCTTTTGCACCAAACAACCGTGCAGGTGCAGGTAGTGAATCTCCCAGTTGTAACTTGACAAACATGGGACGGTCTCGCCATCTTCAACAGTCTACCCGTACCAGTAGCACCGTATCTGGTGCTGGTAACAGCAATTTTATTGAATCTTTTCATAATTTTTTTAGACCCTCCTTTGCAAGGCCACCAGAGACAACAAGTCTGACACATAGCCAACGGCTGGAGAGGATGATACAGGAGTATCTCCAAATGAACATCGATACCATGACTTTGCAAATGGAGCCTTGCTCATTTTGGGCTTCAAATCTTGAAAAATGGCCAGAGCTCTCCACTTACGCCTTGGAGATTTTGTCGTGTCCAGCTGCCAGCGTTGTCTCTGAACGTGTCTTCAGTGCTGCTGGGTGTGTGCTGACAGATAAGCGCACGCGTCTGTCCAGTGACAATGTGGACATACTAACGTTCATCAAAATGAACAAGTCATGGATCCACAAGGAATTTACTACCCCTGTGTCATCCT
Organism: Anomaloglossus baeobatrachus; assembly: GCF_048569485.1. Lineage (NCBI taxonomy): Eukaryota > Metazoa > Chordata > Amphibia > Anura > Aromobatidae > Anomaloglossus > Anomaloglossus baeobatrachus. The sequence continues at coordinate 457,869,677 of NC_134353.1, read as the reverse complement.
GGGGAGAGTAAATGCTTGTGTATTTTGAATGTGCTTGATGCAAATCTAGCTGTGAAGTGTACAACTAGGGCACAAGTGCTGCCACTGATGGCGTGTCTGTGTGGCCCAATTTTTGGAAAAAAGGGAGACTCTTCTTGGAGTAACCCTTGCTTACATTGTTTTTAAAAATGATCCAAGATGCACAGCGCTGGGATCAGGAAAGACTTTGCTACCTACCCGGTGTCATCCTGGGGACGGTTAAGTATGGCGTATTTTTGAATGTGCTTGATGCAAATCTAGCTGTGAAGTGTACAACTGGGGCACAAGTGCTGCCACTGAATGGGTGGGTGTGTGTGGGGCCCAATTTTTGGAAAAAAAGGGAGACTTCACTTGGAGTAACCCTTGCTTACATTGTTTTTAAAAATGATCCAAGATGCACAGCGCTGGGATCAGGAAAGACTTTGCTACCTACCCCGGTGTCATCCTGGGGACGGTTAAGTATGGCATATTTTTGAATGTGCTTGATGCAAAGCTAGCTGTGAAGTGTACAACTGGGGCACAAGTGCTGCCACTGAATGGGTGGGTGTGTGTGTGGCCCAATTTTTCGAAAAAAGGGAGACTCCGCTTGGAGTCACCTTGCGGTGTTTTACATGATTTTAGAAGGGCGTGCCATGCCTATATCTGTGTCTCCTTCTCTTTTTCCTTGTCCTGCTCTTTTGTTTTCGCATGAGTATATGTCCTTGTCACTTTCCCATGTGTTTGTGTTGTGTTGTGAGTTGTTTGTCACCTTTTGGACACCTTTGAGGGTGTTTTCTAGGTGTTTTTATGTGTTTTTTGATTGCCTGCCATTGTTTCCTATGTGATTCGAGTTCGGTTCGTCGAACGTTCGCCGAACCGAACTCGAACGAGACGTCCGTTCGGCGAACCGAACTCGAGCCGAACCGCGACCGGTTCGCTCATCTCTAATTGCCTTCCATGTCCTTCCGGGAATATCACACCCGCTGTTGCTGGGTCTACCATGTCTAAGGAAGCACGAACCAGTTCTGGACTGGAGATTTGGAGATGTGCTCAGGTGGGATCATGCCTGCCATGAAAACTGTCTTGTTTCTGTGCAGTCTCCTCGACTTCCTCTGTGAGACCCTTTAATCTTCCGGGCATGCCGTCTGTCTACTGGGCTTATGCGGATGTCTTTGACAAGAAAGAGGCCAAGACTCTGCCACCACACAGACAATATGACTGCCCGATTGACTTACTCCCTGGGTCTATCCTGCCTTGTGGTCGTATCTATCCCCTGTGTCAGGCCGAGACCCAAGCTATGTCCGAGTACATTAAGGAGAATCTGGCAAAAGGTTTCATTCAAAAATCTTACTCTCTTTTTTATAAAGAAATAGGACGGGTCACTTTGATGATGTATTGACTACAGAGGACTCAATCAAATTACAGTCAAAAACAAATACCCGCTGCTAAACATACCAGAACTGTTCGACTGACTCCGAGGATCCAGGATCTTCTCCATGTTGGACCTCCGTGGTGCAAATAATCTGGTTCGCATTTGATCGGGCAACAAATGAAAGAATGCCTTCAACACCTGAGATGGCCACTATGAGTATCGGGTAATGTCGTTCGGGCTCAGCAATGTCCCGGCGGTCTTTCAGGAATTTGTCAACAACATCTTCCGAGATCTACTGTACTCATGTGTATTGGTGTAGTGTATCAGGACGATATTCTCGTATTTTCACTGGACCTTCCTGCACACAGGATAAATGTCTGTCAGGTGCTGCAGAGGTTAAGGGAGAACTGTCTTCACGCCAAATACGAGGTGTTTGTTTGAGTGACTGCCCTTGCTTTTCCTAGGCTACATCATCTCGGATACCGGCCTGAGGATGGATCCAGACAAGTTGTCAGCAGTACTGAAGTGGCCACGTCCTAACAATCTAAAAGTGATCCAGCAGTTCCTCAGCTTTGCCAACTACTAAAGGCAGTTCATCCCTTGGTTCTCATCCCTGGTGGTTCCCATCTCAACCTTGATCTGCAAAAGAGACAATCTGAATGCTTGGACTCCTGAGGCCGAAGATACGTTTGTGTCTCTCAAACAGGCCTTTGCTTCAGCTCTGGTGCTACATAGACCTTACTCTAATAAGCAGTTTACCCTTGAAGTGGATGCTTCATTTTCAGGTGTCGGTGTTGTCCTCACATGGAAGTCTGCTACGTGTAAGACTGTAACTTGTGGGTTCTTTTCCAGGGCTTTCTCTCCATCTGAGCGCAACTACTCGATTGGTGATCGAGAGCTGTTGGTCATCAAGATAGCTCTGGAGGAATGGCGTCATCTGCTGGAAGGAGCGATGCACCCTGTCATCATTCACAGTGACCACAAGAACTTAAAGCGAGCGAAGAAAAGCAACCACCGGGCTTGGGATAGATTTAACCTCTGAGCCAACTGTAGGTAGCTTGACTTCCAGCTGCACTTCTGCCCTGCTGAGAAGAACGTAAAAGCTGATGCGCTGTCACAGTCGTTCATGGTGGCCGATCAAGAGAAGGAGCTTCAACGCATAATTGAGCCATCCAGGATGGTGACCATGGCTCCCATAGATGTGTCCCAGGTTCCTCCCGGTAAGACGTTTATTGCTGAAGCAGACAGGAAGCGAGTTCTTCAGTGGGGTTATTCCTCTTGGCTGGCCAGTCATGCTGGACAGAAGTCATTGCAGCTGACATTGCGGTACTATTGATGGCCTATGACATCGCGGTAATATTGGTGGCCTATGACAAATTCCAGGACATTTTGACTGTGACAAAATGTCCTGGAATTTGTGTTGCCTTGTCGCTCTTGTGGCCGTAACAAGACACCAAAGAGGCTTCCTGCTGGTCCTCTGCTCTCTTTGCTGCCTTTGGTGTCATCTTCCCCCTGGCAGCACATCAGGATGGACTTTATCACAGGTCTGCCGAAGTCCTCCGGTACACCGTCATTTGGGTGGTGGTGGACAGATTCTCTAGAATGGTCCATTTACGCTGCTGACCAGTTTGCCCTCTGCGCCTGTCCAGCACTTCATCCAGCACATCTTCTGGCTGCTCGATCTACCATTCAATATTGTGTCTGACAGAGGTGTTGAGATCACGTCTCGATTCTAGAGGACCACCTGCAAGCTGCTGGATGTCACTCTGGACTTCTCGTTGGCCTCCCATCCGCAGTCCAATGGCCAAGTGGAATGGGTGAACCAAATTCTAACGAACTTTCTGTGACACTTTGTCAATAAGCATCATAGTGACTAGGTCAAGCTCCTCCCTTGGACAAAGTTCTCGTATAACAATCACATAAGTGAGTCCTCCGCCAAGTCTCCTTTTCAGATTGTGTATGGACAGCAACCCAGAATCCCATTCCCAGGGGTACTCACCTTCGGCAATCCTGCGGCTGATTCCCTCGTCAAGACGTTCTCCGACATCTGGGTGGAGACAAAGTCCTCCCTGCAGCAGTGCTCCCTTCGTATAGAGAGGCATACGGGCAAGAGACGCCTAGACTCTCCTCCGTGCTAGACTGGAGACAAGGTATGTCTCTTTTCCAGATACGTTCACCTCAAATTACCATCCTACATATTGGGTCCTCGCTTTATCGGTCTCTTTGAGGTGCTCCAGTGGATCAATGAAGTGTACTACAAGCTGATGCTCCCGGCCTCCCTACGCATACCCAACTCATTCCATGTGTCCCTCCTCAAACCTGTTGTCCTGAGCAGTTATCACTGGTATTCAGGTACCTCCCTGCCACTGGTCAGTGATGAAGACACCTATGAGGTAAAAGCCATCCTTGCAGCAAAAGAGATCAGAGGTAAAACCTTCTCTCTGGTGGACTTTAAGGGGGTTGTTTCTGAGGAGAGGTCATGGGAGCCAAGGAGAATGTGTCACGCTCCCCGGGTCCTCGGCTCCCCTCCCCGGGTCCTCAGCTCCGCTCCCCGGCTCACCTGCCACGCTCCCCTCGTCCCAGCCTCCGGTGCCCGTCCTCCATAGGTCCTCTGGTCGCCGATCCCGGCGTCCGACATCTTCCCAGGTCCTGGCCGGCTCTCCTGCGTCCTCCTCGCAGCCTCCTTCCCTGGCTTCTGGCACCCGGGCCGCGCGCATGCGCATTAGGGCACGCGCGCGGTCACTGACCCTTTCTTAAAGGGCCAGCGTCCAGTAACAGGAAATGAGGTTAGTCAGGTTCAGGGTATAAAGGGGGTTCTTGTCCAAGGGGGCGGGGCCTGATCTTCGTGTTCCCTGAGCTAGGAGTCAGGTCTCCTGGTGTTTATGTGCCTGTACTCACCTATCTCTCTTTGTAGAGCCGCACCTGCCTCGCCATCCAGTCTGCCGTATCCCGAACCCCGCACGCTGTCCGTCTGCCATCCGACAGCACCTGCCATCTCGGATCCCTGCGGTGACCCGTCATCTTGCTCCAGAGGTTCCGGACTCCGCCTGATATCATCTCGGCCTCCGAACCTGAGCTACGTCACCAAGACTACCTTCTGTGACTCCGTGGTCCCAGGGACTCCTCCGCTGTCTTCACTTGCACGGACTATCCTGCTGCCCTTCAGTGCTTCAGCTGCCGGACTCCCTACCTCCATCTTAGAGTTCGGTCCAGTGGATCCACCTCCTGGGTCTGCCCGACCGCCCGGCCGTGACAGTAAGATCAGGCCATGGATCCCGCTGCTGCACTAATGGCCCTGCAAGAGGAACTCCAACGCCAGCGTGAAGTCCAGACCCGCATGCTGCAATTCATGACCTCCGTGGACACCCGCCTGTACACATTACAAGCATCAATGACGCCTGCGGCACCCAGGTCCCCCGCCAGGCAAGCCATGGCTCCCGTACCAGTGGCAGCCTCTTCAGATGCTTCCCGACTCCGTTTGGCGTCACCTCCTCGGTATGCTGGAGATCCAAAGACCTGCAGGGGCTTCATAAACCAATGTTCCCTTCACTTCACGCAGCTGCCACATCTGTTCGCCTCCGACCAAGCCAAGGTCGCCTTTATAATGTCCCACCTAGAGGGCGAGGCGCTGGCGTGGATGAACCCCTTGTGGGAGAAGGAGGACCCCATGACCAAGGATCTTCAACAGTTCCTACAGGCCTTCCGCAGTACCTTTGACGAGCCAGGACGCGCCTCTGCCTCTGCTTCATCACTCCTCCGCCTACGTCAAGGGACACTGACGGTGGGTCAATACGCCATCCGTTTCCGCACTTTGGCTTCAGAACTCGGGTGGAATAATGAGGCCCTAACAGCCGCCTTCTGGGAAGGACTCTCGAGTCGCATCAAGGATGAGTTGGCGGGTCGGGACGTGCCCTCCACCCTAGATGCACTGATCGCCCTAGCAACTCGTGTGGACATACGTTTTCAGGAGCGCTCCAAAGAGCTATCTCGGGAGAGACGCCCGGTACGGCATTCTCCTCCTCCGCAGAAGTCCTCCGTTCCTCAGTCATCAACAGCTGGGATTCCCGTCCACGAGCCCATGCAGATCGACCGAGTGCGGCAGTCTGAACGACGTCGAGCAGAGCGGCTCGCCCAGGGCCTCTGCTTTTACTGTGGTGAGGACACCCACCTGCTACGCTCCTGTCCAGAGAGGCCGGGAAACTCCAAAGCCTAGGGTTGGTAGGAGAGGCCACCCTAGGTGCTGGGACCCTCTCTGACCCAGTTACATGGACAGTGCAAGTGACCACGGGAGAGACGCGGTTCACGGCTGATGCCTACCTCGATTCCGGGGCAGCAGGCAATTTCATCCAGCAGGCCACGGTGGACAAGTACCGGGTGCCTGTCATGCCACTCGACAAACCCCTAGTGATTGCCTCGGTGGATGGGAGGCCTCTCTCTGATACCATCTCCTTGATCACCAGGCCTGTCGAACTACGCATCGGTGCTCTTCACACCGAGAACATCGCTCTCTACGTTCTCCCACACATGTCCCACCAGATCCTGTTGGGACTCCCATGGTTGCGGACACATGAACCATCGGTTAGCTGGGGTACTGGCGAAGTCACCCGTTGGGGCTCTTCGTGTCATGAGAGGTGCCTAAAGTCCATACCACCCCTCCGACGACCTCCGGTTCCTGAGACCCTAACGGGGCTGCCTTCGGCCTATTGGTCCTTTGCCGATGTCTTTGACAAAAAGGAATCCGAGGTACTGCCGCCACATCGTCCATACGATTGTGCCATTGACCTGCTTCCAGGGACAACCCCACCTAGAGGACGGATATATCCTTTATCTCCAGCCGAAACCAGGGCCATGTCAGATTACATCTCAGAGAGCCTAGCAAGAGGGTTCATTCGGAGATCCTCCTCTCCTGCTGGAGCAGGTTTCTTCTTTGTCAAGAAGAAAGAGGGAGACTTACGCCCATGCATAGACTACCGGGGTCTCAATCAAATCACCGTGAAAAACAAATACCCCCTGCCGCTCATTCCCGAATTATTTGACCGGCTTAGAGGAGCTCGTGTGTTCACCAAGCTGGATCTTCGGGGTGCTTACAATCTGGTACGCATCCGCTCTGGTGACGAATGGAAAACCGCGTTTAATACGCGCGATGGACATTATGAGTACTGCGTGATGCCCTTCGGTCTGTGTAACGCTCCTGCCGTCTTCCAAGAACTGGTGAACGACGTGTTTCGGGACCTTCTCTACATCTGTGTGGTTGTTTATCTAGATGACATCCTTGTCTTCTCTCCGGACCTCCAAACCCACAGAGAAAACGTACAGCTGGTCTTACAAAGACTGAGAGAGAATCGCCTGTACGCAAAGTATGAGAAGTGTGTCTTTGAGCAGTCTTCCCTCCCCTTTCTGGGGTACATCATCTCTGATACTGGACTGCAGATGGACCCCAAGAAGGTCTCCGCCATCATCAACTGGCCTCCGCCTTCTGGACTGAAGGCAATCCAACGCTTCCTGGGATTCGCCAACTACTACCGCCAGTTTATCCCGCACTTCTCTGCCTTGACCGCTCCTCTCTCCGCTTTGACCAAAAAGGAGGCTAATCCTAAGGACTGGTCACCTGCGGCAGACGCCGCATTTTGTTCTTTGAAGCGAGCATTCGCCTCCGCCCCTGTACTCCACCGACCGGAGTTAAACCGCCAGTTCACCTTGGAGGTGGATGCCTCCTCCTCAGGAGCCGGAGCAGTGCTCATGCAAAAATCCTCCTCCGGGAAGATGGTGACCTGCGGTTTCTTCTCTAAGAGCTTCTCAGCACCCGAACGTAATTACACCATCGGTGACCGAGAACTACTGGCGGTCAAACTGGCTCTGGAGGAGTGGCGCTACCTCCTGGAAGGAGCAGTGTACCCCGTGATTATCTACACGGACCACAAAAACCTGGAATACCTGCGGTCCGCTCAGCGACTGAACCCACGGCAAGCCAGGTGGTCCTTATTCTTTGCCAGGTTTGACTTCCAGCTCCACTTCCGACCAGCGGACAAGAATGTACGCGCTGATGCCTTGTCTAGGTCTCTCATGCCCATGGAACAGGAGGAAGAGACTATCCAGCCTATCATCTCTCCTAGCAAGATTGTTCCGGTGGCTCCTGTCACTCTGGCCCAGATACCACCTGGGAAGACCTATGTCTCGGAGACCGACAGGCTAACGGTCTTACACTGGGGTCATACCTCAAAAACAGCCGGCCATGCAGGCCAGAAGAGAACATGGGGTGCGATTGTACGCCATTACTGGTGGCCATCTCTTCGCACGGACGTCGCCGCCTTTGTCTCTGCCTGCTCCTCTTGTGCCAGAAACAAGACGCCCAAACACCTCCCACATGGCCGCCTTCTGCCTCTGCCGATACCTTCGATTCCGTGGCAACACATAGCAATGGACTTTATTACGGACTTGCCATTGTCATCCGGGCACACAGTCATATGGGTCGTGGTGGACCGGTTCTCAAAAATGGCCCATTTCGTTCCTATGGCTGGACTGCCCTCTGCTCAGGAACTCGCGGACGCTTTTATACAACACATCTTCCGCTTGCATGGCTTTCCATTACACATCGTATCAGACAGAGGAACTCAGTTCACCTCCCGCTTCTGGAGGGCTCTCTGTAACCATCTGGGAGTGACTCTGGACTTTTCATCTGCATACCATCCTCAGTCTAATGGCCAAGTAGAGAGGGTCAATCAAATCTTGACCTCCTTTCTACGTCACTATGTTAACGCCCATCACGACGACTGGTCCGCTCTTCTACCTTGGGCTGAATTCTCCCACAACCACCACATCAGTGAGTCGTCCTCCAGCTCTCCCTTCCATGTTGTTTACGGACTTCAGCCTTCCATCCCATTGCCTGTATCCCCCTCTTCGGATGTCCCTGCTGCAGATACAGTAGCCCGTGACTTTGCCACCATTTGGGACTCTGTCAAGGTGTCTCTAGGACGTGCTTCCCTGCGGATGAAGAGACACGCAGACAAGAAACGCCTGGATCCTCCGTGTTTCTCTCCTGGAGACCTCGTCTGGCTTTCTTCCCAGTACGTCCGCCTGAAGATACCTTCATACAAGCTGGGTCCTCGCTACATTGGGCCGTTTAAAGTCCTCACCAGGATCAATGAGGTCTCCTACAAGCTGCAGCTCCCGGCCACGATGAGGATACCCAACTCGTTCCACGTCTCCCTGCTCAAGCCGGTGGTCCTTGGTCCCTTCTCCGCTGCTGCCAGTCCAGCTCCTCCACCTATTGCCGATGATGACATCTATGCGGTAAGGGATATCGTGGCCATGAAGACCGTACGAGGTCGGCAGTTCTTCCTGGTGGACTGGGCAGGGTATGGTCCTGAGGATAGGTCCTGGGAGCCCAGGGAGAACGTAGGCACTCCTCTTATCCGTGCCTTCATGTCCCGGTTGCGGGGAGGGGGGCGTGGGGGGGGGGTACTGTCACGCTCCCCGGGTCCTCGGCTCCCCTCCCCGGGTCCTCAGCTCCGCTCCCCGGCTCACCTGCCACGCTCCCCTCGTCCCAGCCTCCGGTGCCCGTCCTCCATAGGTCCTCTGGTCGCCGATCCCGGCGTCCGACATCTTCCCAGGTCCTGGCCGGCTCTCCTGCGTCCTCCTCGCAGCCTCCTTCCCTGGCTTCTGGCACCCGGGCCGCGCGCATGCGCATTAGGGCACGCGCGCGGTCACTGACCCTTTCTTAAAGGGCCAGCGTCCAGTAACAGGAAATGAGGTTAGTCAGGTTCAGGGTATAAAGGGGGTTCTTGTCCAAGGGGGCGGGGCCTGATCTTCGTGTTCCCTGAGCTAGGAGTCAGGTCTCCTGGTGTTTATGTGCCTGTACTCACCTATCTCTCTTTGTAGAGCCGCACCTGCCTCGCCATCCAGTCTGCCGTATCCCGAACCCCGCACGCTGTCCGTCTGCCATCCGACAGCACCTGCCATCTCGGATCCCTGCGGTGACCCGTCATCTTGCTCCAGAGGTTCCGGACTCCGCCTGATATCATCTCGGCCTCCGAACCTGAGCTACGTCACCAAGACTACCTTCTGTGACTCCGTGGTCCCAGGGACTCCTCCGCTGTCTTCACTTGCACGGACTATCCTGCTGCCCTTCAGTGCTTCAGCTGCCGGACTCCCTACCTCCATCTTAGAGTTCGGTCCAGTGGATCCACCTCCTGGGTCTGCCCGACCGCCCGGCCGTGACAGAATGCTAATGCCCCTCTTCTCCTTAAGAGATTACTCAAAAAGGGGGTTCTGTAATGCCCATGTAGACGTACTTGCACTCTCCTGCTCCCATCCCCCAGCGAGGTCGCCGATTCCCTCACCTGTCCAGGCATCCTGTAGCAGTGGTCCCATCCCCTTCCCATGCTGCAGCCTGACGGATCATCTGTTTTCCTGACAGACTTTAGGCCTCGGCCCATATGGCACGTCTGCGGCCTCGCCTCCATTCTTAAAGGGCCAGCGTCCTCCTAACCCTGAAATGCCTCCCAGGATAGTTGGGAGGTTGTAGGTATTTAAGGCAACTCTGGTCTTTTGCACAGTTGCCTGGGCAATGAGTTAAGGGTACTTTACACGCTGCAATCTCGCTAGCGAGATCGCAAGCGATCATACCCGCCCCTAGCTAGCGATGTCGCAGCGTGTAAAGCACCCTTAACTCTTAATGTCACTTCACATGTGATTCTTAAAAAATGGTTTTGTAAATTTTGTTGGAAAAATTACAAATTACTGATAAACTTTTAACCATTCTAACTTCCTAACAAAAAAGATGTTTCAAAAATGGTGCTATTATAAAGTAGACATATGGTAAATGTTATTTTTTAACTACTGTATTTTCTGTGACATACTTTTCTGATCTAAGGACATAAAAATTAAAAGAAAATTGCAACATTTTCACAATTTTCACCAAATTTCAATTTTTTTTTTTACAAATAAACGCAAATATATTGTCCTCATTTTACCACTAACATGAACGGAATGTATGTCACGTAAAAAAACATTTCTCAGAATAACTGGGATTCGTTGAAGCATTCCAAAATTATTAACCCATAAATTCACAGTAGTCATAATCGAAAAAATTGGCCTGGTCATGAAGGTGAGAACAGGCTGGGGAATGAAGTGGTTAAAACAATCACAAGCCCTTTTCTCATCTGCTTTTTTTTTGTATCGAACACGTTGTCCTTCATGAGTTTCCGAATATCCAGACCCAGAAAAATGCCTTCCTTCAGTTTTGCTACCAACAGTACCTGAAACCTGATACACAGGTGCATAAAAGTCTATCCTTCTTTCGGCAGAGCTTTCACAACCTGCTTCATCACTCCAAGCTTAATGTGGAGTGGCGGCAGAAGAACTTTAGTTGAATCAACTAATTTTTCCGTAACTATGTTCTTGAGTCCAGGTTGCAAAAATGTTCTCGTTGATCAACGTTTTAAGCTCCAGTGATGAGGTCTATGACAGTAGTCCATTTCACACAAACAGCATGGGTACTTTGTGTATCCTCCTTGCAGCCCAAGGAACAAAGAGAGAACTTTCTTATCACCACATATTGAGTAGCCTTGATCTTCATAGTTAAGTTTCCTGAGAATAAAATCTAAATTCTCATAGCTTTCCTTGAAGCACACAGAATGCCCTCTGAAGGCATTCAGAAGGCACTGAAGCATACTTGCTGCCATTGTGCAGTAGCACAGCTTTCAGACTGTTTTGGATGAATCAGTAAAAAGTCTCCACTAGCTCACATTCTACTCTATGCTAAATTTTCCATCACTCCAGGAACATCACTGCAATACTTTAGAGCAGTGTCTTATAAAAATTATGGAAGGAATTCCTTTTTTCTGCTTCTATAGCATGAAAAACAGGTGCCAGGAGCTTGCAGGTTATTTCCTTAAAGTGAAACTGTCACCAGTTTTTCGGCCTATTCTAACATGCTGTATATAGGAGCCTAGGCCGCTGTCTAGAATGTAAAAAACACTTTATAATACTTACCTAACGGTCGTGCTGCGGTGGATTTTAGTCAGATGGGCGTCTCCTCTTTCGGCCATCTTCGTTCTCCTTCTGAAACCTGTGTGCATGACGCATCTTACGTCATACACACTCGCCGGTCTCGCGCAGGCGCACTACAATACTTTGATATGCCCTGCTCTGTTTATGGCTGGCTGTGTGTGCCGGAGAGCCAAGCTGCCCAATCATTGACTTCCATAATAGTTGTTACTTTAGTGTAGCCCTTCTGAGCGTCTGACCAGCTTAACTCAGGAAACGAATAGAGATGAGCGAGCCTCTGAAGGCTCGAGTTCGGTTCGCTTCGTCGAACGGAGGCTGCGTTCGAGTTCGGTTCGGCGAGCCATTCGACGAACCTCTCGAACCTCATTGAAAACAATAGGAGGCAAACACAATCTGCTAACCAGCACTGATGATAGGACCTATCGTGACTTCAAAATAGCATGTGACCAGTCACGTGTCTATTATCTCATTGGCTACAGACTGGTCACATGGCTATGACGTCATGCTAGGTCCTGTCAGTGCATCTCTCCAGTACTCGGTGCTCGTTTGAGCATGTCCGTGTACCGGCGAAATACTCTGGTACATGGTTGACTCCCCGTTCCTGCATGTGGGCGCTCTTTACAGAGTCAGCCACATGCAGGGACTAGCTGTCACAGCCGGTAAAAAGCGGCATCGGGAATCACGTGATCGGAGCACCGTTGCTATGGTAACTCATCTGTCAGCAGTGACGTCACCGCTTACAGCAAGCAGCGGCATCGGGAATCACGTGATCGGAGCACCGTTGCTATGGTAACCCGTCTGTCAGCGGTGACATCACCGCTTACAGCCAGCAGCCTCTGATCACTCAGGGAATGAAAAGACTGCACGGGAAGCAGCAGCGTCTTCCTCCCACGCAGTGCTGCTGATGTAGCAGAACTGCATGGGTTGAAGGAGAAAGAAGACAGAAGACCAAGAATGTGGAGGGATGAGAGGGAGTAATAAACATGGAGTCTCTAAGTGTGTCTGTGTATTTATTTCTATTAAAGTATTTTTTCTCTGTGTGGTGTCTTTTTTAACCCTTTATTGGAGATTCTTAATGGCTGGGTCAAACTTGCCTGACATTAAGAATCTCTGGCTTAATACAAGCTAGTAAAACAAAGCTAGCATTAACTCACCATTACCCAGCAAGCCACCCGGCTTCAGCGCAGTTGGAAGAGTTGGATACAGCGCCAGATGATGGCGCTTCTATGAAAGCGCCATTTTCTGGGGCAGCTGCGGACTGCAAATCGCAGCAGAGGGGCCCAGAAACCTTGGGCTAACCTGTGCTGCGGATTCCAATCCCCAGCTGCCTAGTTGTACCTGGCTGGACACAAAAATGGGGCGAAGCTCACATCGTTTTTTATTTAATTATTTCATGAAATTCATGAAATAATTAAAAAAAGGGCTTCCCTATATTTTTAGTTCCCAGCCGGGTACAACTAGGCAGCTGGGGGTTGGGGCAGCCGTACCTGCCTGCTGTACCTGGCTAGCATACAAAAATATGGCGAAGCTCACGTCATTTTTTTTTTAGTTTTTTGGCAAAAAAAATAAAAAACGCTTCCCTGGATTTTCCATTGCCAGTGAAGGTAAAAGCAGTGGGGGTTAGCAGAGAGTAGCTGCTTGGATTACCCTTAGCTAGCAATAATACAAAACATGCAGCGGGAGCCCATATATATTTTTTTTAATCATTTATTTAAATAACTAAAAAAAAAAATGGGCTTCCCTGTATTTTGATTGCCTGACATCACAGTGCTGTAAAAATAAATCATTAAAAAAAATGACGTAGCGCTCCACGGTATTTTTGATTCTCAGCGCAGATAAAGCAGACAGCTACGGGTTGCCACCATCATCTGCCTGGCCTTACCTTGGCTGGCAATCAAAATACAAGGAAGCCCATTAATTTTTTTTCTTTAAAAAAATAGTTAAAAAAAAATGACGTGGGGTCCCCCCATTTTTGATAGCCAGCTGGGGTAAAGCAGACGGCTGTAGTCTGAAAACCACAGCTGGCAGCTTTACCGTGGTTGGTGATCCAATGTGGAGGTCACCCCAGGCTCTTTTTTTATAATTATTTTACAAATATTAATAATTACAAAAAAAAGTAGGGTCCCCCCAAATTAAATCACCAGCCAAGGTATAGCGGACAGCTGTGGTCTGGTATTCTCAGGGTGGGAAGGTCCATAGTTATTGGCCCTTCACAGAGTAAAAATAGCAGGCCACAGGACCCCCAGAAGTGGCCACTAGATGCGCCAATCCTGGCGCTTCACCCCAGCTCATCCCGTGCCCTGGTGTAGTGGCAAACGGGGTAATAAATGGGGTTGATACTAGCTGTAAGGTCACCTGACATCAAGCCCAGCAGTTTGTGATGTCATGGAGTCTATCAGATACCCGACATCACAAACTGTCAGTACTAACAAAACAAATAGACAAAAAAAAAATGTATTTGAAAAAACACTCTCCAAAACATTCCCTCTTTCACCAATTTATTGTAAGGAAAAAAAATAAGGGGGTCCCACGACGACTCTGGACCGTCTAGAATGCTCAGGAAACATATCCCCCATTTTCTAGGAGTGCAGACCCTCCATGTGAGGAGTATGGGTGCAATGAATCTGCTCCCACTCTCCCCGGGTCCACAGCAGCAGAGTCCATGTGGTAACTGTTGCTACCAAAGCTGCAATGCCCTGCTCATGAGGTAAGGGCATGCCTAATCAGGAGAACTATACTAAACTTGTTAATAAAGGTATGTCCTAATATTATTACTATTCAACCTACTATATATTGGGGATAAGATCTTCGAGATAGAATACCCCTTTAAGTCCAGTTATACAGCTGAATGAATACTAAACAACAGAGCTCGCTATTTAGATGTGTTTTCTTGTGGCGTATAACGGATTCTCATGTTTGGTAGTCGTTCAGCAGGGCAGCTGTAAAATCAAATACCTCCATTTGGAAATGCAGTATAGCTCTCCTGATCAACTATGTTCCTTACCTCATGAGCAGGGCATTGCAGTAGCTTACAGATGCATGGTTACCGCCACTCACTGTGTCTGAACACAGGAAGCTGACCTCACAGCCGGTATATGCATGCGGTAGCGTCTAATGTGAAGGAGGGAGCCGTGGGGGATCAATGCTGCACAGGTACCGTGGGACACCGGGGAACACTGGTAGGGTTATAGGGGGTGACCTGGTAGGGCCTGGGGAGCAGTTTTCTGTCGCATGTGTCATGGCACATGCGACAGAAATCAGAGGAGTAGGGTGAATGCGGCCGGCGCGCTGCTGTGCACGTAGCCATCTTGGATTTCCGGGAGGGGGTCAGGGGCGGGCACTTTGGCAACACCGGGGGACCGGAGGGGACTGGGGAGGAGATTTATCTCCCATCTGACATGTTTGTTCATGCCAGATGGGAGATAAATAATTTTTGACCAGCGCTGTCATTTACTGTAACATGATCATCGGTATACGGTGTATACCGGTGATCACGTGAGCGGGGACTGGAAAAACCGGCCTGAATCAAGATCTCCAGGGTCTCAGCTACTCCCTGAAACCTCAGAGATTTTCTGATGCTGGAGGGCGCTATTCACTTATTTCTGCCTGCTGTTTATAAATGGCAGATCAGAATAAGGCTACATTCACACGACCAATCCGTTTTTGTAGCCCGCAGAAAACGGTCCATTTTTTTCATGGGTGCATCCGTGTGGCATCCTTTTCCGTTCCGTAGACGGTCCGTATGTCATCCGTTTGTCATCCGTGTGCCTTCCGTTTTTTTGCGTACTGCAAAAATACTGATGGAGGGAAAATACATAAATTTACCCAGGATTCATAGCTTCAACCTACATGAGGCGGTCACATGTTCACTCCAGTGCCATTTTCTACTGCTTTTCACAGCGTAGAGCGCTCTGGTGATTTTCCTGTGCTTGTACACTTCATATCAGTCTTTTCTGTCATTATAATGGCAGAAAGACACATAATGTCCCACTCTCCTGCATTTTGTAATTTTGCACCCTTTGGTGCCTTTCATGTGGCACTAAAGGGTGCTTAGCCTTGTATTTAGCAAAAAAGAAAAAAAAAATTTAAAAAAAAATGACTTGGGGTTCCCCCTATTTTTGATAGCCAGCTAGGGTAAAGCAGACGGCTGCAGCCTGCAGATCACAGCTGGCAGCTTCACCTTGGCTGGTAATCCAAAACTGAGGGCACCCCATGTGTTACGGTTGCTGCGAGCACTGGAGACTATGTCCAGATTTCTTGCTACTGCACATGTGCGAGCGCTGGAGACTAAGTCCAGATTTCTTGCTACTGCACATGTGCGAGCGCTGGAGACTAAGTCCAGATTTCTTGCTACTGCACATGTGCGAGCGCCGGAGACTAAGTCCAATCTTGGAGCCATTGTACATGTGCGGGTGACATCATCGCTGACACGAGGTCACATGTCTCTGACACCTTCTATGCCGATTGGTCGCTGGTCATGTGCTTGTGACGTCTTGCTCGGTGATAGGCCAGCATGACGTCACTCCTGTCGTTCTGGCAGCGGATTGGCTCTGGTGTCCTCCATCTTGGATGGGGCACAGAGTCTATATAAGACCCTGACACACGCCGCATGGTGCTCAGTCCTCTTGGTTCATGCATATGAGTAGACGCTCTGTGCGCGTTCCTCTAGGCATTCCTCTGTCTATGCTAGGTGAGCGCTACCGGCAGGGTAGCGTTCTTATACCTTACAGCTTCGGCTGCTGTCCGTATCCTTACCTCTTAGGGGAGCGGACATAGGCAGGTGCCTGAGGCACATGGTCTGGCTGGGCCTTGTGATTCTACTCGTAGGTGGACGTTGCCGCTAGGGTAACGTTCCTTATACTGCGTCTGGCAGTTGTTCGTATCCTCGCACACTAGGGGAGCGAACAGAGGTAGGAGCTTTGTGCGGCTTACGCTGCTGTTCGTCTCTTTTGCACCACTAGAAGAGCGGACCTAGGCAGGTGCCATATTTAGTGGTTCGTGTCCTCGCACACTAGTGGAGCGAACGCAGGTAGGAGTTTTGTGCGGCTTACGCTGCTGTTCGTCTCTTTTGCACCACTAGAAGAGCGGACCTAGGTAGGTGCCATTTCGCACACATTGCCTTTGTCTCTGTGATTATTAACAGAGATCATTCCACACACCCTCCAAGTAAGGGAGGAATTGCTTTACTTACTTATTATATCCTTCTGTGAGTTAACAGAGGTATTGCACTCTGCCATAGTCTGCAGCAAAGTCTTTGCACGGTGGACCCTGACTGTCTGATACTCCTTTCGGTTATTATCAGACAGCCCCCCGTAACACCATGCTGTTATTTTAAATTAAATAAATAATTAAAAATAAACAAAACACGTGGGGGTCCCCCCAAAATTGGATCACCAGCCAAGGTAAAGCGGACAGCTGGGGTCTGATATACTCAGACTAGGGAAGTCCATGGTATTGGACTCTCCCCAGCCTAAAAATAGAAGGCCGCAACCGCCCCAGAAGTGGCACATCCATTAGATGCGCCAATCCTGGTGCTTCGCTCCAGCTCATCCCGTTGCTCTGGTGCGGTGGCAAATGGGGTAATATATGGGGTTAATACCAGATGTGTAATGTCACCTGGCATCAAGCCCCGGGGTTCGTGATGTCAGGCATCTATCAGATACCCGACATCACCAACCCAGTCAGTAATAAAAAAAATAGACGACAAACACATTTTTATTTGGAAAAACACTCCCAAAACATTCATTCTTTCACCAATTTATTAGAAAGAAAAACAAATCCAGGTCTGGTGTAATCCAAGGGGGTCCCATGACGATCCATACCATAGTCAATGTCCCAGTCAATGAAGAAAAGAATGTTCCATATTGGCTGGGAGAGCAATGCAGTGACCTGAGCTAACATCAATAGGTCAGCTCAGGTCACTGCAGGGCATGACAAGTGCTGCTGTCAGGAGGATAGCGAGGTACATTACCTGCAGTGATCGCTGCACTCCTGAATACAGAGCTGTCACTGAGTTCAGTGACCGCCGCCTTCACAACCAAGTATCGCGGGTGCCTGTGACGTCACCGCTAGTCACAGTCTCGAGTCGGCAGCGAGAGGAGATGTGACAAGCTGCGGCCATGGAAGACAGTGACAGCGCTGACGTCGGGAGAGCAGGACTTCATCACCGCAGGTAAGGCTAGATTCACATTTCCGTTGTTTTGCATCAGTTACATGCGTTGCTTGATGCTTGTGACTGATGCGTTATACAACAGATGACAAGAACAGAATTCATTGTCGAACTCCGTTGTGAAAGAGAGAATGATCAGCTGATCGCTCTCATTAGCCGGCCGGCTTTTGAGAATGAACTGATGATCTCCCGGCGGCCGACTAATGAGAGCAATCAGCTGATCATTCACAATAGCCGGCCGCCGAGAATGTGTGCGGATGGCGGAGTGCGGGGTGGGTGGAGCCGAGCAGGGCCATGTGTGCGGGCGGCGGAGTGCGAGGTGGGTGGAGCCGAGTGGGGCCATATGTGCGGGCGGAGGAATGCGAGGTGGGAGAGCCGAGCGGGGCCATGTGTGCGGGCGGCGGAGTGCAAGGTGGGTGGAGCCGATGGGGCCATGTGTGCGGGTGTCGGAGTGCGAGGTGGGTGGAGCGGAGCGGGGTAATGTGTGCGGGCGGCGGAGTGCGAGATGGGTGGAGCCGAGCGGGGCCATGTGTGCGGGCAGCAGAGTGCAAGGTGGGTGGAGCCGAGCGGGGCCATGTGGCACTGAGAACGTCAGTGCCGGAGACTGCATGGCTGGGGACAGGTGAGTGTGAGTGTGTGTGTGTACATGCCGAGTGCAGGAGGAGGCGGAGCCGAGCGGGGAAGTTTTGGCTCCCTGCACATGTAGCCAGGGTAAATATCGGGTTACTAAGCAAAGCGCTTTGCTTGGATACCCGATATTTACCTTGGTTACCAGCTTACTGCAGGCTGCCAGCGATGGCTCCCTGTACACTGTAGCTGTGAAAAGCCACGCTTTTGGTGATCGAACCATTCTCGAACGTAACTCGAACTGTCAAGCTTTTAGCAAAAAGCTCGAGTTCGAGCACCCCCCAAAATCACTCGAACATGAAATTGGCGAACCTCCAACATCGCTCAACTCTAGTAACGAACACCCGAGCATTTTTGTGCTCACCCATCATTAATTTTCACAAAAGGAACAATTGTCATTTTTTTTACCCAACTTCTCTTGAATCTAGAAATGCTCCATGCAGTCTAGTATACAGCAGGGCTAGGGAGAGAAGGAGCGCTATTTGAATTCTGGAGTGCAGGTTTTTCTAGACTAGTTTGTGCACTTCATTTACAGAGCCTCCAAGTACCAGAACAGTAAAAGCCCAATGAAGTAGCCCCATTTTGGAGATTACAACCCTCTGGGAATTCATCTATTGGTGTCGTGATGATTTCTTACTCCATTGGTATTTTCTAGATACAAGCCCACTAATAATGTTGCTAAGTTGCTAAGTGAAAATTGCAAGTATGCCTGCTTAGTTCCGAATACATTGTGCCCTACTTGTAGTTCTAGGGGAATGCACTCCCTAATTTTTTAAGTTGTCTCTCCCTGCTACGGTAGTATCGATAACTGAAGTCTAAGCATGTTGTGGGACTCAGAAAGGAGGTGGGGGGAGGAATTTAGATTTGGGTGCACAGATTTCACTGAATTATCACTGGGGAGGGAGTTTTCCGGAGCCTATAATTCTAATAAGAGATGATAGACTTAAGTGGGTGCTTGTTTTCTTTTGTGTTGAGTTAAAGTTTTCATTAGTATCATTTTGGGCTGCATAATATTTTGGATCACTTTTAAAAGGAATCTATCACCAGGTTTTTGCTATGTAATCTGAGAGAAGCATAATGTAGAGACAGAGACCCTGATATAAGTGATAGGTCATTTTCTGGTCTGCATGGAGTCATTTTGATAGAATCACTGTTTTCTATGCTGCAGATCTAGCAGTGCTCTTAACTTAAGACTCAGGCCTGCATAACACCACCCACACCACTGATTGACAAGATTTTGTGCACACTGTACACTGACAGAAAACTAATAATCAGACATGAGAGCATGGTTATACATGGTTAGAGCAGTTGACTAGGAGGCACGAGGCAACTAGTCCTGTAGTGATCATTTCCAGCTGATAAAACACTGAATTTATTGAAAATGCAATGCCCAGCCTAGTAAGTGACACATCGCTGGAATCAGGCTCTCAGCCCATACTTCATGTTGCTCTCAAATAACATAGGACAAACCTGCTGAAAGATGTACCTTTTACCCCTTCACAATCTAGGACATTTATGTACGCCCTAGGTTATCTCCCCCGGGTTACCATGGGCTCCTGTGGAAAGCGCGAGGTAATCCTCACACATGTCTGCTGATCTGATCAGCAGACATTTCCACCTAACAGATGCGGGTTGATCAAAGATCCTTCCACACCTGTCTATTCCTTAGATCATGCTGTCAAACTCTGACAGCGCGATCTAATGCGCTCCAGGAGGGACCGATGATGACCCCTGTCACTGTGATGACTCACTTCCTGTGAATGCTGGCAGACCTCTGGCACTGACAGGAACACAGCATTTCTGCTGATCAGAGCAATGCTGAAATATCGCTATGATCAGAAGCAATTGGCGTGTACAGCCATAAAGTCCTGTAGGAGAACTAGTAAAATCAGTAAAAAATAGTAAAAAAAAAAGAATTTTAAAAATGTAAAAAAAATAAAAAAAATAAAAGTTCAAATCACCCCCTCTTTAGCCCATTGAGAATAAGACAATAATAAAAAATACAAAAAATACCTGTATTTGATATTGCCACATTCAGAAATGCTCGATCTATCAAAATATAAAATCAAGTAATCTGATTGGCAAAGGGCGTAGTGAGAAAAAAAATTCCAAACGCCAAAATTACGAGTTTTGGTTGCCGCAACATTGCATTAAAATACAACTACAGGTTATCAAAACATTGCATCTATGTAAAAATTCTATAATGAAAGACACGAGCTCAAGATGCAAAAAATAAACCAGATCCCAAAAAATGAAAATGGAAAATGGCAACAAAAGTGCTATTCTTTTTTTGCACATAATTCAGAATTTCTCTTCACCACTTATACTGTATAAATGTAAATTTAAACATGTTTGGTATCTACGAACCCGAACTGACCTGGGGAATCATAATGCCAGCTCAGCTTTACCATATAGTGAACATGTTAAATAACCCCCCCAAACAATTGTGTAATCGCACTTTTTGTGCAATTTCACGGAACTTGGAATTTTTTCCCCTTTTTCCAATACAATATGGGGCAGAATGAATGGTGTCGTTGAAAAGTACAACTTGTCGCACAAAAGACAAAGCCTTCATATGGCTATATTGATGGAACAATAAAAATGTTATTGCTCTTGGAAGAAGGGAAGGAAAAATACAAAAACAGAAAATCGCCAGTGGGTGAATGGGTTAAGGCTCGGTTAACTTTTATGCTTTGTTTGGCCGTTGTTCAATGGTGTCTGTCTTTTCAGAGGTGTACTGTGGTCAACCGTACTTTTGTGCATGCCTAAAATGACAGACATCCAAAGTGGCTCCATCTGCCTCATTAATTATAGTGAATGTTCTGTTTCGGTTTGTCTGAATCACATATTTCAGAGATATAGATAGACTCCATGATGTAATTGCTCAGTGTAGTGCACATGATCAATGTGGACTGAGTCTAAAGGGTGCTTTACACGCTGCGACATCGCTAACGATATATTGTCGGGGTCACGGTGTTTGTGACGCACATCCTGCGTCGTTAGCGACATCGCAGCGTGTGACAGCTAGGAGCGACGATCAACAATCGCAAAAACGTCAAAAATCTTTGACCGCTGACAGGTCGCTCCTTTTCATATCGTTGGTGGTGCATGCCGCTGGTTGTTCGTTGTTCCTGCGGCATCACACATCGCTATGTGTGACACCGCAGGAACGACAAACATCTCCTTACCTGTGTCCACCGGCAATGCGGAAGGAAGGAGGTGGGTGGGATATTCCGCCCGCTCATCTCCGCCCCTCCGCTTCTATTGGACGGCTGCCGTGTGACGTCGCAGTGACGCCGCACGAACCACCCCCTTAGAAAGGAGGCGGTTCGCCGACAACAGCGACGTCACAGGGAAGGTAAGTCCGTGTGACAGGTGTAAGCAATGTTGTACGCCATGGGCAGAGATTTGCCCGTGACGCACAACCGACGGGGGCGGGTACGCTCGCTAGCTATATCGATAGCGATATCGCAGCGTGTAAAGTGCCCTTTACTGCGATCTTTGGAAGAATTAACAAATCATCAGCAATTCAAGAATATAAATGCATAAGTGATAAGACAGCGTTATTTCTCAGTTAGTACCAGTTGACTCTTGAGCCATTAATGGACAACTGTAGTGGCCACTCTTCACTGTCAAATACAATCTTACGTAAAATTAAAAGTATCCTACACGAGCATCAATTGCTCGATACTTGGCATCTTATACACTCCAAAGACAAAGATTTTTCATTCTACTCTATGGTCCATGACTCTTATTTGTGATTAGATTATTTTTTCATCAGACATGTGGACCTTGACAAAATACAGGTGGCGGAGATCGACGTCATTACTTTTTTTTTTTTACCATGCATTGGTAACGATTTCCATTATTTTTTCTTCCCCACTTCCCAGACAGTGGCAGGGGAACCTTAATACATCTTGCTACACTTCCTATGTCCCTGCTTTACCTTATAAACTATTTAACTACTCCTATCATCCCCACTCCTGCTCTGCTTATTTCCCTAGTTCCATCTGAACCCTATATCTACAACACTCCTGACCTGCACCTACCACAGTACGAGGGGCCAGCACTCCCAAGACACATTATTTACAGTTACAGTACAATATCGATTTACATCACTATTCACTACATTCATAGGAGTGGTTGCTACTCACCCTCCTCCTACACACCTCCTCCCTTTAAAATTGGCTGTCCCAGCTGATTTACTCCTCAGGCCGCGTAGCATCCCTTTTTCCCAAAATTACTATTTCCAAAAACGTTTTCATACTACATCTCTTACCAGGTAGACTTCCGGACTACCTCATGATCTGGGGCTCTGCTCAATGGCACATTATATCCAGAACACCCCACGCATATTTAACCATTCCTTACATATTCTTTATTTTACTATATATAAGTTTATTTTATCCAGGTCAACATGACCTGCACAGAAAATAGAAAACAATGTCTCTTCTGGGGGGTCCAACAACCGAAACAGTCCTTGGGAACAACACCAGTTCCCAGTGCCTCCTGAATACCAACAGTCCGGGGTCTGTACTTCTCTGCCTCCCTCCTTGAAGGAGGACAGTCCTAAAATGAGCAGTTCTCTCAGCTTACGATGACGCAACCAGCATCAATTATAATCACTGGTGCAACAGGCACCTCAACAAACCCAACTTCTGGTTTCCTCCACTTGGGCTCTGCCATCCGCACATACACCACAGATTGGGCCCTTGAACCACATGAGAAGCGGGGACTGACTGCGCCGATCCTGAGGTGCCGGAGAGCTGCCGCACAGTTCCACCGGAACAACTACTCTCTGAGTCACTGCTGGGGGTCCCAGCTCGGGATTCCTCTTGGGGACCCTGTGGGGGGCGGGAAGTCTGTGTAGACGAGCTGTGCCAGAGCTTTTGGTGTCAGCGGGGAATACGAGGCTGGTTGCCATTGCAAACCAGCCTCTTTGGCCACTTTCTTTAATAAAGCGCGCTCGGTCCCCGAGGACCAGCCCCTGCCCATCACTCACTGAGCCGGCGTTCAGGTACACATTCAGTCAGGTCCCTTCCTCTATGAGGAACCCATACCCGCGCTCGTAGTCCAGGTATCAGACCCATCCATAGGTGAAGCGACCCACTGTAGATCCACCTCCGGAAAGGGCGAGCTGGGCCAGGATCTCCCACTCTTGCCGTTTCTTTTCTCTGATACCTCATCCCCTGGAGAAAGCGGGCAGGAGTGGTAGGCTTTTTCTGCAAGGTATCTCCCTTTGCATGGAACGGAAGGGAAGATTGCTTCTCCATGAAGTTCTCCCCCTCTTGGGGTGGGAGTACAGACTTTTTCTCTGGAGGGTCACTCACTTCTAGAGGTGGAAGATCAGGTTCTTTCTCTGGATGGTCACTCACTTCTTGGGGTGGAACTCAGGCTCCCTCTCTGGAGGGTCACTCAGTTCTTGGGGCGGAAGGACAGGTTCTTTCTCTGGGACGGTCACGACAGCTCCTTTAGTGGAGGTAAGATGGCAGATGTGGCGATTCAGCCCGGGCTCATGCTTCATAGGCCGCCAATCGCTACCAAAGCTTCTCTCCCCACCTGCACGGTGTTACCAGGGCGATGGGCTTCAGCTCTAGCCCTCCGGTCTTCATTGGAGTCAGGTCGTCCACCTGCTCGGTCCCCTCACACAAAGCGGAACCGAGCGGCCACTGATGAAAGCCTCCTGGACGGCGGGGTAACATCTCTGATTCCCGCACTTTTTCCTCCCACATATGACATCCACGTGCGAGGGCACGCACACCGACCCAGCGGGCCTCTCTTATCCTGGAGGGGATTGGGCAAAAGTACATTCTCCACTGGTGTTGCTTCCAATAGGCTGCGGCGTTCTTTCTGATGGGTAAGTCTTTTTCCCAGGCCGCAATTGGTAGAGTGGGGCCTCCTCCAGCCACTCCATCCATTTCTTCACCTCCTCATCCCATTGAAAACTTCTAGCCAAGTTTTGGCAGGGCCACAGTCCTGCCCGTGTCTTCAAAAGAGGTTCTTTAACCTTTGGCCCTCCGTGAGGCCAGACACAAATTCTCGCTTCTGCGCAACTAATATGCCCAAGATGAGTGGGTCTTTGTCGCCATGTGGCAGCAACCATTTTCTCCAGGTTTAGCTACACATGAGCTGCAGTTTGCCCCATTTCAACGTCATTGAACCCATAGGGCCAGGACACGCAGGCTGACCCTGCTTGCAGTGCCACTTGAGGATGGGAGTCGGGTAATGGTACGTCTCCCCTACTTCATATAATGTCAATGCCTGTGCTGTGCTCCCCTGAGGGCATGAATTAGTTGTCACAGTCTCTATTAATTTCATCTCTACTTGCGGGGTCCTCGTCATAGACAGTGAGGCGGCATAAAGCACACGCCAAACTCTGATAAAATCACAGGAATTTCTTTATTGTAGCTCTCACTTTCTTTCCATGACTCAGGACCTCAGGACCGCTCGTGCTGTGTCTGTTCAGGGGAAAACATCTATCCTAAAGCAGACTTTACACGTAACGACATCGCTAACGAGATGTTGTTGGGGTCCCGGAATTTGTGACGCACATCCGGCCTCGTTAGCGACATCGTTGCGTGTGAAACGCACAAAGGACCATTAAACGATCAAAATTACTCACCTAATCGTTGATCGTTGACCGGTCGCCCTAATCCTGATTATCGTTGCTGTTGCAGGATGCAGGTTGTTCATTGCTCCTGCTGCAGCACACATCGCTATGTGTGACACCGCAGGAATGAGGAACCACATTGTACCTGCGGCCGCTGGCAATGAGGAAGGAAGGAGGTGGGTGGGATGTTATGGCCGCTCATCTCCACTTCTATTGGGCGGCCGCTTAGTGACGCCGCTGTGACGCCGCACGAACCGCCCCCTTAGAAATGAGGCGGTTCGCCGGACACAGCAACGTTGCTAGTCAGGTAAGTCCGTGTGACTGGTGTTAGCGATGTTGTGCGCCACGGGCAGCAATTTGCCCATGAAGCACAACAACCGACGGGGGCGGGTGCTTTCACCAGCGACATCGCTAGCGATGTCGCTGTGTGTATAGCCCGCTTAAGTCCCATGTCCTCTTCCTGGCACACTTTCTTCCCCCGGTATCCTTTCTGTGAGGCTGCAGTGTGTCACTCGGGTCTTCGGACACGTAGCAGCTCCTGACCAGTTCGGGGTCTCATCAGCTATCTCAGTACCCCAATGTCCCACCAGTCCTAGGATGCTCCACAGCACGTCCACAAGGGGAGATCTCGACACACGAGAGAATTCCTCCTTATCTGGACATGTCTCAGCTCTGGACGTTGTCCAGTTACTTCAGCTCCTGCTGCTTAACTAACTCACAATCTCCTCTCTATTTCTAAACCTTTGCTACTCCTTCATCCAGTCTCAAAGACAACCATCTTGCTACACGTCCTATGTCCCTGCTTTACCTTATTAACTATCTGACTACTCCTATCATCCCCACTTCTGCTTTGCTTGTTTCCTTAGTTCCAACTTAGCCCTATTGTATATCTACAACACTCCTGACCCTGCACTGTCTCCTGCCTACCACAGCAGGATGGGCCAGCACCCGCCATACACATTATTTACAGTTACAGTACAATATAGATTTACATCACAATATACTACATTCGTAGGAGTGGGCGCTGCTCGCCGCCCTCCTACAATACTACAAAAAAAATGTCAAGATTGTGACTCCACATCTGTTGTTCTCATTTAATGCTATGTCTCGTGCAACTCCACCCTCGTTGGATGTCTTACGAGTGCACGTTTCAGTGATTCTCAAGCTGGGGAGGGACCCAACACAATGTTCCGGTACCACCCTATTTCCCTCCTGAATTTTGACATTAAGCTTTTTGCTAAGATTCTTTCTTCTAGGTTGGCCTCTCTATTGCAGGTTATCATTCATCCGGACCAAGCGGTCTTTATGATGGTGAGAGAAGGATGGGGCAACACAACTAAGGAGATTAATGAAAACCATAGAGCCAAGCTTGCCCATATACTATTAATGCTACTTTTAACTGATTCCAAAAAGGCCTTTGATAGAGTAAATTGGTCCTTTATGGAAGAAACCCTAGCACACATCGGACTGGGAAATAAAATAAAATAATGGACTGGGTGCTGTCCCTGTATTCCTCCGCATTGGCCAGAATGCGGGAAATGGTATCCTGTCCTACTCTTTTAGGATATCAAATGGGACTCTCCAGGGCTGCCCCCTTTCCCCCCAATTTTTGTTCTAACCTTTGAGCTCTTCTTAGACTCGTCTGGGCTAATAGAGATATTAATTGGGTAAAAAAGTCTTCTACACACAAAATTGCTGCTTATGCAGACGACCTTCTGGAGGCGCTGGATATTGGTCTTCCTCCCCACTTGTGAGTCACCGTAAGGGAACTTTAGTTTTAAATTGTCAGTTCAGACGTTAAACTATTAAGGTGTAAAGATTACTGCAACCTTCCCGATGCTATAGCAATGCAATTTCCTGGGACTTCTCAAAGCTATTTGTGCAGACTGTGATATGTGGTCTAAATTTACCTTTACCTGGTTTGGTAGGTGCCAAATCTTCAAACGAAACATTTCCAAGAGAATATTATATCTACTGCAGGCTCTTCCTATCACAGTCCCTTCAGCCTTCTTCAAAACAATAAGCGTAATTCAGTCTTCCTTTGTTTGGGCTAATAAATGAACCTGGAACAAACGCTCTGTTCTGTGTAGACCTAAAGCTGAAGGCGGCATCGGACTCCCAAATCTTAAGTTGTACCACGTGGCGAGTCAGGAGGGGGGGATCGTTGACTGGTGTAGAAACAAACACAATAAGGCATGGGTCCAGAGAGAATAGAGCTTTTCAGTTCAGACTCCCCATTGATCACCTTTCTTTGGTCCACATCCGCTGCCCCCAACTCTCTGAAAATGCATTCTACGATTGGTCCCACACTGATAATTTGCTTGGAGCCTTTAGTTTGCAAGGTGGCAATCTCCCCACTCTCTAACCTTTCACCAATACCTAGCCACCTCAACTTTAGCCCGGTCTTTTCTGATCCAGTTTTTAGGGCATGGAGTAGAGCAGGATTTGGCAGAGTAGCTGGGTGGGAAGGAGACTTTGGAGAGTTGGTTAAGTTCTCAACTGAAGCATTTCTTAAACACACTCCCCCAGGACACAATTTTTGACTGCCAGGACCCTTTTTGAGTCTACTTGTCTAGCATCGGGACCCATTCAGTATACACTTTCAATGTCCTATTCTTTGCTGATCTCTCTTCTAGATCAGTTACCCTCACCTTTCATATTGCAATGAGAAAGCGACCTGGGTATAAACTTCTCACCGGAGCAACGATCCAGAATATTTTGTCTAGCTCATAAGATGTCAATCAGCTCAAGACTACACAAGAGTCAAACCATAAACTCCTCTGCAGCTGGTACAGAGTCCCTTCTAGTCTACACATAATGTTTCCTTCAGTAGATCTGTTGTGTTGGCAGTGTAGCAGAACAGAGGGTACTTTTCTTCACATCTTCTGGGATTGTGACGTGTTGCAACCCTTTTGGACAAAAGTAAGTGAAATTATATGCAAAATAACGGGTTTTATAGGAGAAATGGGTCCGGCATTATACTTACTACAGCACAGTGAGATGTCGTTCCTCTCATATAAATGATCTCTATTAAGATTTTTTATTATGGTGGCTCACTCATGTGTCCTTAGCTGGAGGAAGGCCATCTGTACACCTGTGTTATTCTGGATCTCGAGGGTTAATGACATTATGCACATGGAGGACTTGACTACATCAATCCAATACACCTATGATAAGTTCTAGGCCACCTGGTATTATTGGCTCGATTTTCAGCAGACAGACTAGTACAAGGAGGCATTGAAATAATAAGAGAGAGGTGTAATTTTGTTGCTCATGAGGGGAGTAGACATCACTTCCCCCCACCTGCTCTCCACCCCCTGTGATTTTTTTCCTTTTATTTTTTTCTCTTCTTCTTCTTTTCTGGCTCTCTCTTTTCTGGTCTGGCTCCTTCGGACGCATCCAGCTTCTGGTGTGGCTGGGTCTTTCTTATTCTTGTAAAAGTTATTGACAGCTCAGTGTGTAATTTTTTTTTCCGATGTGCATTGTTAATTGTATGTAATCCTTTTCTGCAATGTGGTTCCATGGATTGAATTTTGTCCAATGTTGTCAATTTAAATAAAGAATTCTGA
Organism: Anomaloglossus baeobatrachus; assembly: GCF_048569485.1. Taxonomy (NCBI): domain Eukaryota; kingdom Metazoa; phylum Chordata; class Amphibia; order Anura; family Aromobatidae; genus Anomaloglossus; species Anomaloglossus baeobatrachus. Next base: position 457,841,325 of record NC_134353.1, on the reverse strand, counting down.
AAAAATAGTATAATAGTTTTATAGATCACATTATTCCGGACACAGTAATACAAAATGTGTGTCTTAATGTGTCCATTTCTCTGAGTCTGTCTCTGTTTTTGTCTCTGTATGTCTCTGTCTCTGTTTCATTGTGTCTCTATCTCTGTGTGTCTTGGTCTCTATGTGTCTCTGTGTTTCTTTCTTTGTCTGTCTCTGTGTGTCTCTGTGTGTGTCTCTGTCTCTTTGTGTCTGTGTCTCTGTGTGTGGGTCTAGTTGTCTCTGTGTGTCTATGTCTGTCTGTGTCTCTGTCTGTCTGTCTCCATGTGTGTCTGTATCTCTGTGTGTCTGTCTCTGTGTGTCTCTGTGTCTCTGTATCAGTCTCTGTGTGTCTCTGTGTGCCTCTGTCTCGGTGTCTCTGTGTCTGTGTCTATGTATCTCTGTTTCAGTGGGCCTGTGTCTCCTTCTCTGTGTGTCTGTCTCTGTGTCTGTCTCTTTGTGTTTCTGTGTGTGTCTCTTTATGTATCTGTGTCTTTGTCTCTGTATCTCTGTGTTTCTGTCTCTGTGTGTCTCTGTCTCTTTGCCTGTCTCTGTCTGTCTTAGTGTCTGTCTCTGTGTTGTTCCTGTCTCTGTGTGTCAGTTTCTATGTATCTGTGTCTCTATGTGTCCCTATCTGTGTATCTATGTTTCTCTGTCTCTGTGTGTCTCTGTTTGTCCCTGTCTGTGTGTCTCTGTCTTTTTGGGTCTGTGTGTCTGTTTTTCTGTGTGTCTGTGTCTCTGTGTGTTTTTTTCTTTGTGTATCTGTGTCTCTGTCTGTATCTCTGTGTGAGTCTCTAGCTCTGTGTGTCTTTGTGTGTGTGTCTCTTTGTGTGTTTTGGTGTGTTTGTCTCTGTGTGTCTCTGTGTGTATGTGTGTGTGTGTGTGTGTCTCTGTCTGCGTCTGTGTATCAGTGACGTCAGTGTGACAGGTACCGAAGAAAACACATGTCTTTGAAATAAAAAGAATTTCTATATTCACCTGTATCCAGCGCTGCTTTCTTCGACTTTGCTGTCACTTGCTTCCGACCCCTGCTAATTATGCTCATTGAATATTCACTGCACCTCGGACCTGGAAGCAGGAGCATTGCCAATGACAGGTGAGTATCCAGCAAGCAGTGTCTGTACAGTGACGTTCAGGAGGTCATCTGAGTTCGCAATGAACTTTGATGACCTGATGACACAACCGCGACACCCGTGCTACAGTGGGTGTCACAACAGTGACTTCACGAGTACATCAGAGTTCATTGGGAACTCTGATGACCTCCTGGACATCACTGCACACACACTGCTTGCTGGATACTCACCTGTCACCTGTGATTCAGTCCTCGGTCCTGTCCCCGGGGAGGCTGTCCCCTGCGCTGTCCCCGGCGATGCTCCTGCTTCCAGGTCCAAGATGCAGTGAGTATTCAATGAGCATAATTAGCAGGGGTTGGAAGCAGGAGACAACAGAGCCAAAGTAGTCTGCGGCCATAAATCAGCTGAGAAAAGCTCAGTAAAAGACAGATATCTGAATAGAATCAGATAATGATAAATAATTATTAGCCATTATTTGTCCTCTACCAGTGGTATATGTGCTATATGTAGTTAATATTGTCCATAGAAATCACAAATTTTGCTTTTTGAACAGACTTTATTATAGAGGTTTTCTCATGATGGATACCGTATATAGGTTAGGTAATGTATGTTTAGTTGCTGGGGACCTCACCAATCCATCGTTCCTCCTCACTATGGACAGGATTGAATTGAGTGGCATTGTCACACATAATTATGACTCCATTTAATATCCAGGAGACTGGCAGAGGTGGCTGAGTATAGTAGTCATAGGTGACATTATCACATTTATTATCCATTCAATCCCAACCACAGTGGTGGAACATTATTATCCATTCAATCCCAACCACAGTGGTGGAACAAGCAATCAGGACCCCATTCTCAGGATTGAGACCAATGTCTTTGATAGAAAATCCTCTTTAAAACATGTTTCATAAACAGAGAAAGCATCCTCGTGTTCATCATTCTGAACACAACAGAACTTCCTTCGAAGATAGGTTATACCATGGCATCTTCAAAATATGCCTCTTTCCTTACCATGCTACAGTGGGGTTTCTTACGGGCTACCTTCTAGCACAGCACACATGACTCAATGCAAATACTGCTAGGGTTCATCAGATAAATTGAATGTGTACGTTGCGGACCTTATTGAAACTAATAGAGTGTGGTCCAAAGCCCCAAAAAGCCAACCCAGTTTTGGTCCAAGTTCTTAATCAGCTTTATAGACTATATGTGGGCCGGTGGAGACATGTTATATTTTTTTCCAACCATACATTCACTGTATTCAAAACTTTTTAGAAAGGGGGCTTTTGTTTTTTTTTATTAAATTAGGGTTTGCTTTACTCAGATTACCTATTTCTATCAAAGAAGAGCAGGGTTCATTATGTGAAACACTATTTCTATATGTTTGTGAAAAATCATATCTCAAATTACTCAAAGTGCTTTCTTGTAGCTGCTCTGATTATTGAGTTCAATGATTCCATGTAATAACCCACTCAGACTATAGGTCATCATTAATTTATGCACACGAGATTAAATACAAGTAAAGGTTGACCCTTCTTTTACGCCACCTGAAAAGATTTATTATCCCTCTCTAAGCTCAGAACTTTTGTTGAAACACATCCATAGGGGAAGCTTTTATCGAGAACTAGCCCCACTTGCTTACGCTTTACCATAATTGTCACTAATTACAAAGCAATGACAAGGTGAAATTTGTGTAAATTAGACACTTGAATACTAATTTGTTATTAGCGCAGCAGCTACTTAAGTACTTTGATTGCTGCAGAATCACAAGGGACAAACGAGCTTGCTAATTACACTGGCCTGTTTGGAACACACAGGGAGAAATGTACTAAGCGGTGAGAAGTTAGGCCTTCTGCTGAAGGAAAACAGAACTATTTTAAATCAGAAGAAACCTCTCCACTGATCGTCCTGAGACCCTTGAGTATAAGAGGAGATCTGCACTCGGACTCTGGTCATTTTTTTCATATCTTTCTTCACTATAGTTGTAAGAGTGGTGGATAGTGGTGGTCGCATTTCTGCCCGTAAAAGCACCAATCACGTTCATGTTGTGAAATGTGAATAATTTTTTGCATTTCTTGTAAATATTGTGATATGTGAAATGAAATGTATTGTATTGTGATGTAGAGTGTGATGAGTATTGATGTGTTTCTGTCTAATGTATATTGTGATAGAGTAATATACAATGTAAAGTATAATATGCATAACAATGTAGCAGTGTTGATAATGCAATGAGAGTGAAATACAACAAGATGTAAAAATGTAGGTAAAAGGTTAAATCTGCCCAGCAACAGGCCACAGGACAGAAACAGTTAAGTGTTAGGATAGCCCACCCTGGGAGGGTCCGCTGGCAGGGAAAGGACGCTTAATTTTTAAAAAGTCAGTAAAGGCCTAGTAAGCGAACGTGACAGACATATAGTGGGTTGTTCGTGAAGGTTGTATAGAGTGGGTGGTTTGTGGCAACGGGTGTGACCCACATTGTAACTAGAGACCGAACTGTGTAACTCCAGGCAATCCTTACATCCAGGCCTCTTAACCGTCAAGGTACCGGGGGACTTCTATTGGTGCAGGACTTTAGTGGCCAAGGGCCTTAATCGTCAAGGTATTGGGTTTATCTCTACTGGCGTGTGACATAGTCAACCAGCCTAGTAGTGTCCTGCAAGATGTCCTAGTGTTCAAAGCTTTACTCCAGTAATTATGGGCCCCCTGAGGAGACTGGATGTGGGACTGCAGGAAGGGAAGGTGACTGTCACAATGTACACTGTAGTGCTGCACTGGATTGCAGTGGCGCTCACCGGCCCAGTTAGATCAGACACAACCTAGTGGGAAGTTGAACGGTGTTTGTTAATAAAAAGTCAATATGTAACCTACTGGAAGATATGGAAGATATGTACTAGTGCACAAATATTTAAGTAATATCTACAATTCTGAATTCTTGGTAAATCATATAACTGACATCTTTCAGTATTCAGTCACATTTAGCTTATATTTTTATCATTAGCGGTAGTTTCGTACTCACTGCCCAATACCGGAAGTCACATGACGTGATCACATGGATCCGATGGTTGTCATGGTAGCAGAAGGTCATGTAATGACTCCTGTGGTCACATGACTCAGATCCTGTAAGAAACAGCCGAGTGCTGCTTGTTATAAGAGATGATCATTTCTCCCGGTCTGAGCGATGCTGCTCTGATCGGAAAAAAAGAATGCGCAATCAGACTGCTGATCGTTATACTCCCCTGGGGAACATAGTAAAATGAAAAAAAAAAAGTTTAAAAAAAGTTTAAAAAAATAAAAAAAATAAAAACCTAAAAGTTCAAATCACCCCTCTTTCGTCCCATTGAAAATTAAAGGGTTCAAAAAATAAAAAATATATATTTGGTATTGCCGTGTTCAGAAATGCCCGATCTATGAAAATATAAAATGAATTGATCTGATCGGTAAACGGCGTAGCGGCAAAAAATTCCAAACACCAAAATTCCGTTTTTTGGTCGCCACAAATTTTGCGCTAAATGCAATAACAGGCGATCAAAACCTAGCATTTGCGCAAAAATGGTACCATTAAAAACGTCAGCTTGAGACGCAAAAAAAATAAGCCATCCCTGAGCCATAGATCCTGAACAGTGAGAATGCTACAGGTCACAGAAAATGTCGCAAATTGTACGCCACTTTTTTTTGGAAAAACTTCTGTTTTTTTTTTAACCCCTTAGATCAGGGGTGGGGAGCCTGCAGCCCATTCCCGGGGACCGCAGTACTCGGGCGGAAGCTGCGGTCTTGTTGGCTGCTGGCCCTTTAAATCACAATGAGTGGTGCGCATAGCATGAGGTCCTCAGCCTGCTGATCTGTACCAGCGTGCTGGGGACGTATTTTGTTGGCACGGTAAGCATGAGATGTGCTGTGCTTCCGTCCCACAGAAGAAGAGGAGCGGCAGGTTTACCAGCCTCCAATTTGTAGGTGCCACCCGGTACTGTGCGACTCCTCCGCCCAGCGGTGCTGTAAGCCTCCTGCCTTCCACAGTGCTGTGAGCCTCCTGCCTCCCGTGTTGCTGTGAGCCTCCTGCCTTCCATGGTGCTGTGAGCCTGCTGCCTCCCGTGGTGCTGTGAGCCTCCTGCCTCACATGATGCTGTGAGCCTTCTGTCTCCCATGGTACTGTGCGCCTCCTGCCTCCCACGGTACTGTGCGCCTCCTGCCTCTTGCAGTGCTGTGCGCCTCCTGCCTCCCACAGTGCTGTAAGCCTCCTTCCTCCCGCGGTTCTGTGAGCCTCATACCTCCCGTGGTGCAGTGAACCTCCTGCCTCCCATGGTCCTGTGTGACTCCTGCCTCCCTTGGTGCTTTGAGCCTCCTGCCTCCCTCGGTGCTGTCAGCCCCCTTCTTCCTGCGGTGCTGTGAGCCTGCTGCCTCCCATGGTGCTTTGAGCCTCCTGCCTCCCGCTACTGTGTAACTCCTGCCTCCCTCTGCTGTGAGCCTGCTGCCTCCCACGGTGCTGTGAGCCTCCTGCCTTCCATGGTGCTGTGAGCCTCATACCTCCCGTGGTGCTATGAGCCTCCTGCCTCCCGCGGTGCTGAGTCTCCTGCCGCTCGCTGCTGTGTAACTCCTGTCTTCCGCTGCTTTGAGCCTCCTGCTTCCCGCAGTGCTGTGAGCCTCCTGCCTCCCACAGTACTGTGCACCTCTGGCCTCCTGCGGTGCTGTGAGCCTCTTGCCACCCGCAGTGCTGTGAGTCTCCTGCCTCCTGCGGTGCTGGGAGCCTTCTGTCTCCGACGGTCCTGTGTGACTCCTGCCTCCCTCGTTTCTGTAAGCCTCCTGGTGTTGTGAGCCTCCTGCCTCCCTCGGTGCTTTGAGCCTCCTGCCTCCCGCGGTGCTGTGAGCCTGCTGCCTCCCGTGGTGTCGTGAGCATCATACCTCCTGTGGTGCTGTGAGCCTCCTGCCTCCCACGGTGCTGTGAGCCTTCTTCCTCCCACTGCTGTGTAACTCCTGCCTCCCTCTGCTGTGAGCCTGCTGCCTCCCACGGTGCTGTGAGCCTCCTGCCTCCCATGATGCTGTGAGCCTCATACCTCCCGTGGTGCTGTGAGCCTCCTGCCTCCCGCGGTGCTGAGTTTCCTGCAGCTCACTGCTGTGTAACTCCTGCCTTCTGCTGCTGTGAGCCCCCTGTCTCCCGCAGTGCTGTGAGCCTCCTGCCTTCCACTGTGCTGTGAACATCCTGCCTAATGCTGCTGTGAGCGCAACACCCAGTGCTGTATACTCCCCCTAGTACTGTGAATGCCCAGTAGTGCTATGTGCCCTCCTCCAAATGCTGTGTGCCACCCCCACCCAGTGCTGTGTGCCACCCCTTCAGTGCTGTATGCCACCCCCAGTGCTGTCTATGCTCCCTTGGTGATGTCTGTGCCCCCTCAGTCCTGTCTGTGTCCCCCAGTTCTGTTCGTGCCACTCTAGTGCTGTCCTGCTGCTGCCAGTGCTGTCCGTGCCCGGCAGTAGTGTCTGTTCCCCCCACTGATGTCCGAGCTCTAATCCCTCCTGTGATGTGTATATGTCTCCAGCCCCTCCTGTGATGTGTATATGTCTCCAGCCCCTCCTTTGATGTATATATGTCATCAGCTCCTCCTGTGATGTATATATGCCCCCAGTCCCTCCTATAGTGTATATATGTCCCCAGCCCCTCCTGTGATGTATATATGTCCCCAGCTCCCCCTGTGATGAATATACAGTTAGGTCCAGAAATATTTGGACAGTGACACAATTTTCGCGAGTTGGGCTCTGCATGCCACCACATTGGATTTGAAATGAAATCTCTACAACAGAATTCAAGTGCAGATTGTAACGTTTAATTTGAAGGTTTGAACAAAAATATCTGATAGAAATTGTAGGAATTGTACACATTTCTTTACAAACACTCCACATTTTAGGAGGTCAAAAGTAATTGGACAAATAAACCAAACCCAAACAAAATATTTTTATTTTCAATATTTTGTTGCGAATCCTTTGGAGGCAATCACTGCCTTAAGTCTGGAACCCATGGACATCACCAAACGCTGGGTTTCCTCCTTCTTAATGCTTTGCCAGGCCTTTACAGCCGCAGCCTTCAGGTCTTGCTTGTTTGTGGGTCTTCCCGTCTTAAGTCTGGATTTGAGCAAGTGAAATGCATGCTCAATTGGGTTAAGATCTGGTGATTGACTTGGCCATTGCAGAATGTTCCACTTTTTTGCACTCATGAACTCCTGGGTAGCTTTGGCTGTATGCTTGGGGTCATTGTCCATCTGTACTATGAAGCGCCGTCCGATCAACTTTGCGGCATTTGGCTGAATCTGGGCTGAAAGTATATCCCGGTACACTTCAGAATTCATCCGGCTACTCTTGTCTGCTGTTATGTCATCAATAAACACAAGTGACCCAGTGCCATTGAAAGCCATGCATGCCCATGCCATCACGTTGCCTTCACCATGTTTTACAGAGGATGTGGTGTGCCTTGGATCATGTGCCGTTCTCTTTCTTCTCCAAACTTTTTTCTTCCCATCATTCTGGTACAAGTTGATCTTTGTCTCATCTGTCCATAGAATACTTTTCCAGAACTGAGCTGGCTTCATGAGGTGTTTTTCAGCAAATTTAACTCTGGCCTGTCTATTTTTGGAATTGATGAATGGTTTGCATCTAGATGTGAACCCTTTGTATTTACTTTAATGGAGTCTTCTCTTTACTGTTGACTTAGAGACAGATACACCTACTTCACTGAGAGTGTTCTGGACTTCAGTTGATGTTGTGAACGGGTTCTTCTTCACCAAAGAAAGTATGCGGCGATCATCCACCACTGTTGTCATCCGTGGACGCCCAGACCTTTTTGAGTTCCCAAGCTCACCAGTCAATTCCTTTTTTCTCAGAATGTACCCGACTGTTGATTTTGCTACTCCAAGCATGTCTGCTATCTCTCTGATGGATTTTTTCTTTTTTTTTCAGCCTCAGGATGTTCTGCTTCACCTCAATTGAGAGTTCCTTAGACCGCATGTTGTCTGGTCACAGCAACAGCTTCCAAATGCAACACCACACACCTGTAATCAACCCCAGACCTTTTAACTACTTCATTGATTACAGGTTAACGAAGGAGACGCCTTCAGAGTTAATTGCAGCCCTTAGAGTCCCTTGTCCAATTACTTTTGGTCCCTTGAAAAAGAGGAGGCTATGCATTACAGAGCTATGATTCCTAAACCCTTTCTCCGATTTGGATGTGAAAACTCTCATATTGCAGCTGGGAGTGTGCACTTTCAGCCCATATTATATATATAATTGTATTTCTGAACATGTTTTTGTGAACAGCTAAAATAACAAAACTTGTGTCACTGTCCAAATATTTCTGGACCTAACTGTATATGTCCCCAGCCCCTCCTTTGATGTATATATGTCCCCAGCCCCTCCTTTGATGTATATATGCCCCCAGCCCCTCCTTAACCCCTCCTGTGATGTATATGTATATATACCCCAGCCCCTCCTGTGATGTATATATGCCCCTAGTCGCTCCTGTGATGTATATATGTCCCCAGCTCCTCCTTTGATGTATATATGCCCCAGCCTCTCCTTAACCCCTCCTTTGATATATATATACCCCAGCCCCTCCTGTAATGCATATATGCCTGCAGCATCTCCTGTAATTTATGCGCCCCATAGTCTCCTGTAATTTATGCGCCCCAGAGTCTCCTGTAATGTGTATACCCCAGCATCTCCTGTGGTATATTTATGCCCACAGCCCCTCCTGTGATGTATGTGCCTCCAGGGTCTCCTACATGATGTATATGAATTACCAATTTGTTGACTGTGCTCCAGACCTAGACAAAGCTGGAAAAGCAGTTGTGAGAAGCAACAAGATCAATATCACTGAATATCACCAAAGAGAAGCAGCTCCAGCCACTACAATAGGGGTGTAGGGGTGAGTTAATTAATTGCTTGACAAAATATATTAGGGTAATTTTCAAACTGTTGTATATACAGTGTCGTTTGCTCCACCTAAATCACGATAACAGCCAAGCAAGGGTATGGAAAATGTGGTAACAATTAAAATGTCATCTTTAATAAGTAATAGTTAAAAGTCATAAACCACACAACAATTACGGTTGTATAACCAACCCAACAAAATGGAGCAGATGTAAGGCCAACTCAGGACAACCTTCACATGGAGGGGGAACTCCTTCCTCCGTAGTGATGGTAATAAAAACAACACATAAGTTGTCCAATAAATAGAGGGGGGGGGGGCGATCGTTACAGCCTCACACTACCCCTCAATTGGCAACCATCTGACCTGATATGCTCTTAGACCTCCCGACGCGTTTCATAATTCGCTTACTCCTCAGGGGACTATGGTCATGAGAGAGCTTGAGTATAATGGACCTCCAGCATGTTGTGTCTGGGCCTGGCATAAAGCCAATTTTCAAAACTGATAATTTTGTGCTGCCCCCGAAGGTTGCTTGAAATTTCCAAATGGCCCCCGGCAGAAAAAAGGTTCCCCAGCTCTGCATTAGATAAAAGTAAATCTATACATGTTTGGTATCTACAAACTCGTACCAACCTCAGGCATCCAGCGACACATCAGTTTTAACATATAGGGAACACAGTGAATAAAATATGTCAAAAACAATAGTGCAATCACACTTTTTTTTGCAATTTTTCTGCATTTGGAATTTTTTTGCCATTTTCTAGTACACTATATGGTAAAACTCATAGTTTCATTTAAAAGTACAACTCATTCTGCAAAAAACAAGTCCTCTCATGACCATATTGACTGAAAAATAAAAAAGTTACATCTCTCGGAAAAAGAATGGCGAAAAAAACCCCCAGAAAGCTGAAAATCGGCCGGTCGTGAAGGGGGTTGAAGAAAACTTTGTGCTATAATTGAGCTTGGTTGTGGCAAACCCTTGTAGCTGTGGTCACCTTGTAAAAGCCTGGTAGAGCACACCAGTAGCATTTGTTAAATATCTGCACATATTTACTGTATATTCACAGGCACAATAGACTAGCATGTAAAGGTAAAAAATTAAAAACATGGAAAAAAAAACTAAAAAAAAATATATCTAACATATTTTATGAAAAAAGTAAATATGCTACATTTAAAAATGCATTTTATTTTACAAAATAAAATTATATGTTTTGTATAATTTAATTAATTAAATTTAATTAAGAGCCCTTTTTCGCTTGAAATGCATTCTTTGCTCTGCACCCACCCTAGCAATTTTTGTTATGGGCTTTTTAATTATGCTTCAATACAATTTTTACATTTTATTTACTGGTGCTGAATTTTTTAACCTTCTAATTTAAAAAAAAAAATGGAATAAAAATGTAATGCTGAGGCCGTGTTCACACGTAGTGTAACACAGGAAAGTACCCTGGGGTTAAACACCTGCTAGCAGGAACACAGAGAGGAAAAGAGCCCGCTGCTCTGTTGACGTATCGTCAGAGGAAGCTGCTGAATCGTAGGCAGGAGCAGTTTGTGACTGCTCTGTGCGGGCTAAGAACAGTGCCAGGCACAACAGGCAGGGAGGTAGCAACTACCTGTTTGTTAGTGTTTAGGCACAATTTTGTTTTAGGCCTGTTTCACACGTCAGTGATTCTGGTACGTTTGTGCTTTTTTTTAAACGTACCAGAATCACTGACATACGCAGACCCATTCTAATGAATGGGTCTGCTCACACATCAGTGATTTTTCACTGCACGTGTCTCCGTGCGGCGTACCCGCGTGTGCGTGATTGCCGCACAGAGACATGTCCATTTTTTTCTGGCATCACTGATGTCCCACGGACCACGCAGTGGTGTGGTCCATGAAACACGTGCCAGAAAAAAACGTGCTTTTAAAATAAAAATCATTTTTACTCACCCGGCTCCAGTGATGTCCTCTGCAGCCCGTTCTCCCTGCTGCTTCTGAGCCGGCTCATTACTGTCGCGCATATTCATGATGCACAACACAGCCGACCTGGAAGCAGCTGCTGTGGGGGTCAGCGCCGGCCGGATGCTGCACCGCGGGAGCGATCTGCACCATGGAGAGCGGGAGCGGGCACAGGTGAGTTAATCTCTAAGTGCAATCACGGGCCACGGAGAACGGAGCCCGGATTGCACTTAGACAACCCACGTGTGCCGTGATTCACGGCACACGGAGGGACATGTGCGTGTTTTACACGCCAGTGAAAAACGTCAGTGTTTTTCACTGACGTGTGAAACGGGCCTTAAACAAAGTTCCAGATATCCGCTTTAAAATTTTAAAAGTCCTTGTCAGCCATGGTGCATGCACTTATCACCTCCCATTAGCTCCCTTGTGACTCAGTTTTGGATTGCTGATGGTTTGCCAAGTGTTGATGCCATGATTGTCATCTTATGAAGCCAAACCGAAGGCTGGAGTTCCTAGTAAAAATATCACAATCAAAGTGCTGGGAAGTTATTACAGCATGCTCACTCTGTAGTAAGCTGTAACCTAAAATGCCACTATGATTGGAAGCGAGTGGTGGCAGGGAGAAAAAAACTTAGTTTTCTCTCTGTAGCCAACACTTCAAGTGAGTTAACTAACCAAGCTTCAAATGCTACAGTATTTACCTGCAGATTGGCCCTACATGTGCAGATTAGAAATATTTTTCAAGGTGACAAGTTAACTTGAAGGCTTCTGCCACACTCACGTGAAATTCACGCACGTGCCAAGAGACACGTATTTTCCCTGCGTGTTGCGTGCAGGTAAGTACGTGTCTCTGGTACGTGCGTGACACGTGTGTTCTACGTGTGCTATCCGCGATAGCACACGTAGAACCGGTAATTAACATACTCACCTGGTCCTTCCTGCTGTCCGCGCTGCTGTCCATGGTGCTGATCCTCGGTCTCCAGCCCTCCCGTCTCCCCGCTGCTGCTGCCAGGCAGTGAAGTGAATATTCAATGAGAATAATGAGCGGCGGTCGGCAGCAAGAGGCAGCAGCGGCAGAGACAGGAGGGCTGGAGAAGGTGAGTTAATGTTTTTTTTTTTTTTTCACTGACATGTGTGTTTTCTCCGGCGCGTGTCACACGGGACCGCATCCACACTACACCCGTGTGGTACGGGTGCGGGCCGTGTGACACCCGTGCTGCGGGAGAAATCACTGACATGTCAGCGCTTTGAAAAACGCACACACGTACAAACGCACACGGACACACGTTCCGTGTGGTTTTACGTGTGTGTGCCTGCTACAATAGGGTAGCATTGGTTAACGTGTCTCCGTGCCGCCGGTACGTGTAAAAAATGACAAACACGTGCCGGCAGCACGGATGTGTGTCGCAAGCCTAAAGAGGTATCTAGAACATTTGTAGAGTTTTACTGACTCTTAAACATTGTGTAATGTACTATTAGGATTTGTTTGTTTTTACTTTCTGTGTACTCATGACATCACCTCTCCATATGTAATATTTATAGAGAGAAGCACTTGCCAAGCACTTTCTCTTCTGCTTCTCTGTCACAGACTTTCCTTTGTTGTGGAGTTTTGTGACATGTTCTGGGTCAGAGTCTTGCTTCGTCTTGTGCTTTGTCTGATTATATGAATTCCCTTTCCTTTGGGGAGGAGACTGAGAGGGTTATTTCCAGGTGTCCTTCTAGCACCTCCTGACTGGTCAGGTGATTCCAGTTCAGACTATGCCCAAGTCTTATATATACCTTCTACATCCACCAGAGGGTACTGGTTATTTCCTACCATTTGGAAGCTTGGCCAGGAGGTAGAAGGAGCTTTGGATCACTCTCTCTCTCGTGCTTTGGGCTGCAGCATAAATGTTTGCTGCAGTTGTTTTAGGTGTGTCTGTTTATTGTATGATAGTTTTCCATTTGTCTGCTTTCTTCCTTATGGATAAACAAAATTAACAACCAATCCATAACTCCATAAAAGATTATTATAGATTGTAAAGAAGAAGAGTCATGATGTAAGAATTTAGGAGAGGACCAGGGCAAGTCGCAAAATAATACCAGAAACAAGGAAGGAAAAAAAGACGACCAAAAAAGCCCAATTAGCAAAGTGATTCTTTTATTAGGGTATTGGTGAGCGGCACAATAGCAAGAGGAACACTGGCAACAGAAAAAACCCGGAAAAAAAAAAGTGATTATTCACTGAAAATATTACAATTAATAAATTCATATACACCATGTAAGGAGATGATACAATTGTACCTAGTATGGACATAATTGGTAATGATAACAGGTGTGGGTGAAAACAGCCATAGGGGTCATAGATATAGATACCAAAATGATAAAAGCTGAGTTGTCATAGAAAATTCTGAGTAACGGTGGCTATTACACCCACAGCCCAAAACCATATAATCAAGGAAAGTCCAAAGGGCAATTGCCCATAACCAAATGTACATACCAGGGAAATCCGGGGAGGACCGGGTTGCTGCTTTCTTCCTTATGTTGTTTGCCTTCATGCACTTTTGTGGCTCCTTGGTGTGTGGTTGCCATGTGTACTTGTTGCTTTTGTTGTTACCTCTGTTGGTCCATATTTGTTGGTGGGGTGCAGTCTTCTGTTCTTGCCCATTCCTCCCGGGTGGTGGGTTGTGGAGGGGGGTACATAACATCAGGTACAAAGACAGAGGAGAGGGCCTAGGTTGGAGCCAACTACCTCCCTACCATCAAGGATATCTCCAGGTGTTAGGGTGAGCTCATGAGCCCCAGCTTTACAGCCACTATAGGCTTTCCTGGGTTCACCATAGAAAACCGATGACATAACGGGCCAAATCTTTTCCTGTAGCGCCCATATGGTTCAGGCAGCATCTTTGTAGACTCGGTCACAAGAGGCAGTTGTGTTGCATGCACAGGGGGCTGCAGCATCAGCTAGAGGTGGCGAGTCAGTTGGTGGTGGGTTGGATGCTGCGTGAACCTAAAGTTGCCTTCCCAGACAGGTTTTCTGGGGAGCATGATGGGTTTGACATCTTTGAGGGTGCATACAGGTTGTACCTTGAGCTCCGCCCTTTTTCTTTTGGTAGTGAGGAACAACGAGTGGGGTTGATGGTCTCCCAGTTGCTGGAAGATCCCCTGGCCTGGGTCTTTTTGCTGCCAGATAATTCTGTTGTTCTTTGGATGGTCAGCCTTTTTCTGTGGCCTTAAGGGCCATTACATTGGGGCTTTTTAATCTGGCTCCAATGGTATATCATCTGCCCTTAAGCTACACACCCCTGGTTGTATAGAGGAAGGTGACCAGAGTATGTTTTTCTCTTTTGTTATCCCCTCTTTGCCAGCCTGGGATTCTCTTGCATCTGGAGCGGATTCCTTTCCCTCTCCCCATGTGCTTCCTGGGTGCATTGTAACTAATTCCCCAGACCATTTGGAGGAGGACGGTCATGGTGTATACTGGTATTTCTCCTTTGATATATCTACAGTATCTCTCCTTCCGGGGTCTCTAAGCCTCATATGGAGAGAGGCAGGGAAAATCATCACTTCCCTCAGGTTTATCTTAAGCCTCGGTGTCCTCCCCATGGTGGTAGTCAGAGGGAGGCAGCCATGATACCTGGGAGTAAGGCTCTGCAGTCAGAGTGTGTGCCTGTTGCCAAGCGTGTGCGTGATAACAAATGTCCAGGACCAGACCTGAGTATGAATCTCCTCGTATTGATCTCCACTAGTGACATTTTGTGGAGGAGTGAGTCTGGGGTTTGGGGCTCTGGGAGATGTGTGGTGTCTCCGCAGGCCACATGTGTTCTTGGTGAGGTACCGTTCACACTGGAGGTGAACTGCAGGGCGGACAGTTCTATCCTGAGAGTCCGGAGGCCTTTCAGGAAAGGGGGGGAGGGTAATTTTTACTTGATTAGTAAAAAGAATGATTCTTCCACTAGCAGCACTGATATGTGTGATACTGTATGTGTTTTATTATTAATTGGTGTGTTGGTTGTTGCAGCTTTTAAAGGTAAATGTCAGACCCCTACTCTGAAATTATTCTTCTCAAATTATTCTACTATGGTAAGTCTTACATAAACATAAAAAATAAATAAATAAAAATATATACATTCCCATACACATGTACAATATATATGCACATACACATGCACAATTAGATATAGTACAAGCAACATCCAAGTTTGGACACACCTCATTCAGAGTTTTCTTTATTTTCATGACTCTGAAAATTGTAGATTCACATTGAAGGCATCAAAACTATGAATTAACACATGTGGAATGAAATACTTAACAAAAAAGTGTGAAACAACTGAAGATATGTCTAGGTGCTTCAAATAACCCACCTTTTGCTTTTATTACTGCTCTTGGCATTCTCTTGATGAGCTTAAAGAGGTCGTCACCAGAAATGATTCTCACTTCACAGGCGTGCCCTGTCAGGTTTAATAAGTGGGATTTCTTGCCTTATAAATGGGGTTGGGATCATCATTTGTGTTGTGCAGAAGTCTGGTGGATACACAGCTGATAGTCCTACTGAATAGACTGTTAGAATTTGTATTATGGCAAGAAAAAAGCAGCTAATTAAAGAAAAACGAGTGGCCATCATTACTTTAAGAAATGAAGGTCAGTCAGTCCGAAAAATTGGGAAAACTTTGAAAGTGTCCCCAAGTGCAGTGGCAAAAACCATCAAACGCTACAAAGAAACTGGCTCATATGAGGACCGCCCCAGGAAAGGAAGACCAAGAGTCACCTCTGCTGCGGTGGATAAGTTTATCCGAGTCACCAGCCTCAGAAATCGCAGGTTAACAGCAGCTCAGATTAGAGACCAGGTCAATGTCACACAGAGTTCTAGCAGCAGACACATCTCTAGAACAACTGTTAATAGGAGACTTTGTGCAGCAGGCCTTCATGGTAAAATAGCTGCTAGGAAATCACTGCTAAGGACAGGCAACAAGCAGAAGAGACTTGCTTGGGCTAAAGAACACAAGGAATGGACATTAGACCAGTGGAGATCTGTGCTTTGGTCTGATGAGTCCAAATTTGAGATCTTTGGATCCAACCACTGTCTCTTTGTGCGACGCAGAAAAGGTGAACGGATGGACTCTACATGCCTGGTTCCCACCGTGAAGCATGGAGAAGGAGGTGTGATGGTGTGGGGGTGCTTTGCTGGTGACACTGTTGGGGATTTATTCAAAATTGAAGGCATACTGAACCAGGATGGCTACCACAGCAAATTGCAGCGGCGTGCTATTCCATCCGGTTTTCGTTTAGTTGGACCATCATTTATTTTTCAACACGACAATGAACCCAAACACACCTCCAGGCTGTGTAAGGGCTATTTGACTAACAAGGAGAGTGATGGGGTGCTACGCCAGATGACCTGGCCTCCAGTCATCAGATCTTAACCCAATCGAGATGGTTTGGGGTGATCTGGACCGCAGAGTGAAGGCAAAAGGACCAACAAGTGCTTAGCATCTCTGGGAATTCCTTCAAGACTGTTAGAAGACCATTTCCAGTCACTACCTATTGAAGCTCATCAAGAGAATGCCAAGAGTGTGCAAAGCAGTAATCAAAGCAAAAGGTGGCTACTTTGAAGAACGTAAAATATAAGACATATTTTCAGTTGTTTCACCGTTTTTTGTTAAGTATTTCTTTCCACGTGTTAATTCATAGTTTTGATGCCTTCAATGTGACTCTACAATTTTTAGAGCCATGAAAATATAGAAAACTCTTTGAATGAGAAGGTGTGTCCAAACATTTGGTCTGTACTGTATGTAAAAACAGACAGATCCAATAAGTATATACTCACCTCTCTGTTTCTTCATAAGTTTCTTAGGACCTATGGAGTTTTTCCTTCTCTTTCTTTCCTGCTATGGATGTGGAGCTGTGCAGCCTCCATCTTCCTGCTGTCCTTCAGCTCTGTCCTCTTCTCCTGCAGAAATCGGCTCCACACACACAACTTTAGGAATCAGCTTCTCCTGGGCTGCGGTCATCCTCTCCTGAGTGGTGAGTGCCAGCATCTTATCCCCCGCACTCATAGCCTGGGGAGGGGCAGAGTGTCCTTCAGAGCACTGAGCAGAGCTGAAAGCTGCACGGAAGCACAGCATGGGTCTCTTACTTGGTTCCGGGGCCCATCGGCAGAGACGTCGAGCGCAGTTGTGACGCCCTGGGCAAGCCAGGGGTCACAGGTCACAACACCACCACACCCCACACTCCAGGTAGGCACATCACAGCTAAACTACAAATCCTTGTTGCCTTCCTCCAGAGGCTGATGATTCACACCAGGGGGTGGGCCAGGCGGTTGGCTCCGCCCACCGAGGAGGTCACAGCTCTGGAGGCGGGAGAAACCAGGCAGTCAGCTCGGGGACGAGCTTGAGTAAACAGCAGTTGAGCCCAGGGAGGGCAAGTGTGAGGAGCTAAAGTGAGAGAGTAAACAAGCAGTGAAAGTAGAAAAGTGGAAAAGGAGGAAAGCAAGTGAGGTGACACGAAGGAAGGAAAGCCTGAAGGGTCCAGCTTTGTGTAGGGCCAGGACAGCAAGGTCAGCGACGGCGGTGACTGTCTGGAGGGGGACCGTTTGGAAGTTCCTGGAAGGATCCCGTTGGCTGTGTGCCCGGTGGTCTGGAGCAGTGTTCCGAAGGACAGTCAGCACCAGGGCAGGGGCCTCTCGGACCCCGGCAAGGCTAGGAGTCGCCAAATTTGACAAATCCGTCAGTGAAGGGGACGTAGATCGCCCAACAACCAAGTCCCGATTGAAGGCAACAGCTCAACCGTTACAGAGGAGACACCGCCACCGCCAGGGCACCAGTTTCCACAGGGCCAGCGCCTGCGGGCAAAGTGTAGGGCTCCTCCGGCCCAGATTGAAGCCGGGGAGCGGGTAACCGGAGGGAATCCACCGCTACCACAAGTCAGCCATAGGTGCAAGGAAGAGGGACATCACCGTCACCTACCGGGAGTGCAGGTGCAGCCGTCTGTGGGACCGTCCTACCAGCCGTTTGGTTTACCGTAAAACTGTGTCCACGTCTCAGGCTGAGTGAGTACCACAGTGCCGCAAGGCACAGCGCTGCCCCCGCGTCCCTGCACCCACCAGGCCCTGCACCTCCCAAACCATCACCGGGCCCCGGGATCACCAACCCCTGCCCACGGAGGGGCAACACAACACCTGGCTGCTCCGCATCACCATCCCCGGGATCCCCGTATTGAGCAGCGGTGGTGAAATCACCACAACCGTGGGTGGCGTCACGGACAATAATCATCCCCTCACCCAACAAACCCCTTTCACTCACGGGCGAGGAGTGCCGCTCGAGAAACCCCCGGGATCCGGCCTACGGCTCGAGCCACCACTGAGCAGCGGCCGCCGGACCCGAGCAGAAGGGGGTGAGCGTAGTGTGCTGCCACCCTCCTCCCCGCCCGCGACACAGTCACAGGGGGAGAATGAGGAAGGATGGAGAGAGCGCTTCGATCCATCCATCATTGCTGTGTGCGATGACGGGCGAGGGAGGACTGTTGTACAACTAATACCAGGACCCCCTGATTCATGGGCCCCATAGCAGCTGCATGGTGTGCCACTGAACAGCGCAGCTCCTCTCTCACAGAGAGAAGTCGGCTGCTTCTTTGCAGGGTGGGCGCTTGGCCCCTAACCCTGCTGGGCCTGGTCGCAGTCGCGGTCTTTGCAACCACGGTTGTTATGCCCCTGGGCACTAATGAAAATTACAGCTTATCCACCAAAAAACACTCAGCTCTGTTACCGAAAAAAAACAAAACAATTATTGCACACTATGGCTACATAAAAACAGGATTTTTTTGGTGTGCAAAATTAGTGAAGCATAAAAATTAAACTTTATAAATTGCTGCCAGAGTTGTCTGGCATTTGCTTATTTCAAGTTGAAATGTATGCACTTCTGCCCAAATGTGCATGTGTATGAGAGAGTCTGGAGAAATAGCAGTCAGCCGAACAAGTGTTTGACTAGCTGCTCACCAATAGGGAGTGTTGACATTTATAGTGCCTAGGGCAGCATGAGCTCTAAGGTCCTGGGTTTAATATATCACATTCTGGTGAAATCTGATTGCTTTCAGTGCAAACCCAGATTTGTTTCAAACAAATGGAGCCTGCAATAATCCATAAGTAAGAAAGCATGCAGAAAGGAAAAAGGTTGATAGTACAGAGACATATAGAAGACACTATGTTTCAATTGTCCTCAATATTTAAATTGTAACATCACAAAGGAAAAGTTGTGATGTGAGGTTACGGTTCCACTTGTGCACAACTTCCGATGCGAGAACATCAGCAGCGATATGCTAATGACCCTGTGCTGCAGCATCAGCCAAGGATCATGCGACTGTGATGCGATCTTGCGATTGCATCACAGGTGCGGAGAAGATGGAGGGAACACTTTCTCCCCATCTCCTCTGCTGCCTGTCTCTGCGTACATCGCACTACGGTCGAATGACATGCGAGTGCAGTACGATGTTTTACACGCTCCCATAGACTTGTATGGGGGGGGTGAGCCGAGACTCTCTGCCTCTCTCAGTATGTTGTGATTCATTCCGCATGTCGCTATGGCATGAGAAATCAATCGCAGATGGACACTGCCCCATAGTGTTGCACTTTAGTGAGAGCACTACAATGTTTTATTGGATTGCACTCTTCCGTGCAAAGCACAAGTGGAACTGTACCCTTATGGAAATCACAGTATTGTTAGACATGCTAATGATATGTAAATAATGAAAAAGCACAAATAGCATTTTCAAAACCTCTCAGTTTATTTAGCATTGAGTACTAGTGCCATGCACAGAAATACACACACTAACACACTTTGGTATGCTATTAATAAAATTATTTATGGTTGCCTGAGGAATTTTCGACATGCTGAATGCATAAGCATTGCTTACATGGACAAGCAAATCATCAAGATCTGCTGCTGGCAGCTCCCTTTTGCAATTGCCAACCAAACGACGTCAATACAGATGTAAAAGTAATTTTTCAAGGCAGTATATCAATATTTTACACCAAATCTACCTTAATTAAATTCTAAAACAATTCCTTTTTATAGATACCTTAAAATCACAAAACTATCCCACACCATGAGTAAATACACACAAGCAAAGCAAAACACAAAATTGGACTCTATGAAGCCACAATGAAAGACTCTTTTGCCAATGAGTCACTATGAATTTTTGGTACTATGCGGTCAAATCCGGCTCCACTGCAGGCCATTGTAACATATTTAAATATGGGCTTTTCTCCAGTTTCCCCAAAGACATTTTTTCAACATGACAATGCTATATATATATATATATATATATACAGTCATGTGAAAAAGTTTGGGCACCCCTACTAATGTTAACCTTTTTTCTTTATAACAATTTGGGTTTTTGCAACAGCTATTTCAGTTTCATATATCTAATAACTGATGGACTGAGTAATATTTCTGGATTGAAATGAGATTTATTGTACTAACAGAAAATGTGCAATCCGCATTTAAACTAAATTTGACAGGTGCATAAGTATGGGCACCTCAACATAGAAGTGACATGAATATTTTGTAGATCCTCCTTTTGCAAAAATAACAGCCTCTAGTCGCTTCCTGTAGCTTTTAATGAGTTCCTGGATCCTGGATGAAGTTATATTTGACCATTCCTGTTTACAAAACAATTCCAGTTCAGTTAAGTTTGATGGTCGCCGAGCATGGACAGCCGCTTCAAATCATCCCACAGATGTTCAATGATATTCAGGTCTGGGGACTGGGATGGCCATTCCAGAACATAGTAATTGTTCCTCTGCATGAATGCCTGAGTAGATTTGGAGCGGTGTTTTGGATAATTGTCTTGCTGAAATATCCATCCCCTGCGTAACTTCAACTTCGTCACTGATTCTTGCACATTATTGTCAAGAATCTGCTGATACTGAGTTGAATCCATGTGACCCTCAACTTTAACAAGATTCCCGGTGCCGGCATTGGCCACACAGCCCCAAAGCATGATGAAGCCTCCACCAAATTTTACTGTGGGTAGCAAGTGCTTTTCTTGGAATGCCGTGTTTTTTTGCCTCCATGCATAACGCCTTTTTTTATGACCAAACAACTCAATCTTTGTTTCATCAGTCCACAGGACCTTCTTCCAAAATGTAACTGGCTTGTCCAAATGTGCTTTTGCATACCTCAGGCGACTCTGTTTGTGGCGTGCTTGCAGAAACGGCTTCTTTCGCATCACTCTCCCATACAGCTTCTCCTTGTGCAAAGTGCGCTGTATTGTTGACCAATGCACAGTGACACCATCTGCAGCAAGATGATGCTACAGATCTTTGGAGGTGGTCTGTGGCTTGTCCTTGACTGTTCTCACCATTCTTCTTCTCTGCCTTTCTGATATTTTTCTTGGCCTGCCACTTCTGGGCTTTACAAGAACTGTACCTGTGTTCTTCCATTTCCTTACTATGTTCCTCACAGTGAAAACTGACAGTTTAAATCTCTGAGACAACTTTTTGTATTTTTCCCCTGAACAACTATGTTGAATAATCTTTGTTTTCAGATCATTTGAGAGTTGTTTTGAGGAGCCCATGATGCCATTCTTCATAGGAGATTCAAATAGGAGAACAACTTGCAAGTGGCCACCTTAAATACCTTTTCTCATGATTGGATACACCTGCCTATGAAGTTCAAAGCTCAATGAGGTTACAAAACCAATTTAGTGCTTCAGTAAGTCAGTAAAAAGCAGTTAGGAGTGTTCAAAACAAGAAATTGATAAGGGTGCCCATACTTTTGCACCTGTCAAATTTAGTTTAAATGCAAATTGCACATTTTCTTTTAGTACAATAAACCTCATTTCAATTCAGAAATATTACTGAGTCCATCAGTTATTAGATATATGAAACTGAAATAGCTGTTGCAAAAACCCAAATTGCTATAAAGAAAAAAGGTTAACATTAATAGGGGTGCCCAAACTTTTTCATATGACTGTATATATATATGTATGTATATATATATATATATATATATATATATATATATATATATATATATATATATATATATGACGCCCTGGCCTATCAGGTCGTCACAGGGTATTGTGCAATCTGCCTTTCTGCATGATATCCACCTCCTCCTTGGTTACGGGTCTCTGACCTTTGGTGTTGCTAAGAACAAGCTGATCAAACCCTAGGAACACTCTGCACCACACCCACAGGCACACCAGTGGGCAGCCTGAAGGGAATAAGGCCGGCTACTTGGGGGGTTGGTTATGGGAGGTCAGGAGTGTTAGGAGACAGTCAGTGTGTGGTGACACTTGAGAGGAGAGGTCAGGAGCTGGGCTCCTCGTTTACTAGGTGGCAGACATTGGTCTGGGCCTGGTAGGAGCTGGACCCCGGTCGCAGGGGATCGTGACAAGGGGCACGGACTGTCAAGGAGAACGGCCGGCGGCCTTGTGCCATTACCGGGCAGAGGCCCGGGCATGACTGGGTACGTGGACCCCAGGCCAGGATGTAGCTTCAGGCGTCCTGGTAATTCACCCGACGAGGATGGAGCCTTCAAGATCCGTTCTCCACCCGCTCCAAAATCGGGGTACTAGCGCAACGAGGGGGATAGGACTTTCCCACTGCATAGTCCAGAAAATCCCAAGCGTGGGCACTGAGAGCAAGCTCACTCCGTTAGCCATACGGGTGAGCGGGACACAATTAGTTTTAAGCTGAAAGGGACCAACTACAGAAAAGAGGTGCCAAGGTCAAGGTTACAGGCTACAGTCTAACAAGCAACACTAACGGGCACGGGATCCAGGCATGTTCCCTCCCTGCTGCACTGGCATCAAGAACTTTGGTTTACAAAGGTTGTCAGCGTTATTGGACTGAGTGAGTAAGCAATTAACCCTTAACGGCCCGGTGGCACCTCCCCGACACCATCACTGAGTCCTGAGGTATTCCCCCTACCCATGGAGGGGTTAAACACCTGGCTGCCCACACCATTGCCACCGGGTACGCCTAGCCGCAGCGGTGGTATTTCACCCTTACCACACACCACGGGTGGTGTCACGAACTTTACACACCTTCCCCTGTACATTGCCCCCCTTTATTTGAGTGGCCGCACGACCCCCGGGTCCGGACGTCCCTTGAGCCACCGCGGATCCGGATCCGGGCAGCCCGGCTGCTGACGCAGGGGCGGCACATATATATATGCACTCCGCATATAAAAAATATACCAAGCATATTAGCAAAGAAAAGAAGAAAAAGACAAGTAATATAGGCTACGTCATACATGTAGCAAATAAATTAGTGTAGTCATTTTGAAAATGATTCCCTGCTTATAATACTAGAAAAAGGATAGAAACAAATACACATCTACCTGAAGCAAGCGCTGGGGTCGGTAGGCCCCCCAGCTCACAGGCTCCATAGCAGTCACATAGCCTGCCGCTGGTAGTAGCTCTCTTAGCTGTGACCCAGAGCAGCAAGAAAATAAACATGTTGATACTATATG
Organism: Anomaloglossus baeobatrachus; assembly: GCF_048569485.1. Taxonomy (NCBI): domain Eukaryota; kingdom Metazoa; phylum Chordata; class Amphibia; order Anura; family Aromobatidae; genus Anomaloglossus; species Anomaloglossus baeobatrachus. The sequence goes on along the minus strand of NC_134353.1, from coordinate 457,817,929 downwards.
GTCATTAGATTACCCTTAGGCCCCCTTCACACGTCTGTTATTCTGGTACATATGACATCTGTTTTCATACATACCGACATACGCATACGGACATATGCAGATCCATTAAAATCAATAGGTCCCACCTATTTGACACACATTTTCAACATAAAAACCCTTAATTACAACATCATCCATTTTTTTTCTAACACCGATCACACAGATGTCACACCGACGTAAAAAACGGACACACGAACAGCACTCGGACAGCACACGGATGGTCACACAGATGAACAAAACGGACTGTGAAAAATGTGTGTTTTTACAATGGATGTGTGAAGGGGGCCTTGGAGAGAAATTTCCATAAACAAAGTTCATGGCAGCATGTATGAGTTTGATTGTGATTTCCTAGATTGGTAAATTTTATTTTATTTTTTGCGCAAAGGAAACCAAGATTACAGTTTTAGGTATGGAGGGTAGTTTTTGGTGAATTTGCAAAATATAGCAACAGAAAGTCTGCAATAATAATGCTACTGATAACCACAGGGGAAAGTTTTGTCTCAATGTAAGTAAACCATGTCTCTTTTTCAGTCTTGACCCCTTCCCTTTAAACTGCTTGTCAACTAAAGCACAAGCCTAAAAGACATAAAAATAGGATGCAAGTTATGAGTGCCAGCTTTTTGGTACAAATTGTGCCAGATTTCTGGATAATTTAATTTACTTGTGCCTCATTTCAGCTTCTTCAAAACATTTTACAATATAACACATGTCTAAGGGATTCTCCAAAGAGCTTGTGCATGATCATTATTTTGTTTTGAGCGGGATCCGACAGAACATATGATTGCACTCGGATCAATGTGATTCAATGAGGCAGTGCATGTGTCCAAATATATAGATCGGACTGAGTGGACCAAGGAAAGATATCACAGAATATATGGTTTGCCATGTAAATCAGATTGCACTTAAGGGTACTTTACATGCTGCGACATCGCTAGCAATCTCGTTAGCGATGTGAAATTCTAGATCGCAAGTGCGATCTTTCGAGATCGCACATAGGTCATTTTACGCATGTGCGATCTCGAAAGATCGCACTTGCGATCTAAAATTTCACATCGCTAATGAGATCGCTAGCGATGTCGCAGCATGTAAAGTACCCTTTAGTCTTTTAAATCTATGGGTTCGTAAAAAAATTGGACTGCACTCAGATGACATCTAAGTGAAGTCCGGTTTTTCACGGACTGAAAGAATGGAGAATATAGCAAATTAAAAAAAAAAAATAACTGAGAAAAATGGATTCCACTCCGATCAATCTGTGATCAAACTTGGTTTAGAGTCGGACTACACCCCGAGTAGTATAGTTGGACTGTTTTTCTCAGGCAGAGAAGATACGGTTGTGTGACTCCAGCCATAGATTGTAAAACGGGATGAGAAAAAAAGCTACATTGAGGGAGATAAACTATGCTATATACCCCAGACTTCTTGTGCATTTTGTGGCAAAACTGTGTTACATACCTTGTATTATATGTATGTGTTTTAACACCTTCTGTGGTGCATCTTAGAATGCAGTGTGCCTTTTGTGGGATAGGAGTGTCACAGAGGGAATAGGGTCACACTCCAGCAGAGTTCAGAGTATGAGAAGATTGCCCATTTATTAGAGGAAGTTAATACGGTATCTTTTTGGGAGTAGCAAAGAGATGGGATACAAAATTCAGCATATTTTTGGTTATATTAGCATCTTACTACTGAATTTTTTTTGCATTTCAATCTTCTAAATAATTGGATATTAATTTAAAACTGACGTGTTTATAAGTTACATTTCAAGTCTTTGATTAACATAGTATGGGCATACTGATAATGGGGGGGTGCCTCAAATCCTATCTATGAGAACAGGACATTGCATGATTTCTCAACAGGAACTTTCAAGGCCATAGCCAAGAGTTTTGGAGGCTAAAATGTAATGTTCCTTCAGAGATAACTTGAAGGTCACTGTGTGCAGAAAATTTATCTTTTAGATATTCAAAGCATTATGTGGTTAAAACACTAATTTTAGTACAGTATTATATTGCAAAATGGCTAACACTGTTACATTCCCCTCTTGTTGTTTTAATTTCCAAACATACATTTATACCTCAACTATTGTGCACCTCAAGAATTCCTAATTTACACCTGCCAAGGACAGTGAACCCCATTGGCGTAACTACAGTGTGATGGGCTCCGATGCAAAGTCTGGACCTAGTCCCCCAACCGTACACCAACACTTGGGGTACAGGATAATGATGTCAACAATTGGGGGATGGGATAATTACGCTGACACTCAGGATACGGGATACTGTCGCTGACACTTGGCTCTTTCCCTCAGCACCCATGTTTCCCATAATCCAAAATCCATCTATGAGCACCCAGCTTTCCTATATTCTGATATCCATCTTGTCCTCAGCACACACTATCCCCATAGTCCTCCATGTATTATAATGCACCAGCATAGTCCATACATATTGTGTCCTTCATGCTGTATTATGCAGCCCACATACTGTTTAATGCACACCCATAGACCTCCACATAGTATTATTCAGCCCTATAGTCATAGTCCTGCATGTATTATAATGCACATCCATAGTCCGCCATATATTAAAATGCAGCCCCATAGTCCTCCATGTATTATAATGCACCCCCATAGTCCTCCATGTTTTATAATGCAGCCACATAGTCCTCCATGTTTTATAATGCAGCCCCATAGTCCTCCATATTATATTATGCAGCCCCCATACTAGTTAATGCACCCCCATAGACCTCCATGTATTATAATGCACCCACAAAGTCCATGTATAGGGTGTTCTTCATATTATATTATGCAGCCCCCATACCATTTAATGCACCTCCGTAGTCCTCCATGTAATATAATGCACCACCATAGTCCATATACATGGTGTCCTTCATGTTGTATTATGCAGTACCCATATTGTTTAATGCACCCCCATAGGCCTCTGTCCACTGTGTACTCACTGACTAAAAAAATAAATAATAAACAAGTCCTCACCTCTCCTCGTTCCCAGGCTGCTCCGGTCAAAGCATCCTGCGCTATGCATGTCTCAGCACAGCAGTTGCGCATTAGTAACGTCACCTTGCTCTGCTGCACTGAGACGTCGAGCACAGGCACAGGGGGAGACTGATGAAAGATGAAGTGGATGGAGTACTCCGCCCCATCCTTCATCATTAGTTAGTGCAATGATGGGCGAGGGGGACCCGGTGCTGCCGCTGGCGCTGAGCCCCGTTGACTCACGGGCCCCTAAGCGGCCATGTGGTTTGCCACTGAACAGCACAGCTCCTCTCTTACTAACCCCATGCTTACTTACTAACTAACATACGTACCCCTATGGACATACGATACCACTCCAATAAGACTAAAATTTTGTACTGTACCGTTTATCATGCTGCGATATCTCATTGTACAGATATCTCACTTGTATTCTTTCTTCTCTTAGACTATGATGTTTTTTCATGCTGTATGTTTTATCATGCTGCGATGTCTTATCTGTAAGACTTGTATTTTTTCCTCTTATAATATGATGTTTTTTCTTTCCTGTTTTCCTCATCAGTCTGATAGAACCCTTAAGAAAGGTCCTATTTGGACCGAAACGTGGGGACAGACTGTACTTTTTGTGTTCAATAAAAACTCATTCAGCACCACCCAAGACTTTCTGCCTTATTTTCTCCAAGGTGTGCCGGAGCTATATTTCTTTTTTTAGTGGCTATTTTTCTCCAGAGCACCCAACCAGATAGTGAGCCAGGTTTATCATTGCTGTTAAATATATGATTAAACTTATGAAGCAAATTATTCAGACATTTCCCTCATTTTATAATTATATAACTCATATGTTTTTCCGATTATGTGCTAAAGTCCATCAATGTGCAGCTCTTTGTATGATTTTTACTGAACATATGACTAAGGGCATATTTTTTATTTTTGTGCGCCAGAAACGCGTCAGGTGTTAACATGATGCAGGTTTTTTTAGCGTTTTTAAAATGTTTTGAATAAAGATTTTTTTATTTTACTCATCGCTCTTTGGAAGATGCCGGTCCTTCATTTCTACCTTTCTTGTCAACGCCTTACCAGAGGATCTGGCACCCATTTCCCATCTCATGTACTGAAACTGCTACATACAGCGTGGTGAGCTCTCCCTTTTTTCTTTTGGTTTTGAACATATGATGAACACGTCTTGCTCACATATCTGAGTCCATATATTCATCTTTGTCTGGAAATGCTATTTGCCGATGCATAGCCTTTGGTAATGAAGTGTCTATAAGTCTTTGTAAGAGTCTTCTTAGGCAAGGAATACAGCAACATTCACGAGTGATCAGTATGGCTGCGACCACAGAGATGGACATCAATACGGAAGTCCATTTACTGAACCATTTTTCCAAAAGTTTGGTGAAGGGATCGTTGATTCCGGAGTTCTCTGCTAGTTCCTCTGATAGGGCTTTTAGTCCCTCTTGGGCCTTGGTAATTCTCCCGTCTAGGGATGTGTTGTTGGGAATAAAAGTACAGCAATAAGTACGAAACATTTTACACACCTCCCTTTTCTGCAAGAAGCATGTCTAAGGAAGTGGGACCTAATTGTTCTGCAATACCTATCACTGCATCTGTAGTATAATTTACAAACCTCTGCTGATTAAAGTATATATAATTAATCCAATCTACATTCTTGTTAACTGCCACCACCTGTTTTCTAGCCTTGAACTTATCAGGTACTCCTCTAGATACTCCAATAAATTCGATGTTGAAAGAACCTCCTAGAGTGGACCTCTTAAATCTATGCCATTTGTGCGTAGTATCCTTGAGAAAATGAAGATTGTCTATTGTGATCATGTGGAAGGGCATGAATATCTGAACCAATGTACAACTCCCCCTCCAGTTTGCAGGACATCTAGGTCTCAGCCCTCTATCTCCCCATAACCACCATAGGTCTGCTCGTGGTGCAGTGTGGTTCTTAAACCTGATGATGATGATGATGATGATGATGAATAGTTACCAGAATTTTGGGTGGCATTGAGGGTCTCCATGCAATAACCCCTACTCAAGTCTCATACATACTTACCTGTTCCTGACCAAGCAAAACAAGTACTGTATAGTTACAAGGATAGGCATCCAGCAAGAGCGGAATGTCACTTTTCCTCACTAGGGGATACAATAACGAGAGTGTTTTACATTGGAAATCAGAAGATTTAAATGAACTATTAAACAATTGCAGTATACATTGCAGATCAAGAGGATCTTCCATGTTAGTTAATCTAAATGGGGCTGAAACTAGGTGTGGTCTAGCTTTTGCACAAGCTATGCAGATGGATCTTTTAGTCTATCTAGCTGTGTATCTCATCCATTCTGTGCAATTGGATTTTTTAGTCTGTCTAGCTGTATACCTTATCCATTCTAACCACTCATTTTTATCTGTTTACCCTGTTTCCATGGCTAAGGAATCTGTATACGAGAGGTTGACCAAATATTTCACTTCTGGGGGCATATAGAGCTCTACAGCCTGATCCGCTACCTGATCAGATTCTCAGTTATCTCTATGAAGAAGTGAATTATTGAGTCTGTGCAGGACACATAGGCTCCTATAGAAAATAACCTTTCATCTGTTTCCACTGGTGTTTCTAAAGTTAAGAGTTTATTTCAATTAGTAGCTTCAGTGCATTCTGAATAAGTCTTCTTTATCATTTTAAATCTTGCTTGTAAATTCGTTGAGTCTTGTGTTTGGAGTAACTTATATCCAAAATCTGTTCCTGTATTTCAAATTGCAAGATCCCACATAGAACACTTACAGTTACATTGGGTGTTGGTTGGTATGAAACATACATATTTGTCTGACCGCATTAGCATGGCAACCTCATCTCTATTTCTGCATTTATCTTGCATTAAGCAACAAAAATCTACTACGGTGGATGTTTCTCTTTAATAAAATGTAATGTTCACAGGTTTGTAACTCAGACCGGTATCATGCCAGTTTTTTGATTTAGAAAAATGGCTTTCCTAAAATATTTGCCTAGTATACCTCTCATATGTTATTTGTTTGGCTGACCACTGCACGATTAGGGCTATTGTTGTCATCATGACTCATATAACTAGGATATTTATGACTCTTGGTACATTTTTAATGGATCTTCCCACTAAATTACCTACGGTCCTTATTTTATGCTGACCCTATTCTTTGAGGTCCTACCCAGCCTCCTTCCACCGGAAAAGGGGAATTGGATTCTTCTACTGGGTTTGAGACAAACTCCCCCTTTTAGAGAGCCGCCTTTGTAGTCAGATTTTACATTTCAGGAGGTTGGGCTACTGTGCCTACTCTGCCTTCTGGACCCTTCACAAATGCAGTGTGAGAAATGTATCCATGAAGATCTTTCAGCTATCTTGACACCATAAGGGTGGTCAGAAAGACTTATTAGGGTCCTTCTCACTTGGACTCGTGCCAATTTTTCTTCTAGATAACTTTGATGAATATCCATTCACCTGCTTTCACTTGGTTTTCTGCTACTACTGGTTCTCTATTATATTGTTTGTCAGTATTTTTACCATATATTCTGCTACTGTGAGATCAGCTTCTTCATCTGATCTCATAAATGCTTTAAGCTGAGATATTATATATGGCCTACAGTACATCATTTCAAAGGGGTCAGTCTGTCTTTGATGGTGTAACATGCATGTACAATACAGCTAAAGGTAAGCAGAAAACCCAGTCCTGTTTCTTTCATTATTTTTTTTTAAGTTTGTTTTTAAGTACCCCATTGTGTCTCTCAACTAACCCTGCCGATTGAGGGTGGTACACACAATGGTTTTTTAACTCTATTTTAAGATGTTGTGCTACTGCTGTAATTGTTTTATTTAGAAAGTGTGGTCCATTGTTGCTGTAGATTCTTTTAGGGATACCAAACCTTGGTATTTTCTTGTTTACCAAAGCCTTGGCTACTGTGAGGCAATCGAACTGCATAGTAGGAAAAACCTCTATCCATTTTGTGAAGGTGTCTATTATCATCAAGCAATACTTTTCCCCTTCGCATTTGTTTAATTCAATAAAATCCATACAAATATGTTGGAATGGATATGGTGGATGAGGGAAGTTGCCACATCTTGATCTGCCATTGATTTGGGGGTTATAGTGCACAGAAATGAAATACTTTGAAGAAATTTTTTTTCAGTATGTTGTATAACTGAATGCCGTAAAGACCTTTGAGATTATCTCTACCATTGCCCCTGTTGAGGCATAGCCAAATGCCATGGCTCAAAATAGCTGCATACCTGAAAAGATTATTGGGTAATATAGGTTTACCTTGTGCATCTGTAAAATCTTTTACTTCTGGTGGCTCCATGTGTTGTCCATGTCAGTTTTCTGAGGGGGATGAGGCATCCTGCATATTTTTATTAACTACAACTCTTATTATTATTATAATATTTCCTGTATTTAGTGCACACAGCACAGAGCGTATGGATGATCAGTTATCAGCACTATCGCACAAGTCTTTCACTTGATTTACATTCTACAGTCACTAGTATAAATCCTCAATATACTGTACCTCACACATTCGGGGTCTTTCTTGTGCATAAACTTTGCATCACTCACCAGACACAGTCTTAAATGTCAGATTTCCCATCTTAATATGCAGGATCTGATGTAAATATATAAATATATATATATATATATATATACAGTACAGACCAAAAGTTTGGATACACCTTCTCATTCAAAGAGTTTTCTTTATTTTCATGACTTTGAAAATTTAAGATTCACATTTATGAATTAACATATGTGGAATGAAATACTTAACATAAAAAGGTTGAAACAATTGAGAATATCTCTTATATTCTAGGTTCTTCAAAGTAGCCACCTTTTGCTTTGATTACTGCTTTGCACACTCTTGGCATTCTCTTGATGAGCTTCAAGAGGTAGTCACCGGAAAGGGTTTTCACTTCACAGGTGTGCCCTGTCAGGTTTAATAAGTGGGATTTCTTGCCTTATAAATGGGGTTGGGACCAACAGTTGTGTTGTGCAGAAGTCTGGTGGATACACAGCTGATAATCCTCCTTAATAGACTGTTAGAATTTGTATTATGGCAAGAAAAAAGCAGCTAAGTAAAGAAAAACGAGTGGCCATCATTACTTTAAGAAATGAAGGTCAGTCAGTCCGAAAAATTGGGAAAACTTTGAAAGTGTCCCCAAGTGCAGTGGCAAAAACCATCAAACTCTACAAAGAAACTGGCTCACATGAGGACCACCCCAGGAAAGGAAGACCAAGAGTCCCCTCTGCTGCAGAGTATAAGTTTATCTGAGTCAAAAGCCTCGGAAATCGCAGGTTAACAGCAGCTCAGATTAGAGACCAGGTCAATGCCTCACAGAGTTCTAGCAGCAGATACATCTCTAGAACAACTATTAGGAGACTTTGTGCAGCAGGCCTTCATGGTAAAATAGCTGCTAGGAAACCACTGCCAAGGACAGGCAACAAGCAGAAGAGACTTGTTTGGGCTAAAGAACACAAGAAATGGACATTAGACTGGTAGAAATCTGTGCTTTGGTCTGATGAATCCAAATTAGAGATCTTTGGATCCAACCACTGTGTCTTTGTGCAATGCAGAAAAGGTGAACAGATGGACTCTACATGCCTGGTTCCCACCGTGAAGCATGGAGGAGGAGGTGTGATGGTGTGGGGATGCTTTGCTGGTGACACTGTTGGGGATTTATTCCAAATTGAAGGCATACTGAACCAGCATGGCTACCACAGCATCTTGCAGCGGCATGCTATTCCATCCGGTTTGCGTTTAGTTGGACCATCATTTATTTTTCAACAGGACAATGACCTCAAACACACCTCCAGGCTGTATAAGGGCTATTTGATGAAGAAGGAGAGTGATGGGGTGCTACACCAGATGACCTGGCCCCCACAGTCACCAGACCTGAACCCAATCAAGATGGTTTGGGGTGAGCTTGACTGCAGAGTGAAGGCAAAAGGGCCAACAAGTGCTAAGCATCTCTGGGAACTCCTTCAAGACTGTTGGAAGACCATTTACAGTGACTACCTCTTGAAGCTCATCAAGAGAATGCCAAGAGTGTGCAAAGCAGTAATCAAAGCAAAAGGTGGCTACTTTGAAGAACCTAGAATATAAGATATATTTTCAGTTGTTTCACACTTTTTTGTTAAGTATTTCATTCCACATGTTTTAATTCATAGTTTTGATGCCTTCAATGTGAATCTACAATTTTCAGAGTCATGAAAATAAAGAAAACTCTTTGAATGAGAAGGTGTGTCCACAATTTTGGTCTGTATTGTATGTAAAAAACAGACAGATCCAATAAGTATATACTCACCTCTCTGTTTCTTCATATATATATTCACAAGGTCCTTAGACAACACACTGCATATACAATATGGACATGAACCCATAACATATATATAACCTCTAGGAAAGTCTTGTATACCTCTTTTTGCTGGCCTTTATCAGACTAGGTGACATAAAACAGTAAACAGCAACACGAGAAACAGAATTAGAACACATTATTCAGCAAAGTCAATTTTCAAATATCTTCATTAATTTTGAAAAGTACTATTCATATTACCTAGGTACAAATTCAATTCAGCCACCAAACAACAAGACAGTGGTGTATACAGAATAAAGTCTCATTCCACAGCATTTTTCAGGGAAAGTTCCTTTATCAATTTCCATTCGTATTATAATTGTCGAACACAACCTAACAATAGTATAATTCACAAGACTCAACTAAGACATTAGTAAACAATACTCCGACATCTGAAATCTAGTCAAGAACTGCAAAGCTTCCTGCACACTACTGTAGTCTCATTCAATCATCAGCTGTATATCAAAAAGCAGATTAAAATATATAGACTACAAATTATACACACAAGAACCCAAATACTGGCAAAGGTTCAGCAGAGATTGTCTTGTTCTGACCACCAATTACCATCCTGAGCTCTCTAGGTAGCACTGAATTATTAGTAACACAATGGGTTTCTCACCACGGAATTATTCAGTGGTTCCCAGAGAAGTCTTTGCGGTCGGGTCCAAAGGACATTCAGTTGCAACAATCCCAGAGTTTCGGTACCATATACTACCATAGACATTCCTCTTTATTGAGGGCTTTGGAGAGACACTAAGGGTCTCAGCACATTTGCCACGTTTGTCAAAATTAGAACATTAGTTTTTTGAGCACAAGCAAAAATACACAAATCTCTGTCTATGCACAAAGCCTGTCTCTCTCCACTAATTCTTATCCCTCTATTACTGATATCCACTAATTGTATATATTCCAATTGGAACACTTTTAAATTACGATTATTGTACATGGACACTGGTTACAGTCAGATTATAGCTCTCAAATTATGGTGAAAATTAGATTTAATTATGAACACATGGTTATTCACGCACAATAATGCCCACTGAGTATGCCCTCCTTATTCTAAAGGACAGTTCTTCCGCTTGACAATGCAGATATATTTTGGTTAGTAACCACATACCATAAAAACACCGTTCTCAGATCCCACACACAATCTGCAGACCATTCAGCACAACTGTTTCACTTTCAACCTCCCCAAATATTAGTTACGTTATTGCTTCACAATAATAGAACATTTGGTTTCAGCTTATCTCATTCTCACAAGTGTGACTATGTGCTTCACTTTTGTAATGTTTCTACATTATCTCTGGTGCCAGTTGACCAGGGATCACACCTAATCGGACTCCCTTATACACGCAGGATTTTATTTCAATCCTTACACTTCCATTCGATCATTCAATTCATTCTAGGAGTCTCAGATATCAGTCATCTTCTATTTTTATCACCAATTGTTCACAACTCTCTACTAGCAATCTGCCTTTAGGGGTGCTTCACACACAGCGAGCTCACTGCCGAGATCGCTGCTGAGTCACGCTTTTTGTGACGCAGCAGTGACCTCATTAGCGATCTCGCTGTGTGTGACACTGAGCAGCGATCTGGCCCCTGCTGCGAGATCGCTGCTCGTTACACACAGCCCTGGTTCGTTTTCTTCAAAGCCGCTCTCCTGCTGTGACACACAGATCGCTGTGTGTGACAGCGAGAGAGCGACAAATGAAGCGAGCAGAGAGCAGGAGCCGGCGTCTGACAGCTGAGGTAAGCTGTATCCAAGATAAACATCGGGTAACCAAGGTGGTTACCCGATATTTACCTTAGTTACCAGCCTCTGCAGCTCTCACGCTGCCTGTGCTGCCGGCTCCGGCTCTCTGCACATGTAGCTGCTGTACACATCGGGTTAATTAACCCGATGTGTACAGCAGCTAGGAGAGCAAGGAGCCAGCGCTAAGCAGTGTGCGCGGCTCCCTGCTCTCTGCACATGTAGCTGCATTACACATCGGGTTAATTAACCCGATGTGTACTGTAGCTAGGAGAGCAAGGAGCCAGCGCTCAGTGTGCGCGGCTCCCTGCTCCCTGCTCACACTGGTAACTAATGTAAACATCGGGTAACCATACTCGATGTTTACCTTAGTTACCAGTCTCCGCAGCTTCCAGACGGCGGCTCCGTGCAAGCGCAGCGTCGCTTGCACGTCGCTGCTGGCTGGGGGCTGTTCACTGGTTGCTGGTGAGATCTGCCTGTTTGACAGCTCACCAGCGACCATGTAGCGATGCAGCAGCGATCCTGACCAGGTCAGATCGCTGGTCGGATCGCTGCTGCATCGCTAAGTGTGAAGGTACCCTAACTCGTCCTCACTTATAATACTATAGCCCAAATATCTACTTGCTTCTTTCTCAATGTTCTCCTAGCGTCTACCAATAAATGCCGCGAGTATGGGAAATTGACACTCCAATGTTATGATTACTATACATCCCAAACAAGCTGGTGGTCTCCAATAAAGTTGGGGAAGGACATAAGCAAAGTGTATATATATATATATATATATATATATATCCAGATGGAGTTTTAACCAAGATCACGGTGCACATACCCAGTGTATCTATATGATAAAAAAAGCAGCAAAAAGAAATATAAGGATCAATACAAATGTAAAACCTTCAGTACAATCAATATTGACCCTCCTCAATGTACTGTGGCAGAAGGTGCTATTCATGAAAAGGCTCCAATCTACACCGTATAACACTATTAGTTTCAGAAATGTACTTTCTTAAACACAGATACTTTGTGAAATTTTTCAAAGCAAACACTTTCTATAACAAAAGTGGAAGGAAATTACATAAACTTAAGACAAGATTTTAGTCTATTTTTAGACAAATGGTGGAAGTTTCACTTAGTGTTATTATGAAAAGCACACATATAACAAAACATATAACTACGAAGACAGATCACATAAGTATAGGTACAAAACACAGAAGAAATATGGACATATGCAACCTACAATATTATTTGTATCCTTAAATTCCTATCTGAATGTTACCTGAGTTCCTCCACGAACTCGACCTAGTATCATTAACGAGCTGCACGGAGCTTGTTATTCCTGTAGTCTTCTCACACTGACTATGGACTATCCCCTAGTTTCCAAAACTAGTTACTTATGCCTCTTCTTATTAAAAATATCATTATTTACTCTAAATGATTACCCTCATATAAAATAACTATATTTACCATGTCAGATGAGTCTGGTCACTTCAATGCTCTATGAAGTAGTCATCCTCCTGTGGTCAGAGAGGCCCACCTGTAGGTCCTGGAGGTGCATCCCTTCACTGATCAGGAGTTACTATGGGTGAGTGCCTCTCCATATGGAGCTGCTTATTGAGGAGTTGATTATGCATATGCACCTTACTATGGGTGATTAGTTTACCTATATCCCTGCACTCTGTGTTCTTTCAGCCTTGCTGCTATTTTATAAGTGCACTTTATCTGTGGGTCAGGCATCCCTCATAACTAAATACTCTTGATGCTGCTATGCCTAGGCACTTTACACCCACCTCCTTATAACCCATTTTTTCTGTATTTGGGTGCCCTTCTTCTTTGTATCCTCACCAGCACTATTGCTTTTATTTTACATGTTATGGTGTCATTATGTTTAATCCATGAATACAATTTTGTATCTGTTTGCATAAAGGTAGTTTAGTGACTGTTTTCTTAACTATAGGTTTGCACATTCCTTGGGTCTCTACTGCGTACTTTAGTATCACCGTCCTTGTTTAAGGTGGATTTTGATCTACACTGTAGTTCCTTTTTATGTCCCATTTTATATTGTGTTCAGATGTTTTTGATTAATAGAAATACAACCTGATTAAATATATGATTATTAAACTGATAAAGTGAATTGTTCTGAGAGTAAAACTACACATGTTTGATATCTACGAACTCGTTCTGACCTGGGGAATCATATTGCCAGCTCGGTTTTACTGTATAGCCAACATGGTAAATTAATAAAAAGTATAAACAATTGTGCAATAGCACTTTTTGTTTTGCAATTTCAACGCACTTCAAATTTTGTTCCTGTTTTCCAGATAAATATGTGGGAGAATTAATGAATTGGGTTATTCAAAAGTATAACTTTTCCCACAAAAAACAAGTCCTCACATGGCTATATTGACGGACATATAAAAAAGTTATGGCTCTTGGAAGAAGGTAGGGGAACAAAAACGAAAAACAGAAAATCACCTTCTGGTGAAGGGATTAATATAGTGTGAGCATACTGCCATAGAGAAGGGGGTGTACCTGAATGCTTATCTATGAGAAATGGACATTATATGCTTTCTTAGCAGCAAGCTTCAAGGCCGTAGCCAAGAGTCTTGGAGGCTAAAACATAATGTTCCTTTAGAAAAAGCTTGAAGGTTTTGCAGGCATCGCCAACTGTCATGGCGATGTCAGGATCTATGGAGACTACAGATTGTGGCACTCTGGCTGCTAACTTCTCTGATGTCTGTGATTAGCATAGGCGAACTCTGGTGTACAGTCACTGACCTGTAGCTCATAGGCAGGCTAGCAAGAGTTCATTCCTGCTGGGCTGCTTATAATCTCCTTTGATCACATGCTGTGGGGGAGCCAGTCACATTAACTCCCCTCCTTTATATAAGACAGGAGAAATGCTGGAGTATCATGGAGCAAAGGTAGTCAATTTATTCTATACAGAAAACACAAATAGCACAAATTTATGTGGCAATTAAAACACCAATTGTTTAAAAAGAAGCCTGGGGAAATTACAAAAACAAGGCATTGTAACCAAACATTAGATCAATAAAAAAAATGTTGCTTATAGCCCGTATAAAGTGAAAGTGCAGATCAGAGGGCAAAAGCAATTTTAGATGATCATTTACTGCCAGAGCTCACATAAAAACATCAAGATGGAAATCTACCAGTTCTATTGGATTAGGTATAGGATATGTAGACCATTTGAAGTGACTGTGGCCAGTATAAAATCCCAGTAAATAGCAATGAAAAATGATGCAAGGGGACTGGCTAAATCCTCTGGTACAGATATCCCAGGGAAAGAGAGGATCCCAACTTACGTTTCACATTATTTGCTAGTTTTTCATATGCAAGGAGAAAAGTGTCCTATATATGCTGGCTGAAAAATTCCATTAATGCTAGCTGTACGTAGTCTATACTTGTCTGGTGGTGTGATCCAGACTTTCTTGAGGTTGTAGTACTTTATTGATGTGAGTATTTTTGGTATTAACCCTTGTTGTCCTTTTGTTGCTGCCTTACTTGTCTTGCTTTTCTCCATAGTCTCTTACTGTTTGTTTCTGTGAGTTTGCATTTTTCTGAATTTGGGTTGTTCCCTGCCTGTCTTTATCTGTGTTGCCATCACACTCCTGCCCCTTCCTTCACTGGGGCAGGAAAAGAACAGATTAGTTCTGGTCAGGAGAATTGCCAGGCATGGGACTCAGGCATCTCCACTATTAGGGGTAACCCTGAGGTTAGGGATAGCCTAGGGTCCACTATCGTGAGGAATAGTATAGGAGCACCCTGTCCCTCACAATCCTGCAGTCACCTTGTGACAGAAGGTCAGTGCATGCAGGAAATGTATAATTTAGAAAGTAAAAACTCCATTGTGTGTTTAGTACATTAGACATGAAAATGGATGTCAGTGTTATATTACAAAATGGATGTTACCGTTACAGGAGCATGGCTTAGTATGCACAATATCTCCAAATTTCTGACACAGTGTAAGCCAGTATATTGAAGTGTAAATGTAAACTAGATAATCTAAAGGTGAGAAAAATTTATAAAATATATAAAATAACATAAGCTACTGTGACTAATTTGCAGCATTTCAGAACTGTGTTAGGTTTACACTGTCTAAATTAGCCCCTTTTCGAAAATCAGTCCCATTTCTGTCCTGTTAAATTACTTTTATGACCAGGCTTACTGTGTGAAATTTAGAAAGATTACTAGAGACCCTATAATTATATTTATCATGTCATATCTAATATATAAAGCTGAGTGTATGTGTGTGTGTATGTGTGTATGTATGTGTGTATGTCCGCTAAAGGAATCCACACCGTCGCATTTACAATCACGAAACTTTGCGCAGACACTCCATGTGACCCAGGGAACGTCATAGACTATGTTTGGGCGACAAAATTTAACTCCGCGCTTTAGAATTACTCTCCAAAAATCCTGCCGCCATTAAACTGAATGGAAGTGGGAGCTATAGGTTATTAATAGCAACTGTCAGTGGTTGCTATAGGAACAAAATAAACTGTTAGTATAAAAAGCTTATGTGTGAGGTAATAAGATGTCGGTGGAGAGACTGATAGAGAGAGACAGAAAAATACAGAGACAGATGGGGAAAGAGACAGACGGGCAAAGAGACAGACGGGCAAAGAGACAGACTGGCAAAGAGACAGACCTAGAAAGAGACAGACTTAGAAAGAGACAGATGGGCAAAGAGACAGCCCGTCAAAGAGACAGCCCTGAAAAGAGACAGACCTAGAAAGAGACAGACCTGGAAAGAGACAGACCTGGAAAGAGACAGACCTGGAAAGAGACAGATGGGGAAAGAGACAGACGGGGAAAGAGACAGACCTGGAAAGAGACAGACGGGGAAAGAGACAGCCGGGCAAAGAGACAGACCTAGAAAGAGACAGACCTAGAAAGAGACAGACCTAGAAAGAGACAGATAGTCAAAGAGACAGCCCTGAAAAGAGACAGCCCTGGAAAGAGACAGACGGGGAAAGAGACAGCCCTGGAAAGAGACAGCCCTGGAAAGAGACAGATGGGCAAAGAGACAGATGGGCAAAGAGACAGACGGGCAAAGAGACAGACCTGGAAGGAGACAGACTGAGAAAAAGACAGACCGAGGAAAGAGACAGACGGGGAAAGAGACAGCCGGGCAAAGAGACAGCCGGGCAAAGAGACAACCAGACTGACACACACTTAGAGACAGACACAGAGATGGAGACAGATAGACTGATACAAATACAGAGATAGAAACAGACAGACATAGACACAGACAGACAAGGAAAGAGACAGAGAGACAGACAGACAGCGACACACATACAGAGACTGGGAGAGAGACAGTTACTATCCCGGGCTACGCCCGGGTACTACAGCTAGTCATATATAAAATCTTACCTTTTATATCAATAACTGTGCCTTCTTTTTTTATATTCCAGCCTCCACCCCTCCAAATTTGGTGGATAAACCTTGCCTCAGGCTGAAAGTTTACGTCCGTCCAACAAGTTAGTATCTTAATTTTATTAATTTCCACTGATTTGGGTTTGGTATGGTGTATACTTAATATACAAGTAATTAATGTATATAAGAAGTAATACAAAGATATTTTGCACATAATAAAGTTTGCACAGTCTAGATCTGTATATGCTATTCATGGATGCAAACTGTATTGTGATGAAAATTAAAGAGTATTTCCTAATTTACAATATATTGATGACCATCAATATTAGATCATGGTGGAAAGTCCCATTCATACACTGGTAACAATCAACTGTTTGAAAGTTGCAATTATGTAAGACTGCCAAGGCATTACAATGCCCAAAGTCATCATTGGATATTCCCAGTGGCCTTTCTGGGTATTGAATGTGATCTTTCATTCACTGATATCTTTGATTTAGATCAAGTTGTATACTCCAGGAAAAGAAAGTTTAGTTGAAAAACATTGTTCCATTACTGCTGTCAAAGAAAGTGTGTTTTCTTCAGATTGTGATAGTTAATGAAAGGTCTAAGGCTGTGTGTACACATTATGTTTTTGCCTGTTTTTTTATGTTTTTTGTCACAAAACTGTAAGTAAATCCTGAGGTCAGCAAAGTCAAATGAGAGTCCTCATGTGCAATTTACACGTTCAAGATTTTCTCCTTGCAGATTTGGTGCACAAAATAATCTGCAGCAAGTCAATTCTTTCTGTGTTTTTGCCTGTTTTT
Source organism: Anomaloglossus baeobatrachus (assembly GCF_048569485.1). Taxonomy (NCBI): domain Eukaryota; kingdom Metazoa; phylum Chordata; class Amphibia; order Anura; family Aromobatidae; genus Anomaloglossus; species Anomaloglossus baeobatrachus. The sequence goes on along the minus strand of NC_134353.1, from coordinate 457,800,600 downwards.
CACCATTGAAAGCAATTTAAAAAACACACCATAAAACATGCACGAAAACCACATTGAAAATGCATGGAAAACACAAACAAATGCGCCAAAATGTGCGTTTTTGCTGCTGCACTTTTCCTGCCAAAAGATGCAGATTTGATTCAGAAATTTCTGCAATTTATGCACATACCATAAGAGTTCCATTATTTTTCATCCTGGAGAAGTACTTCCAGATAAAATCCCTTGAGATTTTTTTAATGTAGGCCAACATTGCTTTGATTTTAGGCAGGAATAAAGAGTATACCTTAATTGCAGGAAAATTATGGTCAGGAATGAGAAATATATTGCATATGATGAGAGGGGGGATGGTTGGGTAGGTCCACAAGGGTGTGCTAACATGCTAATCAATGCATTTGAAGTTATGGCTTAATCATGTCTTTCCCATGATTAAGCCATAACTTCAATGTGAAATGATCGTTGGGGGTCTTCCCTTGGAATTTCCTCTCTGTGAAACGGCACACGACACCTTGATATGTATTAGCATTCATTTGTTACATTTCCTTACTCCAGTAAGATTCAGTACAAGTGACACATACAGTATGTATTTTCCATGCCAGTACAAAGACATTGGAACTTTTCACATTGTGTGTCCATTGCCTAATTCAGATGGGGCTTATAAATGATTTCTATAAAAGTACTATGTAAATGTACAAAGAAATGTAGAAAACCGAGGCACTCACCGGTTTCGTATAATTTTCAGACGTAAAATTTATTTAGGCATAGGGGGAGGGTGCTGGGAGAGTGTGCACACAGACTACAGCCGTTTCGCACCGATTACTGATGCTTCTACGGGTCCAAGGTCCAATGTTACGTCTGAAAATTGTACAAAACCGGTGAGTGCCTCCGTTTTCTACATTTCTTTGTATTACCACGGCTTTGCATTTTTGGAGTGCACCCTGGCTAGTGGACCTAAGCTCGGGCTCACACTACACACCTGCAAAGGTTTAACAGAGTGGTGAATCACTGACTTGTTATTGCTGGCTGCATTTTTGACTTTTTCTACCCGTCTAAGCTTTAAAGAATAGTGCCCAGTGTTCCTTTTTTATTGATGAATACACTATGTAAATGTAGCCCTGCGTTTATGATTTTAATGCAGATCATGGAGCCATAGTGATCTCTGTTCTTTTTGTTTTTTTTCTTTTTAACCTCAGATGATTCTCTTTATGAGTCTCCGGAGCCTATTTTCACCAGCAATAATTCGGGCCTAAGTCTCAGGGTCCCTCACTCCAGCCTTGGTTTTCTACTGTTTTGGACTATCATTGTCTTGTAGCTGTTTGATGGCGATGAGCAGAACATCAGCATAGAGAAGAGGGAGAATAAAGAAGCAAAGACGTGGCTGACACCTGGAAATCTGGAACCTTTGTATGAGACATATACTGAAAAGAATTGAATTCCCCTCATGAGAACAGTATGAACAATTTTGACTTCTGCCGACATTAAAATAAGGGCAAAGCTTTGCTGATTAAATTGGGGCCCACAGTACAGGTTTGCTGGAGTTTGGAGCTTTCCAGAAACTTGCTTTTTACATTTTCAGACCAAATGAATAGTCTTTTTATTTTGTATTCTTAGTATGTTTCCTGCATTTGCACCAGTAGAACAACATAATTGTGGAGATTCTTTTCCAATATGTTTGTAATGGGTTTCGGCTCACTCTGACTATTCTGTCATCTGACATGTCTTTCCATTCGCCTGTCATATTCCATTCCAATTTCTCTACTAAGAGTTTGGGTTCATATCGTGAAATATTTTGTGGATGTGTAAGGTGCAAATATGGAGGAACCAAGATTGGTTATAATGCCCCTGTTTCAAAGACTACACAAGGCAGCCAAAACAAAACAGTTCTTCTGTAATAGCTTTTTAGTGCTTCCTTTTTTGGACAAAAAAATCCCATTTTAGGCCCTTATAATGTCAATTTGCCTTGTTACAATTCAGTTTTCTATCATTCTGTTCTTCATGGTAACACCACTGAACAGTTAGTGCTAAATAATTAACCTTCTTCTGTGAATCAGTTTATTAAGCTCCTAATCGATGAAATGTGCCATGTGAAGATTATTGATCCAGACATCAGAGTATCGCCTCCTCCAAGTATTTGTTCACAAGAACCTATATACATTATCAAGCATATTGACATCAGTATTGTGAGGATTCACACATTATTACTGTAATTCTACTTTTTACACTCAGATTGCAGTACATGTGGGGAAAACAGTAATTGCCCATTCTAGCGGGAGGGGGTCCTGTAAATTATTCTGAATTCATTGCCATCAGATGTGAGAAAGCAATAGTGATGACTGCAATGTACACAGCCATTACCCTTTGACTTACATATATAAAAATATATATAAGTATTTTTTAAGTTAAAAAAATAGATGAAAAAAAAATAACATAAAAGTTTATATAAAAAGTCAGAAATGCTGAATAACTCTATTTGTTTTGATGAAATGGAGAATTTTTGTGCCAATATTATACAGATGTCCAAAAAGAAACCTAATAGAAAACCTTTAATGGTGCTGTAAAATACACAAAAAATAAATAAATATGGCTGCCTCTCAGCATAGTTAGGAATGACCTTGAGGAAATGAGCGAGGATTGTCTGGATTCAGCAGTTATGTGGCGAGCACCTTTCCGGCTGTAATGTACATGTATCCATCATGCCTCCGCTTTAGGTGGGGACATGGTAACAACAATTTCTAACTTGCACTTAAGCTCTATGTGCTGGTCTGTCTTCTCCAGTCTTCTCTACTTCGTCACCTTTTTAATACAGCAAAAAATAAAACGTGGTGTTGTTTCTCAAGCTCTTATGCTCCAGTGGCAAATAAAAACCTATACTATGTCTGTTTTATTATCCATATGTGATTCTCCCATCTCATCACTCTGTATCTGTCTGCCTGCTATAGGTGCAAGTCTCAGACACTTCATCCATGTGTGTAAATAGAGCCAGCAGGTATACTGTGATTTTCTATGTATTGCTGACAATGAATTTTATGGAAGTTGTATGATTTATAGACTAGGAAGCAAAAACTTGCAATAAAATACATTTTATCCACTCTCGTTTTTCTGTGCTGCTGCCTAGGGTCATATAATTTTTGAAAAAGATCTATAAAAATGAAATAGAATAATTTTTTCCCTTTGCTTTCAGGGCTTTATTTTTCCCACCTAGTGGGCAATCATATACTGACATTTATAGTCTTTAAAGCATGGATAAAAATATTTAACCATCATCATCTGGTTGTGCTTTCTGCATACTCCAAGGAGGGAACATATTGTTTAGGCTGATTTTGCATGCTAGATCTCAATATAGCAAACTCATTTTGTATAATGGAAAGTGATGGAGCTTTGTATTAATGACCTGGGAATGAGAAGTTCAACAAGCATACATGGATATTACGTAGGGTCCACATACTTTGTGGCTGTATATTATCTATGTTAAGCCCGATTCATTAACTCATAACTCATCGACTCCAGTCAGGGACTGAAATACATTTCTGCCATAATTCCTGCCAGTAAAGTTTTGTAAATTTCTCCGTGCCCCATTCTGCCCATTCTTTCCCCAGCTCTGACCCATTTTGGCAAAGCTGGCTGGATCAGTCGTAAAAATGGCAAAAGTCATAACTTTTTTTGCAACTTTGAGCAAAAAAAATTGCAACATTTCAAGGCGTTTTACAGAAGAAATCGTTACATAATCTATGCTATTTATGCAACTTGTGTAAGTGTTATGCTTTATTATGATTATTTCTTGCCTAGAACAGAAACTCACAGCGCAGATTGACAGCTCACTGCAACATAGGCCGGTTTCACATTTGCGTCGTTTTGACGGAAACGGAATCCAGCACAGATGCAGTACAGTTTATTTATTTACAGCGGAAGCACAACACCATGTGGGGTCTGTGCTTCGTACACAACCGCATGTGTCCACATGGTGTCGCGCTTCACTGTAAATAAATTAACTGTACTGCATCTGTGCTGGATTCCATTTCCGTCAAAGCGGCGCAAATGTGAAACTGGCCTAAGAATACAAGGATGACTGGGGACCACTATGTGTTCTGTCTGGTATCTCAAACAAGATGACATATCTAAGAAGGCCTTTCAAATGCCATTAAAACTATTTCTTAGAGATGGTGCAACCCCAAGGTCAATAGATCCATATATACACTGGAGATCAAAATTAGAGAACAATGTATGATCACTTGCTTTTTTCAGAAATAATGTAATCTACATTGATCAACTTTGAAGGTTTTTTTGTAAGGGGTACACCATGCCACTAGAACAGTGTTTTAGAAAAGTCCCAAAGTTTATCAGCATAAAACCTTTATTTTGCTCAAAACATGATGATTATAATTAGAGAATAACAATTGCTGTAGCACAGACCTTGGCCTTCATCTAGACAACCATTTTTGCAAACTCAGTGCAAACTGGAAAGTTAAGGTACCATCACACTAAGCGATGCTCCAGTGATCCCACCTGTGATCTGAATGATCTGACCTGGCAGGGATCGCTGGAGCGTCACTACATGGTCGCTGGTGAGCTGTCAAACAGGCAGATCTCCACAGCAATCAGAGATCAGCCACCAGCGACCCGTGTAACGACGCTGTGCTTGATAACCATAGTACACATCGGGTTACTAAGCAAAGCGCTTTGCTTATAGTTGCCTGATGTGTACCTTGGTTACCAGCGTCCGCAGAAGCCGGCTCCCTGCACATTCAGATCATTGTTCTCTCGCTGTCAAACACAGCGATGTGTGCTTCACAGAGAGCAACAACCAAAAATGGTCCAGGACATTCAGCAATGACCAGAGACCTCACAGCAGGGGCCAGGTCGTTGCTGGATGTCACACATAGCGACATCGCTAGCAAGATCGCTGTTGCATCACAAAAACCGTGACTCAGCAGCGATGTCACTAGCAATGTCGCTTAGTGAGACGTGGCCTTTAGACTGCCAGTTACATAGGGTTTGTCAGATAATTAAGGAAATTAGCACCAGGTGCCAGATTTGCACCAATAATTTGCAGGTATCTGAAGGTGTTCTCTAATTTTAATCAGTGTTCTTTTTCATTTACCTCATTTACATTTTTATTATGCACTTTATAATAAATTCAGTTTATGAAATAAGCTTAAAATTTTGCTAGTTTACTCATGTTAGAATATAATCACTATAGTTGAGCGATGTTCGAGTCGAACGGTTCGCCAATTTCATGTTCGAGTGATTTTGGGCGGTGTTCGAGTCGTTCGACGAACTCGAACGATTTGCTTAAAGTTCGGCAGTTCGAGTTACATTCGAGAACGGTTCGATCACGAAAAAGCATATCTAGTTACTAGCTGGCTTTTCACTGTAATAGTGTGAGTTTACTGTGAATCATGATATTATCAAAATTCAGCGTATAGTGTGCGGGGGGGGATGGGGTTTAGATCAGTGCTGCTGCTGAGTGTTGAAAGAATGTCGATCGCCATTTTTTTTTTTTTCCTAACCGCGCATACAGTGGGGCGGGCCAGGCTGTCAGCAAATCACAGACACACACACAGCAAAGTGGATTTTTGCCAGACAAGCAAGGGCATGTGTCATAGGCTGTGCATGTCAGATGTCCTTGCCTTATAAGACTCGGCCATTTTCTCCGTCGCCGCCATTATCTGTCTGCTGCAGGTGGGTGACAGTCACCGCTCCCGCTGCTGTGTGCACTATGGACATACAGTTCAATCTACACAGCGCTTTAGGGATTAGGGATTACTTGTAATTTCAGCCCTTTTCAGGGCTGCATTACAGCCGTTCACAGCCATTGTTGCTAGGCAGATCTGTGCCAACGCTGTGCAGGGGTTTATATCACAGTGTCTGGCTACATCAGCTCAGACAATTCCTTGGGGCATTGTTTCATTGGCAGGGATAGAAAGAGAGGTTTCCTTTGCTGACCAGCAAGCTACAGCACCTGTGCATTCTACACACCTGTCCATTTTTGCTACGCAATTTTAATTGCAAACAGTGCTGACACTTTTAGTGGCATACTAAAATTGTCTGGGATACTAACTTAGTGTTTCTTTGCTGACCAGCTAGCTACAGCACCTGTGCATTCTACACACCTGTCCATTGTTGCTACGCAATTTTAATTTCAAACAGTGCTGCCAGTTTTAGGGCCATAGTTTCATTGTCAGGGATAGTCAGTGTTGGTTCTTCAGCTGTCAATAAAGCTGTACCACCTCTGCATTGTACAGCACCTGTCCATTTGTGCTACACAATTTTAATTGCAAAAAGTGCTGCCGCTTTTAGGGCCATAGTTTCATTGTCTGGGATACTACATTAGGGTTCCTCTCCTGACAATTTAGCTATACCACCTCTGCATTGAACACCACATCTCCATTTTTGCTATGCTATTTTAATTTGCAAAAAGTGCTGCCAGTTTTAGGGCCATAGTTTCATTGTCAGGGATAGTCAGTGTTGGTTCTTCAGCTGTCAATTTTGCTATACCACCTCTGCATTGTACACCACCTGTTCATTTGTGCTACGCAATTTTAATTGCCAAAAGTGCTGCCATTTTTAGGGGCCATACTCTCATTGTCTGGGATACTACATTAGGGTTCCTCTGCTGAGAATTTAGCTATACCACCTCTGCATTGTACAGCACCTGTCTATTTGTGCTACGCAATTTTAATTGCCAAAAGTGCTGCCATTTTTAGGGGCATAATTTCATTGTCTGGGATACTACGTTAGGGTTCTTCTGCTGACAATTTTGCTATACCACCTCTGCATTGTACACCACATCTCCATTTTTGTTACGCTATTTTAAATTGCAAAAAGTGCTGCCAGTTTTAGGGCCATAGTTTCATTGTCAGGGATAGTCAATGTTGGTTCTTCAGCTGTCAATAAAGCTAGACCACCTCTGCATTGTACACCACCTCTCCATTTTTGCTATGACATTTTAAGTGTCCAATTTGGTCACAAACAAAATGAGTGGCAAAAGGACAGATGCTGGTGGAAAGGGGAACAGGCGTGTTGGAAAAGGAAAAAAGTTTGTGTCCATGGGGTAGGTGGTAAAGCTACAGTAACATCTGCTGAAGAAAGACCATCTTCCAGCAAAAGTAAGAGGTCTACTACTTTCCGTGGACAATCTGATGTGATCCCTTTTTTATGGAACCGAACAACTGTAACAAAGGTAGATGATGCACAAAAAAAGAACATGCTTGAATGAATCTCAAGTGCTCCAACAAGTGGCCTCTCCTCCACCTCAACTTCAACATCCAAAAAACAACAGTCCTCTGAGTTGTCACCCCAATCGCACTTGCTTTCTCCCAGCTCTCAAGTCTCCACCCGCCCTGCAGAGTATGGTGTAACAGAGATGGGCGAGTCTGCAGAGCTGTTCAGTCACACTATAGCCTGGGAATCAGAGGTCTGCTCCCAAGCTACAGTGAGTACAGACCAGGGAATGATCTGAAATGATGCCCAGAAGCTTTGTGAGTCAGATTCAGGCCCTGATGACCAGGTTTCTGAGCATAATGTAGACCAGATTTTTGGGCACAAACTATCTTCACATTATTATTTTTTGGTGATGGGGGTTAATCTTTGGTAAATATCAAACTAGGGTAAGAAAGGGTACAGCCGACGAGGAGCGGGGGGCACCCTAAACATTATGGTGCAACTCCGCTGGTAGGCAGGTGACAGTGAAGGCCAATTGACAGCAGATATATTGCACCTGATTACTAGTATTATCTCTGTAGGTATCGGTAAACACTGTTACCCCCTCTTTTCCACTTTATCATACCCTATCTTGCATTTTGTACTTCACCCCCTTCACTTGACTACGGTCGGATAGAATTATACTGTTGGTTCTGAGGCATACCGTTTTAATCTATTGAAATGAAGTATTGTTTTAGGGGATTTTTTTCTTTGGTCTTTACAGTGTTTCCCAGAGCCTGGCGAGATTGGACATGTTTTCAGTCTCTCCAGGGTCGGATGTAGCAGAGCCAAGACCATAATGGGACCTCATGTAGATTACGTTGGACTTGGGTGTTATTGGGGCTAATAAAGTCAAAAAGGGTGTATTTTATTCCAAATAAAGGATTTTTCTCGGTGTATGTGTATTCTTTTTACTTATAGGATTAGTGATAGGTGTCTCATAGGAGATCCCTTCTCATCACTAATCTGGGCTTGATGACAATGGTGCGCTGTTATGAACCCCTGACTACCCTGATTGCCACCGCACCAGTGCAATCAGGATGAGCCGGGTAAAGTCCTGGAACTGTCGCATCTAATGGATGCGGTAATTCCGGGTGGCTGCTGGCTGACATTTTTTGGCTGGGGGCCTCCCAATAACGTGGGTCTCCCCAGCCTGAGAATACCAACCCTCAGCTGTGAGGATTTATCTTGGCTAGGTATCAAAATTGGAACATTGTTTTTTTTTTTAATTATTTATTTATTTTACTGTATGATATACACCGGCGGCTGTGATTGGTTGCAGTCAGACAGCTGTCACTCAGCGTGGGGGCAAGTCTGACTGCAACCAATCACGGCCACTGGTGTGCGGGGGAAACAGTGAATATGAGCCTAATAAGCGGGTGCAGTGAATATGTGATGAGGCTAAAGAGTGGGTAGGGAAGAAGAAGATAGGCAGTGGGAGCAGTGTGACAGCTGCGCCACACCGTGATCGGTGAGTATGAGCGCTTGGAGAGACGCTGGCAATGTAATGTGCACAAAATCGCGGCAGACAGCCAATCACTGTAATGCCACAGCCAAGATGGCTGCAGCATTACTGTGATTGGTTAAGAAGCCCAACATGTTTAGTGGCTGCAAATCAGGCGCCAAACATGCTTGGAGAGACATCCGAATATAGCGAGGCGAATACGCTACTCGCTATATAACGAATAGCCTAAATACCATACTATTTTGCGAATAGTAACGAATACATTCGCACATCACTACTCCCTGGTTGTTGAGAATCTTGGACAGTGTTCACAAACATCAGTCCCCTGCAGCTCCCCTGGATAACCCAGGCTGAGTAGTATCCCACTGCTGCCACCAATTGTAGAGACACGGGGGTTAATGGGGGCTCTCATCCGCTGGTCCGGCCACCTTTAGAAAGACCGCGTGGACCGGGGCTCATTCCAACTGAACGCCCAAACTCTTTACCCATGGGCAGAACACTACTCAGGCAACACAGGGTACGAGAACCACAATAATTAGACTTTATAGGATCCCCAACAGTCAAAGGCATATAACACAAAACCATGCAAATTACATGATGTAACAGGCAACAGAGTTTCACCCTTCTGCTGGCTCACCAAGGATTAGAATATTTGTGCCGTCAGTGCTTTCAGGGCCACATACCCTAAATCAGCTGCACCCTGCTTTTGTTAGGCACCAACCAAGAATAGGATAGTGACAAGTGAAGTAAGCTTCATGAGCACAGAAAGGTCCATAGCAAGGAATCATCCCAACTTGCGTTTCTTCCAGCCAAATCCTAGAATCCTTGGCTGTACTTCTGCACAATATAATCCAGTTTCTGATCTCCTAGAAGGCGCTGAAGTGCCTAACCTGGGTAAAGGACTTCCAACCGGGACCGAAACCCCTTGGTTGAAGCCATGTAGCAAAATAACACCTGGTGACTCAAGCAGCCCCTTTTTATATCTCCTATGCACTCATCCTAGGGTATGGTGGTCTTACAGGAGTGATGGAATAAGGCTGTGCTGTTATTGGGTGGCATTCTAATCTGCATATTTAATTATCCTGTATAAGTCTCCTCTGAGTGAAGTAGACAGAGAGGCTAAGGGAATTTACATGAACTTAGCAATACACATCTTCAGACAATGGATGACAGTTTCCATCCAGTGTTTTTGTCAAATGCTGAATAAAAACTACAATGCAGCACTGGACCCAGACTACCTTCAATATACAATGATTTAAAGGAATTTTCCTGGCAAAATGTGTTCACTGTGCCATGTCTACAGAGGTTGCTGCTTGACACAAGATCAAAAAATACCAAAGTAAGAATCCATGTATAATGCTTCACCTATTCTGGCCCTACTCTAGACATAACAAACACATTTTTAATGAGTGTTCTTTTAAGTGAAAAGATTTATAAGGTATTGCAAAAAATACCTGAAAATAAGATTTCACGAAATAATTGTAAGCTAAAAAATACAAGAAAAGGTCATATTAATGTGTATAGTATCAAAATAGATGATAGAGATTAGAAATGCCAATAAATGACTGGTAGGGAACCTATCAAATCCAAAAACACTCTTTACCTTCAGATTCAAGGTTAATCTGCAGCTAAATAGCATCAAAATCCTGCCTGTCTGTTTCACTGGAAGAGCGGCTACAGGAAGAAAATTTGTTCATATCCTCCAGGAAGCCGCTGGCTTTTAAGTCTTAGGGGAAGTGCAGGAAGTGCTTACATTCACCGTTCACTATACAGTGAGCTCACTGTAATCACACTGATACATTGATTGGAAGCCTGCTCTGCACACATACGCTGCACATGTGGACTGGTAAAATCAGTGTGTGGTGACTGTAACCACTCGCTGCTATGTCCCAATGACTGGAAGCAAGTGGCTATAGAAAGGATATAAGTTCATTTTATTCCGTCCTCTTCCAATAAGGCAACCAGGTAGAATTTTAATAATATTTTACCCTCTGATATATGGTTAATAGCAAAAAATTGCATTTTTGGACAAGACAGGTTCCCTATCTTATTGAAAACCACGAAATACCTAGTGATCACCACACACACATAAATTTCCCAGGTCTTTGTCTCATAAGAAAGGGTTTAGGCTAATGGTATTTGTCTATACTGCCAAAACCAGCACTTTATAGCATAAATTCCTAGCAATCAAAGTAAGTTAGGAGAAAATGGTAGCTTTGCATTAAACAAGCTCAGGGCCAATGTCAAGCACTCGGCAGCAACAGAGATCCACAGGAGAACATTTAGATGCTTTTCCTCTGCAATTTATCTGTTGATATTCCAAAGGTAAAAATACACACCCAAACGAGCAGTTCTCCACAGAGCACATTATATGATTGCTGGTTACAAAAATATATAAATAAGAGTAAAACATTCACTGTCCGCATGAAAGAAGCAGCAATATTGCAACTATGTATCTGTTTAGAAATATATACATAGATTTGAAGGTCAAAGCGTATTTGAAAGCATTTTAAAGTCGTTTTCAGGAGCACTACGCTTTGAGCCTGGGGGTAGGTTAAAGCTGGTTGACCTTTTTGTACTACAACTCCTATTGTACCATGTTTGTTGCGTTTGTTACAGAAGTATGTTTAGGAATTAAGTTCTAAATCAGTAGATGTGTTCTCAGAGTGAATTTGTATTCTACATTTAACAGTCTACGTCTCTGTGTGCTAGGATGGCCCACCAAATCCTGAGGCTATGTTCCCATGATGAGTATTTAGCCACTTTTTGTGTTGCAGACTTTCTGCAGCATTTCTGATAAGTAAATGAAGTTGTTCGCATTTCATTTTTGAGTGCATTTTTATGTGTTTTTATTGTGTTTTTGACGCTACTTTTTTAATTCTTTTTGGTATGTTATTTTAACTTAAGCTGCTTTTATTCTATACTTCCTGGTATTTGGCTATAACTAGAGATGAGCGAGTACCATAATATTCTTATTCGCCATACTAATAACGAATACTTTGTAATATTCGCGTATTCAGTCCGAATAGCGAGTACAATGCAAGTCAATGGGAAATGCGGGTAAATTTCTGCTGGATCCAACAAAGAGGTTTAGGGGCCTGAGGAAAAGGCTGAAATGGATGAGAAAGTGATGAAACTGAATGGGAGAGCTTAGAGAATAGGCCTGCATGTATTTCTGACTCACATATGGTTTCTGAGATTAAGGATGTCACAGTATTATGCCACTTATTCTCTCTCTCTCTCTGTCTTTCTCTCTCTCTCTCTCTCTCTGTCTCTCTCTCTCCAAGCGCTTCATACTCACCGATCACCAGCGTGGTGCAGCTGTCACACTGCTTTCGCGTCCTCTCATTCTTCTTCCCTTCCCACTCATTAGGCTCATAAATATTCATTGCACCCGCTCATTAGGCACATACACATTCACTGCTTCTCCCGACCACCGTCATCTATGATTGGTTACAGTCAGACCCGCCCCACGCTGTGTTACAGCTGTCTGACTGCAACCAATCACAGATGCCAGTGGGTGGGTTTATATCGTACAGTAAAATAAATAAATAAATACATTTTAATAAATGATGTGCAGTTCTCACAATTTTGATACCCAGCCAAGATAAAGCCCCACAGCTGTGGGCTGGTATTCTCAGACTGGGGAGACCTATGGTTATTATGCTCTACCCAGCCTAAAAATATCAGACAGCAGCTGCCCGGAATTGTCACATCCATTAGATGTGAAAGTATCAGCATTTTACCCAGAACTTCCCAATTGCCCTAGTGCGGTGACAATCGGGGTAGAGAGGGAATTAATGGCAGCCCAGAGCAGCCACTAAGTCCTAGATTAGTCATGGCAGGCGTCTATGAGACGGGGGTCTATCATTAATTTGTAAGTGAAAAAAAGTAAACACAAACACCCCAAAAATCCTTTCTTTAAACTAAAAGACAAAAAATCACTCTCTTTTACCATTTTATTAACCCCATACACCCCTCCAGGTCTGACGTAATCCACACGAGGTCCAACAATGCTTCCAGCATTGCTACATCTGATGCTCACAGCGAGCACCATAGAATAAGACTGCCCGCTGTGAGGTTCAGACCGCAACTGAAGTGAACCGCGTGATCTGCGGGCATGTCACTCAGAATGAATGCAGGTGAACCCGTGACGTCACTGCTGAAACAGACGCCATATTGCGAGGCGCGCAGATGTGACATCAGAGGTTCACCCGAGTTCATTCTGATTGTATGTCTATGTCTGCACTCACAGTGGGCAGTCATGCTCTATGACACTCACTGTGACAGGACAGGGATGAAGCAGAGCTGAATCACCGTGGGACCTCGTCTGGATTACTTCAGACCTGCAGGGATGTTTGGGGGTTAACAAAGTGGTGAAAGAAGGTGCTTTTTCTATTTTATTTCAAATAAAGGATTTTGTGTTTATTTACTTTCACTTACAGATTAGTGATGGGAGTGGGGTCTCATAGACGACTGCCATAACTAATCTAGGGCTTAGTGGAAGCTGTGGGCTGCCATTAACTCCTCATTACCCCGATTACCACTGCACCAAGGAAGCTGTATGAGCTGGGTCCAATGCCAGACTTGGCGCATCTTATGGATGCGCCACTTCTGGGGCGGCTGTTGTCTGCTATTGTTAGGCTGGAAAGGGCCAAATAACAATGGCCCTTCCCACCCTAATAATATCAGCCCCCAGCTAGTTTTAGAAAAATGGTGGGACATCATTTAAAAAAATAAATAAATCATAATTTAAAAAAAAAAAAAACAAAACATGGGATCTCCTCTATTTTTCATAACCAGACAAGGTACAGCAGAAAGCTGATATTTGCAGCCTGCAACTGCTGCTGTTCTTGTGCTGGATATGAGAAATGGGGAGGACCCCACATCATCTTTTTACCCAAAAAATATAAAAAAAACACAGCTGGCCAAGTTAGCTATCCCTGTATCGAGCTATTCTGTTTTTTCTGTTTATTCTATACACTCTGTGCAGAATTATTAGGCAAGTTGTATTTTAGAGGATTTTTTTTTTATTATTGATCAACAACTATGTTCTCAATCAAGCCAAAAGACTCATAAATATCAAAGCTTAATATTTTTGGAAGTTGAAGTGGGTTTTTTTTTAGATTTGGCTATCTTAGGAGGATATCTGTTTTTGCAGGTAACTATTACTTTGCAGAATTATTAGGCAACTTAATAAAAACCAAATATATTCCCATATCACTTGTTTATTTTCACCAGGTAAACCAATATAACTATACAAAATTTAGATATAAACATTTCTGACATGCAAAAATAAAACCCCAAAAAATTAGTGACCAATATAGCCACCTTTCTTTATGATGACACTCAACAGCCTACAATCCATAGATTCTGTCAGTTGCTTGATCTGTTTATGATCAACATTGCATGCAGCAGCCACCACAGCCTCCCAGACACTATTCCGAGAGGTGTACTGTTCCCCCCCCCTGTAAATCTTACATTTTATGAGGGACCACTAGTTCTCTATGGGGTTCAGATCAGGTGAACAAGGGGGACATGTCATTATTTTTTCATCTTTTAGACCTTTATTGGCCAGCCACGCTGTGGAGTAGTTGGATGCATGAAAATGTTTTTGTTGAACGATACCAACTTCTTCCTGTACCACTGCTTGAAGAAGTTGTCTTCCAGAAACTGGCAGTAGGTCTGGAAGTTGAGGTTGTCCTTGAAACGTGTGTGTTTTATGCTTCTTCTTTTGTAACACAGGCGCGCCCAGTTTTTCCTTTTGTAACATAGTCGTTACTTCTTTTGTAACACAGACGTTACATACTAGCTACAAGTATTTTTCCTTGTCTGTTTTTACAGCCCTGAGTATCCAGGTGATATATCGGTGTTTTGGGTGCCCCGGGACGCCCTCAGAAGTGGGGGTGACTGAGTTTCATGTTTAACCTCTCGTCACCCTCTGGTTTCTAAATCTTCTTTTCCTCACACACTTGAAATTTGTGTTCCAAATGAATTTATTATTCTCTTTTATCTGGTATTGGGGTCATGGGTACCCCAAAATCAGTGAAAAGATTCTAATATTGCATTTAGTTTGTGTTCACCATTTGGGGTGTCTATGTGAAACTGGGTCACCCATTGGGGTACCCAAATTTAAAAGCTACGCATTACCTTTTTGGATTTATTCTCTTTTATCTGGTATTGGGGTACCCCATTTGTTCCACCTGAATGTCCTGGTGACATATCTGTCTCTGGCACATCATGGGTACCCCAAAATCAGTGAAAAGATTCTAATATTGCATTTACTTTGTGTTCACCATTTGGGGTGTCTATGTGAAACTGGGTCACCCATTGGGGTAACCAAATTTAAAAGCTACGCATTACCTTTTTGGATTTATTCTCTTTTATCTGGTATTGGGGTACCCCATTTGTTCCACCTGAATGTCCTGGTGACATATCTGTCTTTGGCACATCATGGGTACCCCAAAATCAGTGAAAAGATTCTAATATTGCATTTACTTTGTGTTCACCATTTGGGGTGTCTATGTGAAACTGGGTCACCCATTGGGGTACCCAAATTTAAAAGCTACGCATTACCTTTTTGGATTTATTCTCTTTTATCTGGTATTGGGGTGCCATATCTTTTGCACCTGAATGTCCTGGTGACATGTCTGTCTTTGGCACATCATGGGGTACCCCAAAATTAGTGAAAAGATTCTAAAAATATTCTAATATTGCATTTACTTTGTGTTCACCATTTGGGGTGTCTATGTGAAACTGGGTCACCCATTGGGGTACCCAAATTTAAAAGCTGCGCATTAGCTTTTTGGATTTATCCTCTTTTATCTGGTATTGGGGTGCCATATCTTTTGCACCTGAATGTCCTGGTGACATGTCTTTCTTTGGAGTGCCCTGGGATACCCCATAATCAGTGAAAAGATTCTAATATTGCATACATTCAGAGCAGAAATGAATGTGTCACATGGATTTATGTCTTGTACATCAATTAAGAAGCCCTAATTTTTGAGTGGTGCCCTGACTTTCTAGCTTCCATGGCTTCAACGCTAAAAGGGGATGAAAGACTTGTGCAGGTTTCGTATGAGTCAGAGGTCTAATCGACAACCAACAAAGATGTTTGTAGAGGGGGCTTTGGGCTTCCTGGGGACACTGTGACCCACTTTCTCTAGCACTTACCATCAGAAAAGGCAATCTGGGCCCCAGAGTGCATATTTATTTTAGGATGTGGCCCCTGAAGTCTGGACCCAGAAGAGCACATCCAATAATAAATGTAAACTGTGGGTAGTCAATAATAATATGCTTACATAACAAAATTACACCATAAAAATAACAAAAAAATAACTGAAAAAAGATTTATTAATATCCTTACTATAATATTAACACACAGCTCTATGTTTGCACCAGCCAGTCCACCTGTGCTTTATCTTGCATATACACAACTGACTGTGTATTTTCACTTAAATTTTGAGCTGTATATTGAAGATTGAACCGATGGTGACGTGGAAATAAATCTGCTATAGTGAAAGTTTAAAAATGACCAGTAGATGGCAACATAACCTGCTCTCCATGCATTGCTTGGAGGGGGAGGGGGCTAAGAGTTTGTACATTGAACCTTGTGTGTGAAAAGACAATGAATCTTAATTGCTTGTTTAGGGGACGTTTTGAGTGCAGCACAATATAATAATAATAATAATAATAATAAGTTTTATTTCTATAGCGCCAACATATTCCGCAGCACTTTACAATTAAGAGGGGACATGTACAGACAATATGAGACAATAAATACAAAATGACAAAATTAAGATACCAGGAGGAGTGAGGGTCCTGCTCGTAAGCTTACAGTCTATGAGGAAATAGGGGAGGCACGAAAGGTGAATGGGGGGGAGCACAATGAATGAATGAAAAGTCTTTTTTTAAGAACCGAAAAAACACAAATAGCTTATGAGTA
Source organism: Anomaloglossus baeobatrachus (assembly GCF_048569485.1). Taxonomy (NCBI): domain Eukaryota; kingdom Metazoa; phylum Chordata; class Amphibia; order Anura; family Aromobatidae; genus Anomaloglossus; species Anomaloglossus baeobatrachus. Next base: position 457,783,993 of record NC_134353.1, on the reverse strand, counting down.
GGGGGAAGAGTGAGCTTTTCATTATGTTTGACTATTAAAGAATACAATATATTATACCTATATACCTATAATTATGTTATAAGCTTGATTCATTTCACAAAATACCACCAATAAACCAAGCTCGTATCATACAGTTTTCACCATAGTAGAGTTTAAGCCATTAAGTTTATTAGCAAAAGAACAGGTGTATCTCTATCACGTGTTCATTTAATAGAATGCATAGTTTCAAAAGGGAAGGTACATTATTTTTCCCTATAGAGAAGTGAGATAGCAAATTGCAATTAAAATTGTTATATTTATTGAATATATAATAATATAATATAAGCCGAGATACAAGAATTGCCTCAAGTGGGGTCTGATTACCATGTGATTTTTTTCTTGGTAACTGTAACATTGTGGGGTACATTTGAGGAGACATATTTTGGGGGGCAGGCTGAAAGTGTTAAATACTGCCTCCCACAGCTCTTAAATAATGACTCCTGTTTTTATGTCCCCAAGTGATTTTTTTCTTCACTAAAAACACATACTTTATGAGTTTAATGTACCGACCATAAGCTGAGCTATAAGAATTGCTCCACCAAGGCATATACCTATTGCGTATACTGTGGACCCCATATGCAATAATAATTACATATGGTGTTTTATAAAAATTGCATATACATTTCCTTATGTGTACTAACAATCATTAATTTAATTTTGTCTTTCCACACTTTAGGAATGATCAAACAAAAGCTCTGAAAGTCAAATCTGAAAATAGAGAACCATTGCTTTGCTTTTAAATAGCAAAGCAACCCAGTGTTTGAGGAGGGGGGTTAAGAGTTTGTTTATTGACACTTTTGTGTGACAACACATTGAATGGTAATGAGATAATGAGATGCTTACTTTGGGGGAAGAAGTCGGCAGCACAGCACAGAGTGAAAAAAAAAACTATAGCCAGCTTAACTGCATATAAGGCCCAGAAACTGTCCAAACATGCAAAAGTCATAATGACATTTTCTGCACCTTCTGACAGAAAAATGCACCAATAAATTCATGTGGCTTTGGTGTGTTTTTTTCCCAATGTATTTTTTTTTTTAGTGAAGTCAATGGCTGGGAGGGCCAAAAATGCATCAACAACTGACAAGCTGCAGATTTTCTTCAGATTTTATATGGATAGAGGGATAGAGGGATAGAGAGATAGATAGATATTATTATTATTATTATTATTATTATTATTATTATTATTATTATTATAATTTCTTTATAGAGCACCATTAATTCCATGGTGCTGTACATGAGAAGGGGGTTACATACAGAGTACATCTACAAGTTACAGTATACAGACTAGTACAGAGGGAAGAGGGCCCTGCCCTTGCGGACTTACATTCTAAAGGATCGTGGGGAGGAGACAGTAGGTGGGGTGTAGATCGGGCGGCGGCTCCACACGGTGGACGGGCGGCGGCTCCGCACGGTGGTCAGGCGGCGGCTCCGCACGGTAGTGAAGCAGTGAGGTCATTGTAGATTATAGGCATTTCTGAACAGATGGGTTTTCAGGTTCCGTTTGAAGCTTGCAAGGGTAGCAGATAGTCTGACGTGTTGAGGCAGCGAGTTCCAGAAGACTGGGGATGCTCGGGAGAAGTCTTGGAGTCGGTTGTGTGAGGAGCGAATGAGAGAGGAGGAGAGAAGGAGATCTTGGGAGGACCGGAGGTGACGTGTTGAAGTGTAGTGGGAGATTAGTTCGGAGATATACGGAGGAGAAAGATTATGCACAGCTTTGTAGGTCAGTGTAAGTAGTTTGAATTGGATACGGTGGAAGATTGGGAGCCAGTGGAGGGACATGCAGAGAGGAGAAGTGGGGTGGTATTGAGGATAGAGGTGGATCATTCGGGCAGCAGAGTTAAGGATGGACTGGAGAGGGGCAAGCGTGTAAGCAGGGAGGCCACAGAGGAGGATGTTACAGTAGTCGAGGCG